>NC_088303.1:31998128-32315964 GCF_032854445.1 Liolophura sinensis
ACTTTCTTTGACAGTTATTTTTTATCTTGTCATAACACAAACAGGTTTTATTGGAGATAAATTTCAATATTTTAATGAAATATGATGGTACAGAGTGCTAGAAATTTATATTCATAATTTATCAATATCATAACTTTTATTCATGACATAGTGTTTTTATTTTATGGTCAATTCTTTTTGAGTTTGAAATAATGCAAATGGCTTATCAGAATTGATGGTAATATGAATTGTTTTCTCTTGGGATAACATCACCTTTACATGGCCTGTACGAATGCCAACATGCTGCATGGTTTTGTAATTATCTTTTTTATTAACTTCGTCAAGCAGTTTTATAATAATTAGTGTGTACATGTAATTATTGGCTTTATACACGTACATTGTTTTACTTGTTCCTTTTCTCTATATTCCACATGGCCCTAATTGCCTATTACAAATGTCCATTTATTACATGTCGCAGTGTTTTTAGTTGACACATTGATACAGGATAATTTCACACAAGATGACATTCTCTCTACACTAAATGTAAAGGATGCAAATCACCCCCCCCCCCCATCCCCACCTCTTTCGTGCCAGTTGTATTTGACTTAAACAAATGACAACTTTTCACAGTGATGAAAGCAGGATATTTCACAGGAGAATGATTTCTTTCGTCGTCTTAATTTGCTCGTCCAGTTGCAGTTGTTTTCCGGTGGATGGCTCTGAACACGGTGTAATACACACACGGCTATACTGAGCGCAAACCATAACAGTAGAAATGGGATGATTATTTTTGATTGGGAATTGCTAGTGTTTAAATCCCTCAGCGTTGGAAGGACATTAATCGAGGCAGGTTTGAGCTCGGGTCTCGGTCGCTGTGCTTCATCGTCAGAAGTTCTGCGTCAGAAATTGGCTTATTTGGCCAGGGTCATCTCTGGCGTGAAATGGCCGATCCTCAGGAGGCTGAGTCTGTTGCCATTTCCCTCTCGCCGTCTTCACCTTTCTGCTTAAGGACTCTGAAAACAGAGCTTACGTCTTGTATCATCACCGTTGCAGTACTCCCCCCCCCTTTTTTCTTTCTCCTCTCACTTTCCTTCTCTCCTCTCCCCCAGGAGAGAGCTTTGTCATTGCTAGTTGATGATGGGATATAATTGTTCATTTTTCCGCCATGATCAGTATGTGCATATGCTATGGCCTTTGGGAGGACCCCTGACAGCAGGAGGCTGATTCAGTTTGGCAGATCGGTCTTTCTACTGCGGCAAACAACGGGACAGCAGTATCGGTTGTCTTCTCCGCGGAAACACATCGATGGTCACACTGAGGCTGGCATGTAAACCAAGGGGTTACATTTGTTCATTTCGCAAGTTGGCCAGGCTGCGGAGATTCGACCAATCAGAAGTGTTATGTTTTCGCAAGCGCTCCATCATCCCCGTGACCAATCCTCAAGGAACGGGAGATGCGGTCTGGCCCGGCGCACCAATATCTCATCCACACATCAAATAGATATTTCATTTTAAACATCACAAGACTCAATTCCTTCCTTATTATTTCTTATTACCTAAATAAAGATTGTCAGGAGAGGTGAGGGATGGGGAGAATTAGCGGCTGCCACGGACGCCTCCCTGTAAAAACCCCGCTGGAGGAATTGGCTGGGAATTGCCGGCCGTTTGGAGAGACCACGGTAATTGCCTCGTCCCTCTGCGATCTCAACCGGCCAGATTAATGGCGGTGTCAACTGGGTTTGTTTTATTTGCCTCCGCAGGGGAGTTTAGTTAGAGCCTCTCCAACCCCTGTAATTGAAACAGTCAATTGATATAAACAAAATCAGAGATGACAAAGCTGCAGAGTTCTTCAAGTCTCCCCCAAGAGTAACATTGCCTCTTTCTTTCTCTTAAATTGATTTTTCTTCTTCCCAATCTCCTCTTAAACCCATCATTTGGTTATCTTGTTCCCCGAGGCAATCAGTGGGTAATGTGCTTGTATGCTGTCAGTTTTGTCTGTCAGTTCGTCTGTCTGTCTTCTATTCATTTACATTCTACATGAAATCTTCCTAAGCTCATGATTGGAAGGACACTCACTTCTCATAATTTCAGCATATTTTGATTTTCAATCTTTGCTGTGTTACGTATTCTTGGTTGTATAAAATTTAATTTCTTTCCGTTACGTCTACTGCATTTAATAGACTTTATGAACTGTGTGTGGTAAAACATTAAGCTGTAACAATTCAAGAAACTAATGTAGAAAAATTTAACCAAACTGAAACCTGTAAACATTGTATAAATTTATATAGGAGTATATTTACTTTTGGATGGTAGAATAAATTGGCTGGGCTTACTCTATTTTATAAGCCTTGTCCACTATAGTTTGTCACAAGTTAATCTTAATTCTTTTGCAAATATCATAATATGTGGAATATATCATATAACTGACTTTATAAACTGTACAAATTTTTCTGATGAAATATTGCTGTCACTAACCTGTAATATTGGTGTAATGGTGATATTATAAGCATGTAATATTGATATCATGTGCCTGACATGCTGGAATAATGATATCACCATATAGGTGCTAACTGATACCACAGTTTTAGAGCACTGTGACTCCATGTGGGCATTGATACCTAGGTAACAAATGTACTCTATGCGTGCCAGTTTTGTATTGGTCGTTTTCTGCAGCATTTATGTGCTAATGTTCAGGACTGTTTTACATGATTGCCACATGAGGTAGAGAATCGATTGTGTTGTAGGCTGACAGTTTAAGAGAACAGCGCTGGTGTGGACTGTCAGGAGGAGGAGGCCGAGGGTAGTTAGCTGTGGACACAAGCTGTTGATGAGGGGAATTTGTCAAACTGTTATTACGGAGATGTTGAAGCTTTCTTTATCTCTGGGAGAGAGAGGATAAGTTTACTATTCCTTGGAGGAACCCAACGTCTGCACAGTGAGTCTTCAGGGAGCAAGCGGTGATTTTGAAAATGCCATGAAGAAATGAATATGTAAGGCGGCCGAGGTAGAGGAGGTGACAAAACTCTGATGAACTTGAAGAAACAATGTATATGTCAATAGGCCCTCACCAACAAGTATTAGGTTTTTCCCACCTCGGGCCGGAGCTGTGCGACAGGCCCGGGCCAGCAGTGTGAAATCCTAGTGTGCGGGACACAGCCCGCCTGATGACTCCAATCTCAGCCTCCATTTTACCAAGGTGTTACAGCCTCAGCAGCCTAATTGACCTGTCAAACCAACAAAGACAGACGTAGAGTTTAGGCCAGACAGTAAACTGCGGAAATCTGAGAATGGACACCAAGGGAGATAAGCAGACTGAGCGATGCACCTGAGACTGGTCTGTTAGACAGACGCATCTGTTAAAGGCTGTCACGGCAATTGTACCCGCGCGAGATGTGATTGGCCGATCTGCTACTTCTCGCTCTGCTCATCTGTTTATAGGCTCGCACCTCTTGTTGGCCTCAGAGGACCATGTCTGGGCGTGAAAAACCCACACAAACTACCTGTTTACTTTACAGCTGACTTACATGTACAAACTCATCCTCACCAATGTGTACTTTTAACATCTTTAAGTGTGTCCTCATTAGTCTTCACCTTTCCATCTCCCACTGTCCCAGACACCCGTGAGGAATTCATACTGCCCTTCTTTATTGCAATGATAAAGATTTTTTATACTGGACATATCACCCCAAAATAAAAAATATATATATTTAATAATAGTAAATGTGATAATAATAATTCCATAAGCTGGAAATACAGTGCAATTACTTGTACCAGTTAATTAGGGACCTTTGAAGACTTACACTTGGTCAGATTTTGTATATAAGTATA
This sequence comes from Liolophura sinensis, assembly GCF_032854445.1. Classification (NCBI taxonomy): domain Eukaryota; kingdom Metazoa; phylum Mollusca; class Polyplacophora; order Chitonida; family Chitonidae; genus Liolophura; species Liolophura sinensis. The sequence goes on from NC_088303.1 coordinate 32,001,935, forward strand.
TGATGGACAAATAGAGATGGCTTGTGAGGTGGAAGTTAGGGGTCTTGGGTTGTGTGGGTAGTGGGGGGTGAAGGTTGCATTGCTATCAAGGTTCAGTCGTTGTTAGAATGACAAGGTTTATTGTGTCAATCACGGATTAGTGGTTTATATGCACCAGGTGAATGGTGAAGTGTGACTGAAGATGATTTGCATGTTGTCCAGGTGGGTTGGATACAGCCCACCTATTGACAGCTCCAGACTTTACTGGACATGCCTAACAAAGGCACAATACGCTGATTAGTCTGATATTGTTACCTGCTTGATGACCTGTCCACTTTAGCACATCACACTTTTAATCTGTATGAAGGGACAGGGGGGTGGGTGAAGCCAGGTGGGTCAGGCATGCCTCATCTGAAGCACAGAAGCTTAGGCTATGCGAGGGGGTGGGGGTCACTTGTGACATAACCTATCCTCTTAACTCTAGCATCTCACGCCCTCAGTAACTCTCACTTTGGCTTCTCCCTTTTATTCACCACTGCTTGACTGAATGCCATTTAATGTGTTGATCAGAATTCAAAGAGTTTAATGTGCCTCTGACAAATCTGTATTGTAGTTTTATGGCCTGTACATATGGCCTGTTAGTGGGAGTCGAAGTGGATAGAACTAGTCTGTTATACTTTGTATGCTGTGGATCGAGTATGTAGAGACATCTGTGTATTCAAATGTCATCTTATCAGGATGTGCACTTCCTCTGGACATATAGTTTCATTTAAATCCTCAACAATTGCTGTCCAGAGGATGTGCACTTCCTTTGGACATATAGCTTCATTTAAATCATCAACAGTTGTTCAACTCTCTTGATTGATACGGAGCACACAGCATATGTATGGCTGGTCTAGAAAATCTACTAGACAACAGTCAACCAAACTACCAATTTTAACAAACTACCAATATGTCAGTGACCAAGAATGGCTGTATAAAGGCTGGCTAAACAAATCCTGGCAGCAATTATGTAAACATTTTCATTCACTAACTTTATAATTTAACTAAATGGTATGAAATATGTCCAGTTTCATGGGTTTAATGATTCTGTGTGTTAAAATGTGATATCACAACATTTTGAATAAATCTAGACTGTTCCTGTTTTTAAAGAGGCCAAATTTCACTGGTTATGTGATATGATCTGCGAACTTTCACACTGTCATCGCTGCTCCAGTTTGGCTTCAGTCCTTTATAATGTAGATGTAACAGCTAAAGACATAACCATAAGAGTATATGAAACCATCACATAACATGCGATTCAACTAAACACATACAAATAAATTAAAACAGAATAACAAAAAATTACATCTACAGTCATTCACCTACAAAAAGCACACATTTGCTTTTTGCTGTATTTTAGGTAACTTGGCCCAAATTCAACTATGCAGGCTGAAAAATCTGTCTCGGTAAAGTCATGTGAATTTCTCTAACCATAATCCTGAAAATATGCTCTAGTATACGACTGTAAACTACAATCAGATAAACACTTCCCAGTATTGCTATCAAAGAGAAACTTCAAAGTACTGTAGATGTGTGTTGCTGGACCCCTTCCAAAGGGAAAACCACCGTGTAGTGATGTGTCGGGACGTGATGTGCAGGTACAGAGAAATGTGGAATGCTTGAGTAAAATTTGCATTTGAATACAGTGAAAAGCAGACTGGATCTACATAGTAAATCTTTACTGGATAAGTATAGAGTACAGAAAAGCTTGAGGGAGGAGTAAATAGGGTATAGAACACACACTGTCTGGATGGATGACCACAGAACACAGAATATGTAGATGGATGAGGACAGAACACAGAATATGTAGATGGATGAGGACAGAACACAGAATATGTAGATGGATGGGGACAGACCACAGAATATGTAGATGGATGAGGACAGAACACAGAATATGTAGATGGATGAGGACAGAACACAGAATATGTAGATGGATGAGGACAGAACACAGAATATTTAGATGGATGAGGACAGAACACAGAATATTTAGATGGATGAGGACAGAACACAGAATATCTAGATGAATGAGGACAGAAAAGAATAGATTGGTGAGCACAGAGAATAGGAAATCAAGATGGATGAGCACAGAGTACAGAAAAGTTAGATGGATGAGCATAGAAAATCTAGAACACTGGAATCCTAAAAGCTAGACGGGTGAGGAAAAGAGATCTGGACCAGAAAGCCTGAACTACATGTGAACACGAACCCTGGACTGGATGATCCCAGATTTGCGGTAGCTGGGCTGGATGAGCACAGAATACCTGTATTGGCTGTGCTCAGGAAGCCCAGTACTGGATGAGAAAACAGAATGGACAATTTTAATCACAGACAGCCGCTTGTAAAGTATAGTTGGAGTGACTGTTGGTTGGAAAGAAGAAAGGATGTTTTGTTAAAAATGTTTATGGTTTGTTAGCCTCTACCTTCAAATACATGTAGCTGGACATTTGAAGTCAATGTCAGTTTGATTTTGTTATTTATTTGATTATGGTATTTATGGGTGGAAGTACATTTATTCACCTGTGATGACATTTAAGAGAAAGATGTTGGACCCCAATGCTTATTGTACAATGTAACAGAGTTTCCCATTTCATGATTGATCAGTTATTTTATAAGCAATATTCCCTTACCAGTAGATTCTTGGGTTTCAGTATTTATCTACGAACTAGACAAGCCATAACTGTAGGAGAAGCACCCATTTATGATTACAGTAACTTGATCTGCAAACTGGTTGTTTAATAGTATTTGTCTTCAGATATCTTCTAAGAATGATGTTATGATTGGTTATCTTCCTCTTTAAGAGGTTGTGACGGGGCAGGTAGGGTGGGGCGGGGAGGGTGCAGGATTGTTGACCTTCTGTTTTTAAGTGTTCTTTTTCTATTACTAATGGTGATTCAGTCTGAGTTGATGTTCTGTCAGGTTTTAGCCTATCACCCAAAACAACAAACTCTGTGTGCAAATGTGTACTGAAACCAATGGCTATATATCCTTCAGCTGTCAAACAGTGTTTGTGTAGGCAGTTTTTGGTTTTTTCTGACTGAGTCCTTTACAGCTGATAAAATGTGACTCCACAAGGCTGTCCCCATGTATGCTGAGAAATTGTCCCCTTAAGGTGATGATCAGGGGTAGGGCACGTGTTGGTGAATGGGTTAAGGGAAATGCCTTGTTGCTTTGAACACATAAGAATAAGGACATTTCCTTTGTGGTATTAAAGTGGCCGCATGGTGTGGGAATGAGAATGCCTTCTGGTACCTTCCAAATGGCAGTGCACAAAAGTTGCATCCTAGCCAAACGTCTCGAGAAAAGTCCCGTCTCGCAGTGTTCCTCAAATGATAAAAACAGGAGCATTTCGCACTGCGGGATCGCATGAAGTAAGCTGTCACAGTGTACAGTAAACTAAACTCTGTGAGATGCCGAGCGCCAGCGGGATTCCTCAAGTACCTAACAAGCCCTGTGAATCCCTGTGGTAAATGAGTGTGAAAGAACGCGGGGAATGGCACTGGTTGCTGATTCCCGCTGCCTTGTCCACTGCGACAGGTACACACGGCTCTTGTGTTTATCATTAGCCCGATGGAGTCCCAGATTGTGAAGCCATTAACTCCCTCCCTCCACATGCTACATTGCCATTCTCATTCTCCCCACTCTCTTCCAACACATAGTAATCTACTTTCAAGTGGCTAGAAGACAGTTTTTGCATACTTCCCCCCTGCCTGCCCGAAAAATAATCAACTGTGCAATCGCCATTTTTTTTGTTTTTTTTTTTGTTTGTTTACCAAAATTCTTGAGCTGTGTGTATGTTTGGGACTGTAGTAAGTGATTATGTTGCTGTACACAGATACATGTAATCTGTACTTCATGGGTGCTGTTTCACAGTTTATTGTTAGTCAGATTGGTACGTGCTAGAGGCGTGTTTTTCCACTCTCCTACCTTGTCATTCTGTATCATTCTTTCTGATCTAAATATCCATCATATGTGTCATGGTTGTATAGGTTTCTTGTGAAAGACCTTTCACAGCGTGTTGTTATCTGCAAACTGTGTTTTTGATAATGCCTAGTTATAGCAGGGAGCCTAAGGAGGAATGGCCTGGAGTTTTGAATGTAAACAAAATTTATATATTCATGAGCGCAAATTTGCAATAGCTGTAACATCCAAGAAAAGGCTGGTCATGTTTTGCATTCAAGCAATTCTTTATTAAAAAATTAATTGCCCATGTTTAAAGATAGCATGTCAAATAATTGACTGACTGACCAACCCCACAGACAGACAGACAGACAGACAGAGAGAACAACCTGTAGAACTCTTTGTCGCAGCTGAGAATGGACTGGATTCTTTCAGCTATAAAACTGACCACAATTGCATAACTGAAAAACTAAGGGATAAATTGTATTTGTTCACCAAATTTAAAGTGAATTTAAAAAAAAAAAAATGGATTAAAGATGTTTGATCTGATGTAAAATCGTGACACCTAATTTGATCATTTGACCTATTGATGAAAGAGCTGGGTCTTGATCTGAATTATTGTAGCTTTCAGAATTATATGACGGAAATATGAATATAGTACTGCGCAAAACCCTATGAAAATTAACGTGATGGCTTTCCTTAAGATCAGATACACTGTATACTAAAAAAAGAACCCTTTTTCACAAGTGCGTTTTTTTTGAATGACTAAAATTGTGGTATTGAATATAAAGGAAATGTCTTTTGTATTTGTTAAAATGTGTAATTAATCGGCTTTTATTCCATTCACAGGGTTATACACCATTGCATTTAGCAGCTATGCAGGGCCATGATGCTGTCATTGATCTCCTTGTGAGCACCTATAGTAAGTTACCCTCTCAAGTTAGGCTACATCCAGAAATCTGCTTTATTTGCTGTATTTCACCAACATGTTATTGTTTTTCAAGTGACAGATTTCCCTTAATTTTCATTGATTCATCTTGTAGCCTGGACTGTAAGATTTTTTAGTGAAGTCTGATTATTTTCTCATCATATAAGCTTAAACATTGGCTTCAAAAAGATCATTTTAAGATCATTTTATGTGCTCTTGAAAGTGTATCTTTACCTTCCAAACTATAGGTGAAGTACAGTAAACTCACCTGCGCAAAATGGAATTAGACCCAGTATTCACTGTATATTTTATACTCTCAACTTTGGCAGTTAAGTACATGTAGATTGGTCTTGTAATCTGAACCCTTGTTACCTGTACCCATGTTACCTGTACCCATGTTACCTGTACCCATGTTACCTGTACCCATGTTACCTGTATCCATGTCACCTGTACCCATGTCACCTGTACCCATGTCACCTGTACCCATGTTACCTGTACCCATGTTACCTGTATCCATGTTACCTGTACCCATGTTACCTGTACCCATGTTACCTGTACCCATGTCACCTGTACCCATGTTACCTGTATCCATGTTACCTGTACCCATGTCACCTGTACCCATGTTACCTGTACCCATGTTACCTGTATCAGTGTACCCTAATTCCTCAACCTTTTCGCATCTGCAAGAGCAACTTTCAGTGGGATTTATGCACCTTTTCACTTTGATTTTTGAGATAAATCTACATCGGTTGGATAGACCAGTGTCAGGGCTTCAGAGAAAGTATAGTTTTATCAATCTACACAGAATAATTCCTTCAGAATATGCTTGAATAAACACCTTGTAAACATGCGAAAAGGGTGAAGAATTACAGTAAGTACCCAAGTTCTGAATCTGCTTCTTGTATGTGTGCAAGTGAATTGCTAAAGTGAATTGCTAAAAGTGAATTGACCTGATCCTTAGCATTCACCTCTGAGTTGCCATTCTAACTATGCAATGTCCTCAGTGTGATGTGCACCTGCAATACTGAGGCTGCCTTCACACATGTGACTGAAAGATATTCATTATTTGTATGGTCACTTGAATTTTTCAACTTTTGGATCCATTGTAGAAGCAGACCCAAACATTCGGGATTATACTGGGAAGAAAGCCAAGCACTACCTGCGGACATCGGCTTCAAACAAAGCTCAACGTAAGCGATCCTCTGTTATCGTCCCTCCCGTAGAGATGACCAATCAGAGAGCCAGTGTGGTTGGGGCTCCTATCATCCTCCACTTGTCCATGACTAACTCCTCCGACTCGCAAACCTAACCAGGCTCAGCATCACCTGTCAAGCCTGAAACTTAACAATGTCCCCAATTCACCTGGTGTGGTGGTATATTTGCACCAAAACTTGTGTCATCTCACACAAAGGTCTAACTCGTCGACCCCTCTTATAACACAGTCTCATCTTCTGAAAAACCTCTCAGTAATTTCATGCATATAAAAACACAAACTATGAGTCTTGAATTTCAGAACTTAAAGTAATGCATGTTCACATATAAACATGCGAAACAAGACATCCACGTGATATTCCTGCAGTTGAGTTGTCTTGTATTCTCTCCACACCCCTGTATTACTTTCCCCCCAAACTAACCATGTCACTACTGCTGTGTTGGCAGATGAAAAGGTATTGCAAATGTTGTACATTCAATCTGATATGAGAGTGATGTTTGAACTTTGAAAATCAGTTGTTGGCCAGTTGCTTAATTTCCTGAGCCCAATACCAGTTACATGTACATGTCCTATGTCTGTGTTATAAGTGATAGTCCTGGGCGATTCCCTTGTCATTTGTATGACTTGTGCCAACATTAACCACACTGGTCATGACCTCAATCGACTGGTTACATCATAATCCACATGCTTCACTTTTTAGGTTTACAATTCACACAGAAGTCTAATAGATACACAAGAGGCTAGAAATTGAATAGTGTACATGTCCACAAGTCAGTCTGAAGTCCATGAATCACACAGATGTCCACAAGTCTAATTGAAGCCCATCCGTATACAGTTGTTCACGCAGTCTAAAATCCATACTCCTGAGGTTAAGGCTAATACTTACATACTTACTTATGTGACCATCATTTAGACATGAACTGAAGCCCATGCCTGAAATGAAATCCACAGTGAAACAGAAGTCAAATTACGGTAAAACTCAACATGTATATGCTGAATCCCATGCAGAAACTTAAACATTTACACATTTGTATAGAGTCTTCTCGCAAATCTGAGCAACAAACATCAGTGTTTTTGGTTTAATTCCACACATAAGTTGAACCTTCATATACATACTAGTAGATAGAACTTGACACTGACAGAGTCTGATCACATATCTGGGTGAAGGGAACAAGCCACTAGTGAAATTGGTATGAGACTAACCTGTGTGTAGCGCAGTCAACTTACAGTGGAGCAGGCAAATATACCTGAGGGCCTTGTGCTGGTATTGGGTGGATGACTGATTGTATGAGTGTCCTGTCACTGGTGAATAAATGACTGTATTTGAACTAAAATTTCGTCCATGAAATTTGCCAAATTTTGAGAGCTCTATTGATCTGACAAAGATGTTTTGAAGTTTACTTACACGGTATAATGATATCCTTATGGACAGATGTTTGTTTCAGAATTAAGAGCCCTGTTTTATTACCTTCATTTTCCCCTATTAAGATATGCTCTTGTTTTGGGCGATTTTTTGCGACAAATACAGTGTAATATACATGTTCATGTATGTTCACCAAAAGTGGCAAAGCATTTGCATACAAAGCTTAATGGTGATGTCTGGTTTAGGACAGCTATATGTGTAAAGCAAGGCTTGCAATTGTTCCCATGCCATTTGGATCAAATGTCAGACAATTTTTTATATAGAGCTTTATACTAATATACGTATCATTTTTATAAACCGTTCCATAAAATGTTCTTTAATACACAGGGTGTCAGTGTCATGGGGGGGTCTGCCCACTTGTTCTGGTGCCTGGAGTACTTAGTTATATATTAAACACCTAGAGGTTATAAGACCTGTATACTTGACTTGACCATTTTGGGTAATCTGACACAAAAATTAAAAAATTGACCACACTGAGATTTGAACTCTTGTCATTGACATCAGTCAAATTCTGTTAACATTGTTCTTTTGTATGTGTGTTTCCTCTTAATAATAGCTCTAGATTACCTTACAAGGACTGGGTCCTTCTTAAGGAAAGGACTGATACAGTGGCCTAATTGTGCATTGATATTAAATATATTTAAATGAACATGGGGAATTAAGAACTGTTACTTTTTGTTTCATTTTTACCGCATGCATGTAGATTTTATCTGGTCCACTGCACACACAAGTTGACGTGGTTGCAAAACAATGAGTGCTTGACATGTGCTTGATTTTATCAGATTCTTTTACTTCATATTAATATACATAATAATGAGAAAGCTAAGACAAGATTTCTTCCTTATTGATATTTTGCTATACTAGATTGTATATCTGATTTGACTGAACTTTTTTGTTGTCTCTAAGAAACCCCATGACAAGGATCTATTTTGTCTGATATACTATATTTATCTACCCATGACTATACTAAGTGAAGTTCCCATAAAACACTGTAGGTAAGATTTGTTTTGAGATAATGGGTCAGCTTTTTGTACAAGCCTCCCTGTGTGGACATGAAGAATTTCGTTGATTGATTTCCTTGAAGATGGGACCAACCAAATTGCTGTGTCGTTTTTTAACATATGAGGGCGTGTTTATTGAGTGAAGGAACACGTTAGGAGCGTGATGTGGTACTTGATTGTATATTAATCATTGCATTTAAATATAGAACAAACATATGTTTTATTTACTCTTACTTTTTTTATAGCTCAGAAGTAACTTTTTAATGTACACTAGTCAGTATACCTGTTAATATATAAAGTGTATCAGTTTATGTGCTGCCAAATTATTGTCTTTAGTGTCTGTTTTTTTTTTTTTGGGCTACATGTACAAGGAAATTTTCAAACTAGTTTTTTACCTATTTTTATTTAAAAAGATCTGTGTTTTTTTTTATCTGTTAGCCTACTATTTGTTGTTATTAATGAAGAATCATGTATTGGATGCATACCGTGAATTTCTGCAGGAAGCACAGATCTTCTTCACTATTCATAAGTAAACATAGTCTCTAGTCTTCAGTGTGTATGAATGGAGATTAACACATATGCTTATTTATTATATTATACTATAACATGCTAGTCTATTATCATGTGATATAATTACAGAGACTATAGTTTTGGAAATGAGGTAAATTGAAAAGTTAACTTTGGTTAAAAAGTCTCTTTTTTATTTTGATCAAGCTGTATTGAGAGATGTTGAATGTAATGCAAACTATGCCTAGATATGGTCATTTGTGCTCAGATGGAAGGGATGAAGTTTTCGATCAGTTAAGACTTTCATCCCCCATTTTGTGTTAAGAGTGTGAAGCCTTTTAAAGGATAAGCCTAAATTATGGTGATGTTTTGCCTTTCTTGTGTGCCCAGATCTTTGGTGATGTTTTACCCTTCTTGTGTTTAGTGAGATTTATTTGGGTGGTCAATGCTACATGTATAGCAGAACTGTATTTAGGGCCAGTTGTTGACAAAGTTGACACAATCACATTTTTGTGACAGGCTCTTGGAAATATCACTGAAGAATAGGTTATTGTATCTTTGGCATGTCCGATATCAGCAGGACAATTGAATGCCCCTGACGTTGGTGAGTAGAAACTGTTCTTAGAAACTCCCCTGTTTGTTCACCAAATGAGCTTAAAATAAAGCGGCTTGAATCTCAAGTGTTCTCCTGTTTAAAGCGGCTCCCATTAATTAACGGCTTCTCCACGTAAAGAGCGTCCACAGCTGCATCAATACAGGCCGGTCAGAAGCTCGTCAGGAATGGAAGAAAAACAATGTCGGAATACTCTACAAGAACAACAACATGGGTCCGTGGGGTGACAGGTGTATCGTGAGGGGTAGAGAGTGGTCCCCCCGCCCTGATACTCCCTGGGATTCTGAATCCCGACCCGCCATCCTCCCTGACAGCCCGCACAGCACGCCTGCCTGACACACGTCACGCTGCTGGTCTAGACGAACAGACAGACATTCAGTCAGTCCAGACTGACGGGAACAGGTTGCCGTACTCTGATGGACGCTCCTGTTCTAGAAACTTAACTTTAAGTTTCTTCATTCCTGAAACTGAGATACGTGAAGTGGTATAGCGTGTAGTATTTAGCTAAAAAAATAAAAAAATAAACTCCCCCCCCCTCCAACCCACAAGAACTCCTGACTATGGGGTCGTGAAATATGACATTGGCTTACCTTACGGAATTTAGTCCTCAAACCAAGAATTCTGTCTCGACGACTATGGAACCAAAGGTATTCGATACATTGAATGGTTTTAAAGCAAGAAAGAAAGCAGTTCTCTCAAAATGTACTCGTTCGTTCAGATTAAAAAATAAAGAGGGGAAATCTCGAGTGGAATTCCATGTTTCAACACACGTACATTTACAACGACAGCCAAAAGAAAAAAAAAATACATTCTGATCGTTACTATCCAGTTAATGGGGTGGAATTTTCGCTGGCGAATTGTCATGAGATGGCGTGGTCAACGATGTATCGTGTGCACAAAACTGTACCACGCTTAGAGGCTGTGCAGTTTAATGCTATGAATGGGCATGTTTCGTTAGTTTTCTCTTATCGAATTTTTCCCCCTGGCTGTTAATGGTATTCGTCTCTCTGTGTACAATATGCATGTTTAATACGCTGTTGTGATTTTTTTGTACGTGCATACTTTTTCTCTTTTTAAGTACTTAATACCCTTGTCTCTGTGTATTGTTTATACCTTTTGTTTGGCGACTGATGCATGACTACAGTAAAAGAATTTTTGGCACCGAGTCTTTATTAATTTTTTTTTTCAGTTTGTTATGCCCATGCATGTAACCTCCCTGTTTAGTAACATGCCTTCCTTTTTTTTTTAATAAGAAAACGGCATGGATTTTTCCCTTTCCTGATTTTATTACTACGCATGTTGTAACCATCTTATTTTCCTGAGATTGGGGTATATCAGCATATACTTTACCCAGAAGATTTCTTTTGTTTGTATTTAGTAGGGTTATAGTCAGCTCAAAGTGTACAACCCAAAATAGACAATTGAAAAAGAAGGCAATATATATCCCTCCGAGGTATGGTTTGTCTCGTTGCAATGTTGAAAACCATATGCCGTCCACCAATATGGCGTGCAAGTCTGTTACTCCACTCTCGGGAAAGTGCGTCACTAACTTGCCAAAGATCTGGTGGTTTATCTATAGGCCACTTGGGTTACCGCCACCCACAAAACCGCCCTCTCCCCCAACAGTCATATAAGTGAAACATTCGTGTGTATATGGCATAAAACAGCAACCAGTCTCTTCCTCGTGTTTTTCAACTCTAAACTCTTTCATGACATATCTAAACTCTTTCATATAAATATGTATATTTGCTCAACTAGTGATACAGAAGGCGGTTCGCAGATGCCTAGAACTGCTGAATCGCCCTAATGCATATAATTAGTTTATTCCGGCTTGTCATTTACCATCGCTTTTTATTCTTTTGCTAATTACTTTTAATGATGTTATAGTCCCCTCTCAAGCAGATTTAACCTTGTCAGTATTATGTTTTTGACATCGTTGTGATAAGCGCATCTCTTTGTTTTTTTCGTCTTGTTCTCATTAGATTATATCTTCACTTGTCAATCACCACGCTATTTATTGTTCATAGTATTACTTTTATGCTGTTTTCATCGCAGTCATTACTGCTCAGCATTTTCCGTTATCATCGCTCACATCGCTTTCATTTTGACCCACATGCCACGGTTCTGTATACTCCGGGTGTATATGTCATGATCGGTGTGTATATACACAGTTATATCATGCAAGGTTATGATTGATCTACCAGACAGTCCTCTTCAAGATCATTTGTAATACCGTCTGTATTTGTCTGTTCCATCATCTTCATCATCACATTAGAATTCATTCTGTGCCGTCTACGTGTCAGCTGGTGATGAGGAGTTTAGTATTCCTGTCACGTATATATATGTGTGAATGAACTGTATGCATACATTAGGGCTCCCAGTAAAATTTATTTGCACACGTCGCCAACATATTGCTTTGCCGTTATCATCATCACCATGTTCATTGTCATCTTTAGTACGGTATATATCGTTTTAAGATGTCCAGGTAGATTAGTTATCATTGCTGTTGTTTTTTTGCCTCGTGCGTGCATGTTCCTGATAAATCTTTTATTTTGATGATTTATCTTTTCTTTTATATCTATTTTCCGATGACTTGTAATTCAAGTATATACCGTATGTGTAAAAATTCAGAAAAACACTGCCGACTTCCTTTCGCATTTATGATTCCAGACATTGCCGACTTTTAGTCAGTATTGTTTCACGTGGGACCAAAAGCAAGTTATGAAGTCCTCACAGCTTTTAGCACAACAATCTGCTTCAAAACTTTGTGTTAAATTTAAGAGTTGACAAACTCCTATTGGTCAAACAGCTATTTACTCAATTTGGTGGGTAATTGAGACGAGATATCAGGCTGTAATGAAGCTGTATAAATAATGTTACACACTGGGCTGCGTTACAGTCCACTGCAGGCATGGTCTTTTTGAAATTGCGAATGCATGCTTTGTGCATCATTCTAAAATATGTGATTGGATTTCCCGTACAGAATTTGTCTTGTAATCTTTTACTGATTGATTATTAATTACCCTTGACAATCGCTCACTTTGTGACCAGTCTGCGGCCTACATTGTCAGATGTCGTCCTGATAAGGCCCATTCTCTGATCTGACAGCCTTCTGATCTCTCCACGATTGACTCTTCCCTTATATTCTTCTAATCTCCATAGATTCCAACTCGGATAAAATCTCCTATCGTAGGCATCTCTTGTTTTTGTCGCCGCTTATAACTGTTTCTTTTCTTCTTAACTTGGATTTGCATATCGCTCCCCGAAATCTTACCCTACACTGGATCCATCGGTATGCCGGCTATGTAGCTGCATGGAACATTCTGGTAATTTAGTGCATGGACTTTTTTGTTTCCCCCTTGCATCTCATTTCGATGTCTCTTTATTGATGTGTGGAGTGTGGTGAAATGGCGTGAGTTAGGGGTATAAATTAATGAGTGTTGAAGAACTACAGCCTGTATAACTGTACTCGTGCACCTTTGCGCCACCCGGACTACCTGTCTGCACCAACACGCGAGCCTCTTGGACACGTCAAGCCCTGTACTTAACACGGTCAAGCCACTTGTGAAGCATAAGACCTTTTACTCGCTGCATGCATGTTTTCTATTGGCGATTTTTTTTTTCTTTTCTTGGGGAAAGATCAGTATGATGTTTATACCCACAATTTGATAAAAATGTAAATCAGGAAATTTTCCTTGTATCAAACTGGCAGTCACTAATCATTGTTTCTAATAGTCTCGACGTCGCCTACCTCAAATGTGTATACGAAAGATTCTTTTTGAAGATTCAAGTTTATGTTGTTTATGCCTTCTTATAGAACTTCTCAAAACGTGCATTTTTGGCGTGCACATTTGAAAAAAAATTCTCGTGCACTTCGTTGCATGTTTTCTGGCCAGCTTTCTCCGCAGGGCGTGCTGTTATTTGCGTTACTGGTCGAGCGTGGATATACACCCTCATGCCTTCCACCATCCATATCACTAAGGATACTGAAGTCAAGTGGCGGGATCATGGCCAGAATTAATGGGCTGATCTGGACAATGGCGGACAATTGCAGCAGGTGCCAATTGGTTCGTCCCGCTCATCAATACACGAAAATAGGCTGTAGTCCGATTAAACCGCTTACATAATGGGTGTGAGGAGAGTTAACAGGGCTGCTGTTTCTCTCACCTGCCAGACAAAGACGTGGTAATCCGCCCTTATCGGACCACTAAGAGGATTTCGCGGCGTTCTTCTTCCAGAAGCTTCTGTTCGTTTTGAGTCGTAACATTGAGCGTATGGATGACGTCGTTTGTTAGTGTTTGGTGTTGCGTGCATTCGCTTGTTCACCGGACTCGGAATATCGTGAAATGATGAAAAGCTTTGTCAAAGCGTCGGTATGAACAGATAGCTCGCATTTTGAGGTTACGTGGAAAACATGGTGCAGAATTAATTGGGTATCATGGCCTACAGTTGCTCTTTTTTTATTCTCCCTCTCTCTCTCTCTCTCCAACCGTCTGTGCTCAAGTGCCGCGGTTGTATTATAAGCTTTAATCACAAGACTCTTCACCAGCGTATTTCATTTCAGCCTTGTCACAGGTGTTTGGCGAGGCATTTCCGCTTAATGAACGCTCTATAAACATTAGCTTGATTTTATTACCGGAACAAGGACATTAGAAAAGGCTTGTTGAGCTGAGCAGCGTATTGTCTTCTTCATTTATTGTAGGAGTGCACAAAAATGACTTCACGTATTGAATGTGCCTATCGGCTTTCACGGGAGGTTCCATGTAGCCGACTTTGATCTTTCTGTTGTGTAACATCGGAGGCACAATGCACGCAGTGCAACAGCCCGTTTGGATTGTTTCCCCTTACATCGCGCAGTCCTTAGGGAGACAGAATTTACATACTCTTCTCTATATGTCCATGTTTTGTGCAGAAGGGGCGAATGTTATAGGGGGAAATGAGCTCGCACTCTATTATATGTATGTTAAGATCAAACGCTTTCGGGCCCTTTTTCGTCATTACACGTCACTTAATTCATTAATTAACAGTTTTATGGGAGCTTTTTCCACGGTAAAATTTAAAACACAAAAAGGAAAGAAAATTCGTTAACAAAGTGATCAAAGAAAGGGAAGAAATCCAGGTATATTGTTGTACAGTAATTATTGTTATGTGTTATGGAAAGTCTCACTTCTCGGTGTGAATTTACTGCAAAACGATATAGTGAACACGAGATAATGTGATAACATGCAAATCTCTCTGCTATAGAAGCGTGATTTCGCCTTACATGAATCTCAGGCTAATGTATATTCCAGTTTCATTCAGTTTGGCATTCCACACACATTGAAGGTTTTCCATGCCTCAATAAAAATGTGACCCTTTTAACTGGTTTTGTCCGTGCCCCCGAGAGCGTCTGGTCTAGACGTTCAAAAAGACCTTCATGAAGAAAAATCCTTCATGTAGAACAGATTTATAATTCCTAACAGATCTGCATGGGAAGATTCCCTTGTATGTGGGGAAAATTTGAAGGAGTTCGAAACCTGCCCGAACTCTCACCCAACACGTGTGAAAGCTCATTGCTCACTTGCACATACGCAAATGGGCTTTCTCCTAATCAAGAACCTTCTTGGTTGTTGTTTTTGTTGTTGCTGTTGTTGTTCTAGGGAGTTCACGTGAGCGATTACCCATGCTCCATCAATACTTGACCATGTTTATTGGTAAAGCAATTGGGTTATCCGTGATCTGACGGCTTTAGTCGCCGTATCTTCCACACGTATCCTGTGACACACATCTTATGACAACGAAAATTGCTCCAAGAAAGGCGAGAAACTGTCCTGTCTGCTAGAAAATGATTGCCGGTATTTTGTCAAAAAACAATCGTAGAAAGATAAACCATCACGGTCAGAACATAAAATCATGTGGTTAGTTGTAGTATTTGAATGGGAATAAGGCTGAATGGTGATGTTTCCTGTGTTGGTGTTTTGTGTCCCATGTTGCACCAAGCTCTCGACCATTGTTATCTGGTGACCTCAGGTGTGGCTGACGTTGTGTCTGTCTGTGGCACTATACACGACGATCATCACTTCACAGGTAAGTTATTGTATAAACATTCACGGAATGCTTTTTATGGGAATATTTTGTTTTCCTCTCCAAAATTCCGCTGCTGTATCTGGACTATTCCAATCTCATATATAAGGCTCTTCACCTACAACAGCGAAAAAAAAATAATCCCAAAATGAAGTTTACATTGGCTCTTAACAAGAAAATGGGAGCTTTTTTTATTCTCAAGCATGCCTAAATTGTGTTTAGTTGGTTAATGACATTTGCAATGCACTTAAAAACTTCAAGTAACATCCTACCAAGCGTCCTATACTGAGTATGGTATATATAAGACTTAGAAGATGCATGCATTTTCTACCTTAACCTGTAACTGAATTGCTGTATTACTTGGATTGTCACCATCTTATACTTGAACTCATGGGCTTTTCTCACCTTAAAACTATAGGTTATAACTTTCAGTTATTTTAAAAACAGCTTTACAGAGTGAGCATGTCATTTTCCTTTTTTTTTTTTTATCTCCTTGCATTATTGTTTACTTTTTTCTTGACAGTATATCACAAATTACCAACAGTCGTAAATGAGAAGTTTGTTTATCTTTTTTTATTATTATTCTTTTACGTGCAGTAAGTAATTTTTGCAATGTTTTTATTTTGTTGACAAAATCATTGTTGAAATATGAATTCTCCTTACATACCGTGGTGTGTAGATGTTGTTCATTTGAGTTCTCCTGGTTTACCTTTGCGTGTAAATGTGGCTTATATGAATTCTCCTTACATTTCCATTGTGTGCAGATCTTGTAAAATTGGATGAATATCACATATCTGTATGGCTCTTATGTGTTGTTTTTTGATGTATATTATTGTGTGAACACATAAGTAGCTTTGACGATTGTAAACTTCTCGTAGAATTCCTCCTTTGTCAGTTTGTCCAAAATTCCTGAAGTGATAAGAAGTTTTGTAGTGCCTTCCTTAATCGCATGATTTTGCTTATAATATCAGGTTTTGTGTTTTCTATACGTTATCTCAGTGGACTTGAATCTAAAACCGTATATGGTTAACTGTCTGCATTAACTGTCATACATATATATGTGTACAAATTACGCTCATGGTCGACCGTTGGATTGCAGGTATATATAAACTAAGTGCACTGAATCGTTCTTGCATGGCATGTGGGTGTCTCGAAGTCACGGGCTGATTTCACGAAGCCATTTCTGACCTACGTTAAAATTTAAGACCTCTTCACAGTGCTTAGTTTTCTGTCCTGAATTTTAACGCATCTGTCGTAAGATAACATCCATGAGGTGGTCAGAATTTTAAGTTTAGATAAAAAAAAGCTCTGAAATTGCAATTCATATTCTGACTTATCAAAAGTGGCTTGGTGGAATCGATCCCTCGCGTGGTATAGCATGAAGTTAAAATCCCGACCCCTGTAAAATTACAGTACACTGTATATCTTGCACAACTTCGTCCCCAATCCCCTTGTCTTGTTCATCCTTGGCTGTAACCGTTATACTGTGTACTAAGCACCACCTCTTCCCTTCGTATGGGAAGGTTTCATCGTTACAGGAAGTTATTCTGTCAGTACAAGGAGATTTTCTGTATTCACAATTTCTCTCTGATTGCCGCGCAAAACTAAAATAAGTACTATTCATATTTATCACATGGCTGAAAAATTGTCGATGAGGCGTTAATCATTCAGTCCGTCATGGTTATGTCACAGTTTGGATTGTGTATTGTTTAACTCCAGTAAATGTAATTTATTATGTATTGTTAACCGTTAAATTGTTACTTTTGATATTATGCACTGATTACTCATACGTTCCCTCTATCTCTCTCTTGATAACAGTTTGTCGGAAGAAGTCATTAGATCCTATAATATGCCTGTAGCCCGGGCCTGTAGGACGAGCTGGATCAAAGTTCTTGACCCACAGCCCAATGTAATTTCCATGCTTTATGATTTCCCCGGGCCTGTGTAGCCCGGCCGTTGACCGGCATACCGGTACGGTGGGGTCTGGCGAGGTTGGTTAACCCACCTTGACAATATTGGGATCCCCTGGGGAACCGTTTGTTAGGACATGATATCTGATGTTGTTTATTCCTTGTTTGTCTCCACAGAACTGTTATTGTCCCGCCGTCAAACACAGCCACCGATCACTACGTGTGAGTATATACCTTTGTCTTTGTTCTCCCCAGCTCTCTGTCCACACCTAGCCGCTTTTATCTCTGCATCAACACCTTTCGCTGAATGAGGCGTGTGTGATTTTGGTTAGGATCAGACCGCTTCAAATAAAAGCGATTTCGTTTACCCACTCCAGTTGGATTGAATATTAGTTGAGTATTGCATCAATTATGGGCTGTTGAAAGCCACTGTGGGTACTGACAGATCAGCCAAGCGGAATGGGCTATATACGATGCCTGATGCCTAATTCACCGATGCCGTGTTCGACGAATGTAGATTTTCGCCTATACGCTCACTCTCTCTCCGCGAGCTCCGCAGTGCGAAACAATGGCTGGAGGGTAGAAATTGATGACTCTGCCAGCCCGTCCCCGGTTCGCTGACGTGTATGTAATGTGAATTTAGTAAAGCTTTATAATGACTTTGTAATAATCAGGCTACAACAAACATTTCACGGCGTGTTTGATTAATATGATATTGTTATCAACATGTAAATTTTCCATTTTTTCCGCGAGCATTGAACTCGGCCTGGCGGGCGAACAAGCGGGTCTCTCTGTGCGAACATCTGTATTGTTCGTGTTTTCATTTGTCAGTCATTACACGGTGCAGGCATTAAGCAGGCGCGATTTTGTTGAATTAGAAATACTGATCAGAGAGCGCGCGGAATTACCAAGGGACTCCCGTGTGGCTGAGTCAGTAAGGCTGATTGGTACAACAGCAACGCTTTACCTGGCTGATCGATATGAGCCGTTGTAGTCGGCTATATTCCTTTTACTTTGCATGAACCTTCGTTTTCGAGAAGAGAGAAGTCAAGAAAGCAAGTTTTCCGTGCGTGTTTTTATCGCCTCACCTATTATCACTTCTAGAGATATGGTGCTAAAAGTAAATAAATAAAATAACATTATCTCAGTGAGTTCCTAAATCGAGGCATTGTTTACCATCATCATGCAAGTATGTCGAAATATGCTCTTACTTGCTTAACCGTGTCATTATTTTTCTTGCTATGGGAAAACTCTGTGATCATTGTGTCATGAGTTCGAATCCAGTCACAGCTAGTTTACAGCTAATCAACCAAACATCAACAGCCTATATCTGGGGCACTGATACACAGCACCGGAAGGTTAATCATGTGTATATTTACTGTATAGAATGTGCGAATGTGAAGATGCGTGAAGATCACTTTTTTTTCAACCAAAACAGCACGCAAGTTGGTCAGCAACTTGCCAAGGGACGGTGGTTGACCCCAGATATTACGATTTCTACCGCCCAGAAAGCTGACAGCCATCACATCATGTATAAGTGAAAAAAATTCTAGAATATAACATTGAACGACTATCAAATAAAGATATAATGCATGGAACATCTTTATATGTTTATTTGAACGGGCTATATACATAAATTTGTGGGATTTGTAATAAAACCGAGTCATGGTTGTTTGGTTCCCCAAAACCTTATGAATAAATTGCTTATAGAGGGATGTGTATGTGTGCGAAGAAAATATGATGTCTTGCCCTTATGCCGGTATGTTATCCAAATGCGTCTCTGATATTCCATTTCATAGCGTATAAAATTGATAGGCAGGAATCAGCCGGAATAAACATTGGGAATTGATCCGTCTTTATTGTGCACAAGATGCCTCTGTCTTGTCGCAGGAGGCGGATAACTGGTTCTAGCAGAGTATTATCTGATAATATGGCATAATGCGATACGGGGATATTATTCATGGATCGGATGTGGGTGTGTGGGTCTTGTGGGAAAGGAGTGAAGCTGGACAGGGTTTGGTCACATTTCTCAAGACGTAACAGATACAAGGTTCCGTTTGAGAAATGTTTTGGTCTTTTACATTGTATTCTTGCATAAACCAGGATACATGTCCCAGAGGCCTGGCGCCTTTGCATTGTTTTTATGTGATTGTTTATTAGTTGTGAGGACATCCCAGCATATTGAGTAATTTTATAGACCATTAACAACACTGCATATTTTTTGTACATAATTATGCTTAAGCCACGAGGAACTTGTAAGTACTACCAAATACTATTTACATCTACTAAACATTTACATTGAACAGTTACAATAAATGCACAACTGAGGTGAACTGACAAATGTCGGATTTCACCGGTTACTGGTGACAATTTTCCAACTATCACACTGTCGTCGCTGCTCTGGTTTTACTCTCCATGCTGTGGTCTTTATTAATAGTCTGCTTTCGTCCCAGGCTCCACCCCCAACCTCATCACCATCCCCAACCCCATCATCACCCCCACCTTACATGCCGTGGTTTTCCAAGTCTCCGGGAGGGTATCTCTGTCCGCCACCCTCGCCACCTCACACCACCGTGTAACTGGGGACTCTTGCTACCCCCTCGGGGGTGTCGTTCATCAATTCACTCCAGATCAATTTTCTCACACCTTGGGTAAATTAAACCGTTTTCTGAAGACGCCATAATTAGAAGCTGTTATATTTAAGCAGGCTAATTGACTAACGGCCATTCTGGGGCTAGGGTTCGTTTGGAATAACTTTCAAGGAAAAGAAAATTGATGGAGAAGCCCCTTAAGGGTGCATGTTTCAGTGAGCTGTTCTCTTTACCCCTATATAGTGGGGGGGGGGGGGGGAGAGGGGCAGCATCCGGACAAGCAGCACGCGGCCAAAACTTTTGATGATAACACTGATTTGAACAACGAGATGAATCATACTGATATTTCTGTGTTAATCTCTCAAGGTGTATAAACTGATCAATGACTGGTTAAAGCAATCCCCAGCTCAGACACTCATTTGCATAACTAATTACAAAACTGGGAGATCGACCCTGATTCGGGAGCGCTGATCGTCTTGCTCCCGACGGCGGGATCAGGCGCCGATTGGGGCAGCTTTGTTCCTTACCTGAAGACCTACCAAAAGCTTGATTAAGGTTTCTCAGGTAATCACCGTTATCTGCTCCTGCACAGGTAGACATCTCTCGGGTGAGCGACTCCGATAGCCCCTGAATCTCGTCTGTAAAATGACGTTTAATCAGCTCCCAGACAACCGTGGCGTGTGAAGTTTGTTATGATGACGAGGCTCGTGTACAGCGCCGTGTTCCTGCTCCTCGACTTTAAATGACTTTCTAACGAGGCCGATTGTAACATTATAACGATATTCAGTCTGGATTATATGCAGACCTAGAGGGGGCACTAATCACATACAGGTGGGCAGGAGAAGATAACACACCTGTGTTGACCAGGTATCGCCCGAAGCGGACTTTACTTTCTCTGATCCGCGCTGGGTAAACCATGCACCCAGAGCCCTGTATAATGACGTTCAGTTGCCCAATATCTATAACTCATGCCAGAGAGTGTGGAATTCCCTTATCTGTAATACTCAGTTCTCATTTCTATCAGCCTATTTGTGAATTAACAGCAGTTGGTGGTCTCTAGCGATGGCTTGAATGCCCTTTCATGCCAGTAGAAATCTTAGACGCCAACATGGAAACATAGTTGCGTGTCGAATGGATTTGGGAATTGCTAACATTTAGGTATCGGTTAGAAACCAACGTAGAAACGTAAATGCATTTCGAATTGATTCGACGTTGGCTTTAGTTCACACCAACAGGAAGACATAGATGCATTTCACATTGTCATTGGCTTAAACAAACATCATGGATGGAACATAGATGCATTTCGAATTGATTTGGGTTTGTTCTGCAGACATCAGCATGGAAACATCGAACTGAATGGCGTTTGGTTTAGCTTAAAATCATCGTGGAAACATAAATGCATTTCGAATCGATTCGACTTCATTTTACATCAACAGGAACACAGATGTATTTCGAATTATCTCGTGTTTGGCTTTCGCAGACATCATCATGGAAACAAGTGCATTTCAGATTGATTCGTCTTTGGTTTATGTAGACATCTGCAATGAAACATAAGTCTGATTTAGGTTTGTCTTACGCGGACATCTACATGTAGACATAACATGCATGCATTTCGATTTAACTTTTATTTGGCTTTCACGTAGATGCGTGTTGTATTTACTGGTATTTGGTTTACATATAGGCATATATATGGAAACATAGATGCATTTCGAATTCACTGGTATTTGGTTTACATATAGGCATGTACATGGAAACATAATTACATTTCGAATTGATTCTTGTTTGTCTTTATACCCATCGACGTCTACATGAAAACACACAGGTCTTTGCGTATTATTTGACTCGGTATGTCCGTTGAGTCAGGCTGGGTATCCTGTACAGATATGTCTTGTGGCTTGTTTATAAATTGAAGGCGATGATAGTTTTCGCTCTCTGACACTTTCTTGTGATGTGTGAAATGTAAGATATCTGTATACCGGCCTTTGACGCCGGAAATATAGGCTGCCTACCAGTGTTAAGCGGCACACATTTGCCAAAGTTTCACTTTCTCCGTGATGATGGAGGTCTATTTTACTCGGCTCGTAAAACACATCATTGGTCGTGGGCCGTCATCTATCGCCTCACGCCATAGAGCTCGTCAGAAAGCCATGGCTTCTCACTCTCTCCCCCTCACCATCTGCTTTACCCATCCTGGCCCGAGGGACTGGGAAGTTTGGAGAACACCATAGCTCCGACTGTGCAATGTCTGTCTGTTTTCTCACAGTATCGATGAGAAAACTGGCTTCCCCTTCCGATCCCTTGGTGTAGCCTTCTTACTCCTCTCCACAAACATTTTAATTTCATAACCAGTCCCGAAACACGGCTTGAAGTCATGCATGGAAAAAGATCGGGATTTTTTTCTGGCTTTTTTCCGGAGTCGTACATACAAGCACCTTTGGTCGACAAGCCATCTTTATGTGTCCACCAATGTTATTTGCCTTTAGATGTTCAAACGAACCGCTGTATGCTCAGTATGTAATACGAAAAGCACCTGGCGGAAAAACGCGAGAGTTGATAAACATCAGCCACATACATATACCTATACGTTAGCATGATGTTGTCAGACTCTCCACAATTACCGTTTATTGCGGCTATAGCTAAGTTATAGCATTGCAGATTATTACATCATTAGTTATTTATTAAAGCACAACTCTTCTCCGACATTCGACAGAAAGACAAATTAGACCCGTGAACAATGTTAATAGCATAATTTATCTGTCGTGATTTTTTTTGTTCTTGTTTTTTATTCATTGTATTTTTTTTTTTTTACCTTTTTCGCTCAATTTTTCTTTTGCTTACACATTCCAGAAAGAAAGAAAACTGAAAATCCTCACCTGCGTAAATGATGTGTTTAAACCGGATTAATAATCTTTACTATAAGTATATATACTTTCGGCTTCAAAAAAAACGACACCTACAGTATCTTTTGTCAGATCGTATCGGAAGAATGTTTATCTTTTGCCTATCTTTTCATGCATCGACTAGTGTAAACGGGCCAGGTATAGATCTTGTTAACCAATATTCGGTAAAAAAAAAAAATATCCAAAGCTGTGATACACTGTTTGTCAAAAACCTAATTGTTCACTTCCTTACGAGTGCGTTTTCCTTTAGTATACTTTTAACTCATTCCACTTATCCTAACCTAAAATCTTAGCAATTATCTACTTTATATAATCATATTAGTACTTTTAATAATGTACATTAATCGCAATATTTTTGTGCTAAACTACAAAAATTAAACTTATACCAGATCTATACTTATATATTTTTTTTATATTTATCTCGCACTGTTTTGTCTTCATGTTTTTTTCTTTTTTTTTTCTTCAGCTATAAGCGAATCTTTCCTACGGACGGCATCATTCCGTAAGAGTCGTTCCAAAGCTTTGTCCTCTCTCATGGGCTCCCAGCTCGGCCCTATGATCAGGAAAAGTTGGGAGGGAGACGGAGATGGGGATGTGTTCGATTCGCGTATCACACCACCAAACAGCTCCAAAACCTCCCCGCAAGTTCGCCGGAAGGGTTCGGTGAGTTTATACATGCATGCATGTGCATAAAACGTTATAGGAGGATAAATTTATTATACATTTCTTTGAACACATTCCGATTGTAACTGTAAATCCTATGAACAAGAAAAGAAAAAAAAAAAAAAAAAAAAAAGGACATTCGAAAATTAGCTTTGATATCCCCTGAGTTACGGTATATAGTTTTCCTATCTGTTGTTATCGCTTCTTTTGCCAGTGTCAAGACCAATATCGTCTTAATGTGCTTGCATGAATTGGTTTCTAAAACAAGTTGCCTTGTAGGAAAGCTAGTGTTTATTTTCTAAATGTACCCTCAGAAAATACGATTTTTACAATGGAGACGTTCTAAGAACATGTATAATTTTTTACACGAATGCATGGTACCATTGTGACAGAGTTTTTTGAAGTGGCTGTGTTAAGTACATAGTGGGAAGATGTCTCATGGATCTTGCCAAAACATTACTGTCGTCTGTAGTTTGTTTGTGAAATCATGTTATTGCACATCTCAAAAACACTGACACTTCCAGGGCACAAAGAAAATGTTCTCTTGGCAGATAGTAAAACTTGCCAAGATGTTTCACGTTATTTTGTATATGAATGGTATCTGGAAATCTACTAGCGTATTATGTAGTTTGACACGATAAAAGCGAGTTGCGGAGTCAGTTGCTTAACAGTAGTACCACCGGTGATTGCCGTCTACACGTATATGGTCAAAGTGTAAGTGTTGCTAGTTTACTGTAGGGGTTGTTTTGTGTGTTTTGATTTGCCAGCTATTGTTAACCTTATTGCAAAGCTTCGGTATTTACTCGCCATTGTTGAGTGTATTGTGAGGTTTAACCTGACTGGTTATTGTGGGGTTTTGACGTTGCTCATTATTGTTGGTTATATTGTGGGTTTTAGTACCCGTGGTGATTGCTGGTTGTTTTGTATACAGTGTTTATGGGCGATCAGTGTATATCAGTTAGATCGGCTCGGCCTGCCACCGTGTCACCGCCCACCGCGCAGTTGTGGACGGCGAAGAGCAGATCGTTAAACCCTCTGACGGAATGCCCGGTTCAACCCCCTACACAAGAAAATATCCATGATAACTACACGCTTAACCACACGCTTACATCAGTTATTTTCACATAGTGGTCTTAATGGGGGATGGGGGTAGATGGTGCTATAGCAGTCCCTTCTCCCACACCCACCCCAGAAACAGTAAACTGACACGCTTTGTCTCGGTTGTATATAATGCTTCACCCTACATTTCTTCAACGAGGTGAAGTATTGAGATTCTATGATAACCAATCTTGTATATATTTACGTAATTCAGCGACGCACTCAGCAAATGGCCATATACATTACAAATTATAGATGGATATATATTTTGTTAACTTTTTTTTCATAGGTTGTAATTATAGCCATTGGTTAAAAAAAATGATCGCCATGGTGTGTATTATTTAATGCATATATTTAAACAAAATCGTTCCCAATTTTACCTTTGGGACGTCATTAGTTTACGAAATTAAGACAGGAATATCAAATTATATACTGATGCTAAGTTAAGAGCTCTGAAAGTTCCTAATTGTTGTACAGCCATGAGTGGTAATGAATTTATCGTTATATTTTAATGCCTTGGAGTCAAAGATATCCATATCCATCGTCTCTTTATTGTGCTTGGTAGCTGGATATGCAGACTTATAGATATACTCAACACTCAGAATGTCTCTCATACCAGTTTGGTCCAGTAATTGACGAATGCGTTTGGAGCCAATTATCGATCAACAAAAAAAAACCAAAAAAAAAAAAACCAAAAAACAAACCAGTAACTGCTATGCTGGTGAGAACCTGTTAAGGATTCTTCGAAGATGGGAAATAAGAAGTTACCCGTTGTGTTGTAATGGCTTAGAGTCCAAGGCATAAAATATGTCTAAATGATAATTTCCGCATCGTATTAAATGGTATTAAAACAGGAACGGATTTAAAAACACGTGTACAAAGTCAGATAGAGTGGCACCAATTATAAGTGTCTGGAATACGGTACATTTCAAGCTATTCAATGTGTTTCTGTTTTAATACTTCACCAATAATACTCAGAGGTGTCTAATTTCTATTAAATAATGTGTGTGGAATATTGAAACACTAAATATGAGTGAAAGGTTTTGAATAATATTTAATGTACGGTACTACCCAGAGTTGCATCAAGTCATCGGATTGCGTGTGTTTCTGATCTTGAATGTAATTTTACTGCATACATGTATGTGTTGCTGCTTTAATATTAATTGACCTCTGGTGCCGAAATTCAAGGTGTCTGATTTTACATTTGAAAGATTTTTAATAAGTTGCACATTCAAGAGGGTTATCTTCCAATATAGATAAGTGCAGGAAAAGAGAAACCGAATCGGCCCTTCCACGCGTTTCGGGTTTTCCCGTGTGCTTTCTGCTTTGTGTTTTTTAAAATGGTTCTAACAGGTTCGCAGTGTGATGTTCTTGGTTTTTTAAAGGCCTTGCTATATGCAAAACTCGTCAGTGGGCTGTAATTTATCGAGAAACCTTCTTTTTGCGTTTCCATTGATTTTTACAAATTCCTTCTTTCCTGAATTAGAAGCAAATAGTTCATTATTTTGTCGACAGTCAAAAATATCACGGTGAAGATCAAAAAGTATGCGTGCGTTGGAATCTTTCCGATTCTATACACAGCTTGCATATAGACGGTTTATTAAAGGGAGCCCCCGTCGTATCAGTGAAATATTCTTGAATACGGCGTAAAACAGCAATCAAATAAATGAATGTTAGAGGGAGTTTGCCTGATTGTGGGGATTGCATAGGATCATTGTATACCTGGCCTTGAGCATGTTCATATGTTTAACGTATAAAGTTACATTTTCTCATTTAGCATACATTGGTTCATGACTATATGCCGGTGGGTGTGCATATAGTTTTCTTGTTTACTGTGTATGACTTGCGAGGTATTGAGAGTTTCATATTGTATTTGCATGTGATCACCTGTTACACTTAACCATTTACCAATCATCACACAGTCTTCGATGCTCTGGTTGTGTTCTCCATGCTCCATTTTATATTTGTCATTGTTTTATCATTATTTCTTGTCTTTTTAGTTACAGCTTGCTGGTGATCGCAGCTTGATGCCCCCACCGTCTGGTCCGGTACGCAGGAAAAAGTCACGGTCGCGAAGCCGTGAGTCAAATCCCGAGTAAGTCTACGCCTCATATCCGTGTAATGAAGTCTGAAATTACAAACTTACCGTATTTCACTTAAAGTTTGGTTTGTTTAAACGCGCTTTCAAACGCCCATACATAAGCTTTGAAATGATACTTTTCATGTCAACACTGAAGGTTTTCTTCCAACAAATTAATCAACTTTCACGAAAAACTTTTAACTGGTCCGCTTAAGTGGCTGAATAAATCAGAATCAAACAAAATGTGTCTCATAAAAAAGCGAAACTGAAAGTGAATTAAAAGTAGCTTTAGATTCAGCGTGGTTTAGATTTGGAACAGAATCTTGCCATCTATGCGTGAAGTCCAACATTGGTATATCCCTGGTAAAACTACAAAAGGGGCGTTCCAAGTCGTTTATCTGGAGATCCATTTCCAAAGCAACCTTTATGTAACACAGTTCCCAAAGAAATTTGTAAGAAATAATGTAGGAATAATAAATGAGGCGTTAACTTGTAAAGAAATATGAGAAGTTGTAAACAGATTTCCAAGAATGGCCGTCAGTTTGAATTTCAAACCCGTACTCCAAGAGTAATTCTCAGGTCGAGTTCAAATATAGGTATCTCACGCAGTTGTGCTTTGATTGCAATTTTTCATCAAAGCATGATGTTGAGGTAATAAAAATGAATGTTTACACGGCTGGACTAAAGGGAATCAGATTCAGCTATGACAAAGTCACACCTGAGTTTTACCTGAACATCCAAAAGTATGCTACCATACAATGAGAAAAATTTTGATGACCAACATTTTTATTATTTGACTATAGGAATCAAATTATGGAAAAGAGACACTCAAGATACAGTCATTTACATACTTTTTGTCATTGACATACTTTTGGCAATTTACCTTTGCTTGTTTTGTTTTTTTTTTCTTTTTTTTTTCTGTTGTTTTCAATTTGATTAGTGTCGGAATCGGGTATATCAGGTGACATTGATCTCCATGAATGGACAATTTGCATTATTTGATCAGTATCGTATTTTTGCACAATAATTAAGTGTCATTGAGGATCACGATTACGTTAGTGGCACATTTGGATCATTCTAAATCTCCATGAGTACTGTGTTTATATTTCGTTCAGTATTGACCATTTCTGGCACCGGTTTATTATACCGCTTACACTTGCTCCTAATCTGTAGATTGGTGGGTTGGGATTGGTCGATCCCAGTCACATGATGCGAACCTGCTCCTCCCTATAATGGGATTACAGGCAAGCACAATAACTGTGTAGATACCTTTGATTATTCCGATCTGGCCACTTTGTGCGGACCGTCTGTCGGAAGACAAAGCGAGTGGTTGCGTTACCGGGAATTTGGCCTCAGGTCGTGTCATTAAGTCGGTGTCTGTGGCCTATCGTCTGTCTGCTCGCATGTCTTGTCAGGCAAGAGGGGACACGGCCCGGCTTGTACAGAAGCCCCCGCCGGCAGACCCATCACTCTCCCCGCCGATTGTTTTGTTCCGATCCGCCGAAGAGACTGGTTAATGCTCTCAGATCACACTGATTACTGGTCAACAGCGATCCTTCAGGACATAGGGGCATCTCCTGGAGAACTGTATACCATCGGCACCTCGTTGAGATTGTTATCTCAGCAGCTCCTACATCAAACGGAGCCTGTGTAACTTACATGTGGTTATCACTGTTCAGATAGCTATCTTGAATGACCACTGTCGCCGCTCATCCCGCTTCACCACAGGGCCGCCGACGGACCTGTCCCCAACTGTCCCCAGGCCCTGGTTCTCTAAGAGGTCCGAGCGACAGACAAGCGGTGTCCGCAAACTGGTCAGACAGAAGAGCCAACTAGCGACATTTGTCTGGCCGTCACCCTTGTCTTGTTCTGGACAAGGGGCTGATGAGATCGGAGCGTTCAGATCACGACCTGATATTATATACCCGGGATCAGCATGGTTAATCCAATTGTCAAGACGACCACCCGGATGTCTGTCTGTACCCTATATACCTGTCCATAGTGGTCTGTCCACAGTGGTCATAAGGGTACAGCCCCTCCTCTTCTTTGGTCACTCATTCAGTGACCAGACATCAAAACTCTCTAGACAACTGTTGAATAATCATCTCTTTATTGGCTGCTTCCATCAGCCCTCTTTGATGTGAACATCTGGTTACTGTCATGCTCGCAGTCAGGAGGAAACCATGTGCATATTCATCAATTTAATACGGGTAAATTCGGAATCAATAGCGCGATGAGCGTGGTGGAAATATGAAAACGTGCATTTAGGAATGGGTTTAGAATTACGCAAAGCATAATGAATGAATGAATATAGGGGTTTACACCACCTCGGCAGTATTTAAGCCATTTCGTTGCGAGTATAACATAAGAAATTATAAACCATTTGTCTGTTTCCTCGTTTAAAATAGATTACTTATTAGTATTATAAATGAGAAAAAAAGTTGATGTAAAACGTGATTAAGCAAACTTAATCGATAAAGGAAGGTTTTCTTGCTCCCTCTCCTCAAAAAAAAAAAATAGAATTAAAGAAAGCAAATTATATATGTAGAACAAAATGCATTGCGACCAAGTTTGAGGATAAAATGTGTTTCCAGTTTTTATTCAGCAATAAATGGAAGTAAATAAATGTAAATACAGTTTTATGTTTGTATGTTTTATGATTGTTGTTACAGAGGCAGCCAATTTGCCAGAACGGGTTCTGACCCAAATCTACGCTCCCAAGCGGCGAAGTCTGCCATTTTATGAGATAGCATGTAGCCATGTAGGTGTAATGGGGATTACTGGGGACGTCGTGTTTTAGTCGCCTAGAAGATATAGCCTTGGATGGAGAGCGACCTATACTGCAATATAACTGTATCATCGACACTAGAAGGTCAGCTTGGTACATTTCCCCGCACGATGGCGATTCGGGTCCAAGCCGAATTAACCATTATTCTGTTGCAATGAATGTGTATTACGTTTCCATGATTACTCATTAAACGCCATCGCAAAGAAAAGGATCGAACAGTAGGATGTAGCCGGATAAGTTCCTTATTAATTCAATCAGTTTTGCCAGTTTTGTCGCTGTGCTATATAGTGTTGTACTGTACATGTATAAATCAATGTTTACAGGAAAGTTAACAGTAAACAAGTAATTTGTTAATGCTATTGTAAATAGCATTAATTAACGGTCTTTGTATTCAATTTCTGCAGAATGTTTCGCCGTGGTTGCAATCACGCAAGGGACATTCTTAGCCGTTGACCGTACACCAGTATATCGTGAACCGTATCAGTTCTGTCATCTGTTTAAGGCTTTCACATGTGAATGTACATACCTCTTTATTGGCAATATAAGGTACTTACTTTGCTCAATAGGTTCTGTCAGTTTAACCAAAGCACCCTGTCCAGTTGTTCTTTCTTGTTCATTATCTACATGTTTGGTAAGTTTATTTTATAAATATATCCAATGAAAACTTCATCTAATGTCTCGAATTCGACGTTAAAAAGTCAAGAAGATACATTCTGTGTGAGGCGATTAACTTGGAAAACACAGCTTATATATATATATATATAATAATTTTAAAGGTATGATTTTTGTGGAGTATTACTGTATGCAGCAAATTTATAGTTATACAGGAGGTCTTGTGAGATATATGATAACCAGTCACAGGATATATGTGCACATTTATTTTGGGATATCTCTATTTCATGTTGAATTGTTAAGCTGAGTAACATTTAAATATGTGTTAACTAATACGCACGTTCAAAACAACTAATAAAGTATATATTTTGGACTAAAATGGCGTTGTTTTGATCTTTATTGGTCATATATACATGGAAAGAATTATCCATTGTTCTGAATTTAGTTTATTATTGGTGTGCTTTGCCGTTTACTCAATTGATCTCCTGCTAGATGATACTCCGACTGCAAGGGTTGATGAGACTGAACACAGGCTGGTGTAATCCACCGCATTTTGGGGCGGATATACTCAATATTGCAATCTCCATTAATCTATATTTTCACGCGCAGGTAAATATACAATGGGGAATCAAATTCTTGTCCTGTCACTTTCTTTCTTTCTTCTTTTTTCTTTGTTGTAGAACACCAATTTGCTGAATGACCGATCGTAATGGGTAGTCTGAAACCCCATACTGTATGCTGGGTCTTCAGTTACGTAGTAATTCACAGCTGTGCTCCACACAGACAATAATTTGACACCATAACTGGCACTGCATAAATAGAAAATTTTACGTCTTCCATGCATAACTTTGTTGGGTCTGCATAAACACGCGATAAATATAGCAGCAAAAGTTATTCGGTTTGTATTTAAAATGAAAACAAAGGAAGTTCTACTGGTAATGCAACCCATTGTACCAGTCATGTATTTCCATCTGTATTTTTTTTTTTTTTTAATGTTCGAAAAACTGGTTCAGATCACGAAGAAGGCACAAGGCACATGAACTGCTGGGACAAAAGGTATATATGATTCGATTATTGGGTGGATATTTCCATGTGTATGGACAGTTCGGATATTTCTATGTATGTGGATACTGGCGGATGGGCGATTGACAAGGCATCAGAGAAGCGGATATAGGAAAATTGTGTACAGTCAAAATACACGATTCTTACCACAGAGCATGTTGCAAAGAAAGGCGCTCATATACAGGCTTTTTTGGTATTTGGTTTATATATACTTTGGACGTTTTTCCATTGTTAAAGTTCTGTAAAAGAAGTTTCAAAATTACCTTAAAAATTTCTGGTTGCATCTTAAAATTTATAGTAATCAGGTTATACTTCAACTTGTTTTTATGATATTATATTTTTTGGCGTAAGTTAAGCATCATCCCCGACTTCCTCAAATTCTATTTCCCCTGCCTTTTAGGGATTTAACTGTGATGAAAATTTATTTTGAAATGGGTTTTGTGCATGCAAGTCCCTATTATGTGTAAACTAAAAGGAAATTGTCTGATATCACTAGTAGACAAGGCTCTTAAATTAGTGCGATGAAGATAAATGCATGTAAACCCGTACAAGGAAATTTTTATTCATGTATTTGTAGAGGTTTATTGACCAGTTTCCAGATATTGGTTTGAAATTACCACCTTTTTTGTTAAAAAAAAAAATTGAAAATATTGCGCAGTATTCGTGGAAAAGTTCTTTGAGTGAAGAAAACTTTACCGAATTTGGGCAGCAACAATCTGTTGTCTTCTTTATGTTGTTGAATTAGCGAGTCGTATTCTGACCTTCGTATTCAAGGTAAATATACATATGCATGAGCAGGATCTCTTTTAGTTTGGTTTAGCTGTTAACAAGGGCCACATCTGTGGCGATTTTCTGCGAACGGCGTCAACTTCTTCATAAAATCGGATTTCAGATTGTTGGACGAGATGTTAATATTATTCCCAATCAGATGTTTTTTATTGCCTGGAGCAGGTATAGTTTCATAAACAATAAAGATTTTTCTGACAGCAGTCTGTTACAACTGACTTCTATTGCCGGAAGTTCAGTTCAGCCCGTGCGCGCGTGATCTCAACCTGGTTAACGTCGCACCTTTTGTCTGCAGGTCATTTAGCTTTGGACCCAATATGTATGACAAGGCCAGAAAGCTTGAAGGGAGAAGGATTTATTGTGGCTGGGACAAGGCGTCTTTATTATGTGGCGGGTCGGGAAAAAATTGGGTGTTATTTGATTGCTGGAGTTTTATTTTCGATCAAGGTCCAGTTGTATAAGTAACAATAATGACATGGAATGCTTCTCCCAGTCGACATATTTCTTGTTTTACTTTATGTCTTTCTTTCTGCCATGTCTCACAGCTGCGCTCTTTCTAAAGCGGACCCAGACATCGTGGCGGAGTTTATACCCAGTTAGTTTGGTGAAAAACTCATTGAGCGTGTTTGATGTTGCTTGTTAAAGCAACAAAATCAGTGTTGTGCAATCTTGGGGGCTGGGTGGGGGCTGCTTTCACGTCTCTGTATGACCAAATCTTCGCTCTCTCCCTCCCAGCTTCTGGACTGCACCTCTCCTTCCCATTCTTCTCTCTCTATACCATTACACGCAGTTGTTACATCTTTCTCTTGCTTCGAGACGATGAAGAAGACAGAACGGCTGGTGAGAAGCGCGATGCCAGTCAGCCCGAGGCGAAATTGAGTTAAACCGCCGGTTAAACAAGGTTCAAGCTGACTGAAGATAATCACCGGTTGCCAAAGAGGCGGCCGCTCAGCGGGTAAATAGCCACTTGGCCACCAGCCTCTTATCGAATTAAAGCATCAACAGGGATATGTGAGTAAGGCGCTGTCAACCATTGTTAAAGCGATCCGATTCTTGAGAAAACAGACGTAATCGGAGTTGTGGGGGGCATGCAGAGATTGTAATACACAAGAGAGCGGCCTGATGACAGCGTGATGACATAGACCGACATTGCCCACCGCAGACTTTGACTTCTTCTCAGCTCAGATATGATATATAAATTATCAAATTGACAACACGCGCTGCGCGTGCAGTCCCGCGCGTGCGCTGTTGGGTGTCCTTTTACACACTGGCTTAATAGCACAATACTGAAATCTACATCTGTTCTACATTTGCCGTCTGTGAGTTCTGCTACGTTATCGGATCCCCTTTTTTCACACCACGTGGAACAATTTGGCAGATTTCTCCGACTGCACTGTTCATTGTTTAGCGAATTGCACCGAGTCTTCTGGGAGACAGTGATCAGTCTTGCGTTTAACTAATCCAATCCGTCAGCCGAATAGTGGGCGATCAGAACCGAGAACGAATCTGTCACAGATGATGTCTTAACAAGCGATAGGTCTCAGTCATGCGCTTCTTTTGACATTTTGGTGGATTCTGTGGAACAAAGTCGATGACAAGACTCAAAATCCGTGGTTACTTTACGTGGATATTACTTGTACCACATTTTGTAGTTCATATTACTTAGATGTCACAGCAATTCGTGGTTCTTTATAGATATCACCAAAATTCGTGCATGGTTCACATTACTTAGATATCACCAAAATTTGTTTTTCACATTTTCTATAGGTGTTACCAAAATTGATGGTTCTGGTTACTCAGATCCATGTATTACCAAAATTGGTGGTTCTCTTTGCTTAGAACCAGGTATTACAAAAATTGGTGGTTCTCTTTGCTTAGACACATGTATTACCAAAATTGGTGGTTCTCTTTGCTTAGAACCATGAATTTAAAAAAAAAAAAGAATTACCGATACGATACCGTCATTGGCCATAAATACGATATATAAGCTTGTCTGTAGGAAAAATGACACGTGTATTTGTGTTGTAAAACATATATAGACTTTATACGACAGGCAGGGGAGCAGTTCAATATCTTATATTGATGAAATACAACTCCTCATTTCCCCTTGTGTATGAACCCACTGAAATTTTCTCTTAGTGAATCGAGCACCTAATGTATATGTATATACATACATATATATATATATATATATATATATATATATATATATATATATATATATATATATATATATATATATATATATACGATATATAGAATGGTATTGTGGACAAAAACTGGAACAAGTCCGGATTGGTGGTTCGATCAGTGTTCCCTGTACATTTCTGTTAGAGGTAAGGTTTGGTGATCTATTCCCCAAGATCCGACATTTGTATTTTACTGTACACCACGTTTACAATCGATAATAACAAGGCTTATATCCAACTCGACCTTTGAAGTGAATTCTCACGGAAAACAAATGCGTATTAAGTTAATTTGATCGCATATTCAAAAGAAGCAGTTATCGGTGTACAACAATGTGGACCGGTCTCAATCCATGGCGTTGCAGTCCGTAGTTAGAGAGCTTCTTGTCTGGAAGGCATAAAATGATACATATAAACAGTGATCAAAATTATAGTACAGACTGGGAAGATATATACTGCATTAGGGGTAATGGTACTAACTAAATGGGCTGTGATGAAAACTAACCATTCAGATACTAACTTCCACACCATACAACCACTCTCTAAAAACTATGCTTTGTGCAAGTGGTACCTATAATATAGTGGCAAAAATGCAAATCCACGTAATGTTTTGGTAACAGAATCACACAAATTGTGTGATTTGGGTAACACAACCACAATGGCAGGTGTATTAGAGTGCGGATATGCAAGTTTGTACATAGTCGCTTTTGAGAGCATATTTTCTCATTTTACGCATGCATTTTCAGTTCACAAAAATTAAAAGTGAAAGGTAAATCATGTATACCGCATGTGAGAGGACAGAAACTTTTGAGAGAGAATGAAAGCGGGAGCGGGGGGGGGGGGGAGAAGATGGTCTTTGATTTCATGTTATTAGATAACGTCAGAGAAGATGAAGATTCCAACACAAGACGAAAGTTTGGTGGAAGGGGATGGAGGATGAAGAACGACAAGACTAATCCGGGGGTAATTCTGTCCCCCCACACCGGGCTCTGATGAGGAGGAGACTTACCGCACAAAGATAAGACACGCATGTTCGCTAAAGATATCCCGTTATAGTCTTAAGACGAGCAACGCGCCAGCTAAACTGTTGTGGCAATACCCTTATCATTTGGCTAATTACCCTGGACTTTATAATAGAGGCGGAGACCGGCGCCGATCTTATAACTGTGAATTATGCTGCTTCCGGATTGTTTAAATGTCTTGTGTCAAAACATATATGTATACTGCACCAAAACTGCATGCCACGCGGGTTCCTCTTTTACTCCCTTTCACATCGTGTAATTATACCTATGTAATTCGGTACAGTGTAAACTCCCGCCCCGCTCGTTCAATATTGTGATCGGTGGTTTACCCGTGAGCTGTGGTTTTATTGTTGGATATACTGGAGGGGCGGGACGGATCGCTAAGTCTATAGCCCCTGTAAGTCTACCCCCTAATGGTTTGCAGTCACTATCAATCTTACAGTTAGCTCTGACATGGCGTGTCAGTTTCATTGTTGCCGATCGCTGTCCTGTTATATTTGTCTTGGTGTATCATCGGTTAAATGGTTGCTTTGCTCGACACGGACCAGGGGGTGGGGGTATATCATCACCGTGGCGCTACAGTACCCGTTCTCTCTTTCTCTCGCTCAAGATTTAACAAGTCGATAAGCGGAAGGAGGCATTATGACATTGCTATATCACCTATTGTCAAATTGTCCGTTCAGTAAACTGTTGCCCGCCCTGCCGGTGGGGAGTGCGGGCTCGGACACTGTCCCTCTCTGTGTATCATATACATTTAAAGGTAGGGCGGGCACTGGCGCCCGCCGCCCCGCACTTAGCCCGTGGGGCCGCTGATCGCGATCAGCTGCTGACCAATGTTTAATCGGCTGACCCCTGGGCAGGTAGCACAGGCCTCCGTCGTAATGACGTGTAACGGTACAGGGTGTACCTGTGGGTTTGTAAGCTATACGATAATGTAAGTGAGGAGGGACAGAGGCTTGAGACGGCGAAGGCGCCTGTGCTGACAGCTTACGGGCTGTGATGTCGATCAATTCCGTGGCCTGTAGCGGTTTGCACTGGCCCAATGCAGGTCACTGACCAGCCCACCCAAGCATTCATTTACCTCTTCATCCAGATCTGACAAGAGAAAATAAAGTATATATATAAATCGATGTCTCATTGACCTGGTATCGATGACAGTATACCACGTGTAGCCCATAACCTCTGATACGCGCATATCATGACGGCGATGCCCTATAGCATAGTAAAACATGGTGAAGGAAAAGCCACCCGATCACCTGGTTTAATTCATAAAATAATATTTTACATACATATACTAGACAATTTCATCTTTTCAAGGAGACAGTATCTTGAATATAGTAGTTAATGGCCACAGGTTTTACTGCCTGTTTATCTATAAATTATTCGATTTTCTAATTATACCTCACCTTTGTCTTTAATTTTTTAACATGCAGTTTTTCTGTTTGAATTTTTTGATTGGATTTGCCATAATACACATGAAATTTAATTCCATCACATAAAGACGGATTTACAAGTTGATAAATGGTTCTGTTGAGTACGATTTTATCCACAAAGGCTTGTAATCTATAGATGAGGTTTTGTACAGTTGTAAACTACTTTCCAAGAAGAGATGATATCTGTTGCTCGGTGACAAACTGCGATGCATGCGCATTTCAAAATTGCACCCCTCCTTAAATAACAGTTAAATTTAAGATGCACCTCAACATCAACGACACCGTCCTCCGACACAAAGGTGCACACCGCAGCTAAAAGCGTTGATGAACTTTTATTCAGTATGGGTTTTGATATTTCCAGGAACTTTTCATAGTGTTTTCACGCCAGCCGAGATATAGCCTGAATTCGTTTATGAAATAATATTCAAGTTTTGGGGGTCATAAAGGGGATGGGTGGATCGAGACTAGTTTACAGTACATTGCTCTTTGGAATAATTTCAGTTAATTTTAGTTGAAGGTTAAGTGTGCATGTATGTTAGGTTTGTGAGCTATGTATAGCTATACAAAATTTATGCATATATGAAGAACACTGAGGTTGTAACAGAGCATGCAGCATTAAATTTCAGTTGTTACACCTTAGTTTATCATGGGCAATCATCTCCGGATAACTTATTGTGGTTTCATATTAATGTTTTTCTGTTTTAACTTCTGTTTTTACTTTAGCGGACTTGCGATTGCTCTTTTTACGCAGGCGGAAAAGTATTCAATGTGATGTTAAGCAATGAAATAAACAAGTAATTACAATTTCTGGTATATTCTGTTGCATGTAAGACGTATTTATGTTTTGTTACCATGATAATTGAGTTAAAAGGTGCTATGTTCATATGTTATCTACCCAAACAAGCGACACTAGAAGAAACCCTATACAGTTCTTCCTACGGTGTTGATAATATATAATCGGTGGACGACGGGTGTGTGGCAGTTGGCCGAGTCTTAAGCTCGGCATACAAGGCTCCTTAACACCCAACTCAGCTCAACTCAACTCCACGTTGCCGTGGGTCCTAAACGCTCATGTATGGTAAATAACTACTCAACTGGAGGCTGTTTCTCAAAAGGGTCGTAGCGTTATGTCGGTTTAATCACCATGACGCCGCATACTCACGGCATATGCCGCCTTGGCATTTGCGACCGGCGTAACGTTACGACCCCTTTTTTAAAACGATTTTTACGTGCAATGCCTATTCAGTTCAAAGTCCCAATGCCATCAGCGACTGGTACCAACTACGATTGACCAGCTGAGTTGAGTTGAGGAGAGTTTTAAGCTTTCGTGTATGCCCGCGCTTAAAGATCACTCGTTTACCACCAATATGGTGTGCACATTTATATAGGTGACATGAGGGGAAAGTGCGTCAGTGCTTTACGATGCCACTATAGTTCCCCTCCACCAATTACTTCCCCCAATTACAGTCGTGTAATATTTAAAGACAATGCTAAATAATGTGGCTCAGTTGTATATAAGTTTTTCTTGAAGAAACCGTGATTGTTTGTTTCTTAACTGACTAGGACATTACGCGATGGTATGTACAGTCTAAACCTTATATACCATTAATTTACTATATTATATATACAAATCAGTTATGCTATAGTGAGGTAACGGGTGAGGTAATTTTCGGAAACCTGCGAAAACCTTTTAAAAATTCAACTTTTCATTCAAGTCGTGTTTTTAAAGTGATGGATCATTAAATATTTGCGTTTGAAGTTATTCACCTTTGGTTGACTGCGGCTCTAAGTCAGAGGCTTTTGACTGGCATCTGACAAAGGATGGTGCTGTGGCATAAACGAAAAAATAACGAATGCCACGCTATACACTAATCAGATAAGTAAATTAATTCAGCTGATTTTGAAATGTATTTAATTAATATCGCCATCTTCACACCTGAAAAAAAGACTTCGCTATATAGCTTTCCATGTTTTTTTCTGCTAGCATTATGGTGGCGGTAAGTTCGTTCACAAAGGAGACAATAACCTCATGCACAGTAGTTAACCTTGGGTATACTCGACCTATATGATTGAAACAGATGCGTTATAAATAGGAATTTTAGGGGCAAAATAGACAAAAAATAGACTTGGTCTAATATATATTCATACTTTTTCAGATATCTGGTGTCATCATAGAAAACGTGAAGCCGCATGTAGACGCATGTAGTGCGAAATGTGATTTCGTATCATGTGTACACACAGCCAGTTTCCACACCACTCCATTCTGTATGTACGGTAACCTTCTTCAGCATTTTTGGATGTTTGCAAGGCTACATTCAAGCATGTTCTGAAGGCATTATTCTGTGTTGACTGATACAATTCTAATTTTTGCGAAGCCCCTGACGTTTGCCAATCCAACCAATGTAGATTTGTGACCAAAGTGAAATTCAAAATGCTCATTAATTGCACTGAAAGTTGATCTTTCAGATGCGAAAAAGCTAAGGAATTAGGGTACTAGTTTATACTGATACTAAATGTTTACCAAAAGGCGTTAGTGCATATTCATATACACCAAACTCAAAAATGATACGTTCTTGTGCATATTAGCACAGAGGTAAATCTCTCCAAACTTCGAACGCATCCCAACTGTTTGTTTGTCGATCTTAAGCTATGCCGAGAACGTGTGCGCGTTTCTTGAGGAGCGTGCCTAAACCATGTCGTGTCGCGTTCCTCAAGATTGCTTCCTCAAACAACAACCACTGTTAGCGCTACAAATCTTAAAATACTCCCAACGTGTTCTTCGTTGCATCAGGCTCCCTTACAGCGAGTCCCGTTTTCTTGGACAGGTGTAAAATGTTGTTTTCCTGACTGTCGACAGGTATGAGCATTAGAGAGCTGGTGAGTTGAGCAAATCTGACGAGGCCTGCATAGTTCCACGAGCGTTCGTCGAGACCGTGGCTTGTGACGGCAAACAGTCGGACTCGCCTAGGCGAGACAAGAGGCCACATTGCACGGAGGCTAAAAGATGTTAAAACAAATGAAACCGTGCCACTGTCAACGAAAAACTGTGTCTTCAGCTGGTCCGATAAGTTAAATTACATGGCCAGGGAATCCCCGGCTCTGTGGGGTGGGTGGTGGGCTGTGTTTACCCCGCCATATTCCCGGTAATGAACACACACTCCCAATCGACAGCAATGCACCCCTTCCAGGCTTTTGCCTAATTTTTAAGACCTCGGCATTATGTCTTCCCCGGAATTGTTCAAGCCCCAAATTCCAGTGATACCTGTCGCCTGGAAGCTTTCTTGACACATTCAGCGTGAGCAAACCTGTCAGCCACTAAACGTCGATCGCATTTCTAAAATATGTTACCAGCTTGCCATTTGCTCTATACAGCCCAAAGGTGACCGAACGCCATTAGATTCCTAACCCGCTACATTGTCGCATATACACCTTGCTTTCTTGTGTTCAAACTTTCGCTGTTTAGACCAGGTAGATTTTGAAGCACTGTATACCACATGGGTGTCCTTTCCATCCTTGCTGGATGTCATTATATAATAATGATATACCGACGATCTAACT
Source organism: Liolophura sinensis (assembly GCF_032854445.1). Classification (NCBI taxonomy): domain Eukaryota; kingdom Metazoa; phylum Mollusca; class Polyplacophora; order Chitonida; family Chitonidae; genus Liolophura; species Liolophura sinensis. The sequence goes on from NC_088303.1 coordinate 32,042,290, forward strand.
GGTGATTCTTGATTGAATATCTCCAATCTCGTGTACGAATTGCATGAACCTAATATACTTCTCGTGTGGAATATTTAAAAAATTGACTTGATTGTTGATTAACGCCATACTTTAGAATTGTTCAGATAGGCCTTTACGATGCAGGTCACTTTTATGATTGGAGGAGACCGCGGAATGCCCGGGGTAAACCACAGACCTTTGGCAAATCACTGAACTTTCCCACATGTGGCATTCAGACATACACATCCTATTGGTTGGAGAAAAGTGCATGATCTTCACAGAAGGTCTGACAGGCAAACGGCCACACGATCATTGTCGCCCTCTTTCCGTCGAAAAATTAAAAGCCTACATTTACCTGTTGACCTACCTGTTGCGACTTTTTGACATCATTATACCTATTATTTTGTATTGTTGTGAAATATGGGGTTGTGAAAAATTAAATGAAATTAGAATCATTTTACCTACAATTTTGTAATCGTATATTAGGAATAAAGAGGTCTACTACAAGTTTTATGGTCTATGTGGAACTCGGGATTTACCCTCTGTATATAAAGGTGAATCTGAGAATTATCTCATACTGGATTAAAATCATCCAGGGTGAAGAGACAAAGTTGGGAAATCTTATGTACAGGCATAGTCATCAAGAAATGTATGACAATCTGTGGCTTACCAATGTTAAAACAGTTCTATATTCAACAGGTCTAAACTTTTGTATGGGACACACAAGCTGTAAACAGTGCTACCTGTCTCATAAAAGTCCTGGAAAAAAAGATCATTTCCTCCAGAAATGGTTCAGTGATATTGAATCATCTCCCAAGGGAAGAATATACGAGATGTATAAAACAGATTTCCACCTAGAAAAATATCTTCTGTCACTAAAGGAAAACGACAGAAAAGCCCTAAGTAAATTTCGGACATCCAGCCACAGACTTCCAATCGAAACAGGAAAATGGTCTAAAACTGACAGATCTCAACGTCTCTGTACGGCCTGTGAAACAGGTTGCACTGGTGACGAATATCACTTCTTGTTCGTCTGTCCAAAACTAAAGCACTTGCGAGTGAAGTACAAAATAGATAACCCTCATGCCTGTACACAGGAAACTAAATTGAAATTTATTCTGCAATCTATAGACGCGATCAGTCGAAAAAGACTATCCCTTTTCATAAACAAAGGCGTGACTATGTGTAAGTTTTAATGATATTCCTCAGGCCTGCTACAAATGTAAGTATAGCCGCCATATATTGTGTAAATATGTAAAATGCTGTGCCTCTTGTACCAACCTGAGTGGTATGAGTGTAATAAACGAACGAACGAATATTGTCACCGTGCCCCCCCCCCCCCCCATCCGCCACAGAGACTGAAAGTGGGAGAGATAATCGACGTGCCCAAACTTACATGCATTTGTTCATATGATCTTCTTACCATCCGGAGTGGCAAAATGGCTCAGCTGCCTTCATATGGTTGTTGTTGCTGCTTGGTTGGTTTTTTTTTCCCTTGCATGCAATTCACAGCTTTTAAATATATCCAATACTGTATATAGATAGTTTAATGTTGATAATATTGCAACGAATGTGTAGTGTAAAATATGATAGTATATATGTACTATGGTAATTGAGCTTTATACGTGTAGTTATTGGCTGTACGAATGGAATGCATACGTTTGATATACAGTTCTTGGTCAATTGCTTATCTTTTCGTTTGGTTTTTGCGGCAAGAAGCTTTAATTTCTACCATGAATTATTTCCACCCATCAGCCTGGACATTGTATAGATGACTTTGTTATCCACTTGATCAACTGTATACTGTTAAACCCTGCATAATAAAACGTCTAATCTAGCTTGGTGTAGCAGAGAAAGGCGCCTGGTCCCACCCATTCGACCCGTCAATTCCCGACCCCAACGCCAAACCCAGCAGACCGAAATACAAGGAAGCTATGTTGTTCTCAGACATGAAATCAAAGTTATCATCGCGATCACCGCGCATGCGTTCTGTGACGCTGCCTGTCCTCAGAACTTCCCGTGGTGGTGGCGCACTACCCTGAGACCCGGGCTGCTATGCGATTACCTCAGCCCCTGTCCGCTTCGCTGATCCACAGGAGCGGGTTGTTAACAAAACGATTTGCCACTCAGTTTTTCTCTCATCGAAACGCTAAGAGGTCTTTCCGCGACACTATCAACCCGAATAAATCCAGTTTTCTCCCCCGTCAGTTCCGGGGGTTGCCTCTCGCTTGTACTCACTCAGCCCTGTAACCGATCGTAATACAACTATCACGTCTCGATGCTCTCCGAAACCATAACCACCAATTTTCGCCATTTTCTATCGCTATAAAGTCATCGATGTGGTCTGTATGATAAACGTTAATGTGACCGTAAAATGACAATGTGTCGATGATGAGGATACAGTTAATGTTGCTGTTCCTCGGGTTATTTCGATGACTCTGACGAAACGGCCTTTAAATGCAAGCTGGAGATAGAAGAGCGGTTGGATTTGTCTAACAATAGCCACATCTGCAGAATTCAAATTATCAGTATATCGCGGTATTTACTCCCCCCCCCCCCAATTCCTCCCTACCGGGGAGATATCTTTGCAATTGAGTAAATAATTGCAACAGAATAGAGTTGTCTAAGGTATATTGCATATATCGGTGGAATACAGCTGTATGATTTCGTTTGCCTGAACAACTGTTCATAACAGTAAATATATCTTGACAGTTTGAAAAGGTTTACGTTTAAATTAATGTTTTCTGGAATTCTGCCAACGATACGTTTAAATATATATGTGTGTGTCGCTCAGCTGTATATCTGATAAAGGTGAAGATGTATCTGAAAAAACGAAACAAAAAAGAATATCATTCAATTTAATTTTTTGAAATTCGAATTTGCTAGCATTTTTCCAATAAGGAGATTATTGCAAATGGCAGTTATGTGCATGGTGAAGAAATGAAATAAAATTTAAGAAAAAATGGCATGAGATGAACAATGAATTTCAAGGTTGATTTACGTAGTTTTTCTCTCCAAAACTGAGTGGCTTATTTTTGTGGACAATGTAGCATCTATATTCTCACGTGAAGAATTTTGGCTGTGGAATGACATAAACAGCAAAAGTGACACCTTTTCCCCGTCATGGCCATTCTGGTTCGAGTTGCATTGACCATTGTTCTCATGGCAATGCGTGAGTAATACCTAACCAGCCTGATTCCAAAACGTCATCCTTTGCAAGTCGAATTAACCATTGTTCTCTTTGCAATGCGTGAGTAATACCTTACCAGTCTGTTGGCAAAACGTCATCCTTCACAAGTCGAATTGACCATTGTTCTCTGTGCAATGCGTGAGTAACACCTTGCCAGTCTGATGGCAAAACGTCATATTTCGCAAGTTGAACTGACCATTGTTCTTCTAGCAATGCGTGAGTAATACCTAACCAGTCCGATTGCAAAACGTCATCTTTCGCAAGTTGAAATGACCATTGTTCTCCTAGCAATGCGTGAGTAATACCTAACCAGCCTGATTGCAAAACGTCATCCTTCACAAGTCGAATTGACAATTGTTCTCTTTGCAATGCGTGAGTAACACCTTACCAGTCTGATTGCAAAACGTCATCCTTCACAAGTCGAATTGACCATTGTTCTCGTTGCAATGCGTAAGTGATACCTAACCATTCTGATTGCAAAACGTCATCCTTCGCAAGTCGAATTCATCATTGTTCACCTGGCAATTCATGAGTAATACCTAACCAGTCTGATTACAAAACGTCATCCTTCGCATGTCGAATTGACCATTGTTATCCTGGCAATACATGAGTGATACCTAACGACCCTGATTGCAAAACGTCATCCTTCGCAGGCATGAACAATAAATCCGGAAGTTTAATAAGAGTAATCCTCATTTCAAGTGCTTTTTCTAACAACATTACATCTTGTGTGTGAGTGATATTTCAAAATTTTACGTATGAATTTACTTTTTATTGAGCTTGTTAAAATACAAAAATAAATGAATAAATAAATAAATTGTTCGTTTTAATGATTACTAATTCTAAAACTATTAATTATACAGTTGCCTCTAACTAGAAATTATTTACCCTTAACTGAGCTTTTGAACGTTTGAAAAAAACATGATACAAACTTCATTAAGGCCATATATTTTAATCTATATCCAATTTATCAGAACTGTACGATCAAAGCTCTAGGTCGCCAGAAAACTAGACAGTAGATCTGCTTATCACATGTGGTCGGGCTTTAGAAACACTGGATTTAATCCAACATCATAATTATTAAAGAAATGTTCTTTATTTGCGGTGATAAAAAGTAGGTAGAACTTTCCTTTGATCTGCGTGAGCACACATGCTACACGCCATGGAGACAATCTGCAATTCTGACATAAACACGATACGTGTATAGTCTAATGTGTTCATTTACCAGCCAGAGACGATCCTAATACGCCAGGTAATGATAGGCTAGGACTGTGAATACCAAGTATATCCGTTAATGATAAAAGATAAGTACTTGTTATTGGGGAATATCTATATGTATGCATCTAAGTCTTGTGACAACATACAGGCAGTATTTAACACTAGTGACAACTCAGTTGTATTTGTACAACAAATGTAAATTTTTGTGTGAGGCGTAATTCATTAGTGAAGAGAAAGAGTCAGGTACGAGGTATAGGTTTGGATATAAATCTGTGTAAAGAAGTCAGGTGTAATCAGGTGATGAGGAGGAAGTGTTGTGTGCGCAGGAGTCAGGTAAAACATACGGGTGTGAATGTAAATCAGTGTGAAGAAGTGCGAAGTAATCAGGTGAAGGGGAGGAAGTGTAGCCTGGGCAGGAGTCAGGTAGAACATACGGGTGTGGATGTAGATCAGTGCGAAGAAGTCAGGTGTAATCTAGAGGGTGAAGAGGAAGTGTTGCCTGGGCAGGAGTCAGGTAGAAGATATGGGTGTGGATGTAAATCAGTGTGAAGAAGTCAGGTGTGATCAGGTGATGAGGAGGAAGTGTTGCCTGGGCAGGAGTCAGGTAGAAGGTATGAGTGTGGATGTGAATCAGTGCGAAGAAGTCAGGTGTGATCAGGTGATGAGGAGGAAGTGTTGCCTGGGCAGGAGATAGGTAGAACATACGGGTGTGGATGTAGATCTACAGGCCAAAACAAAAGTGCTCATGAACTACCTCTCCGCTAAAAATACACCATCTGGACGGACTTGTTTTCGGTGGTCACTGTTACCATTGCTGTTTTCTAAATATCGCAAATTCACCTTGCGAAATAATTATATCTCATTTTAACCCAATTGGAAGACAAATTCTTGCGATGGTTACTTTGGAACAAATAGAGAATATTTGATGAAATGAAATGTGAAATTCATCGCATGAAGATAATAATATTTTCCTGTTTAGATCCCCTAAGAGAAGGTATTGGGGTGTTTTGTTGATTTGATCTGAATTGATTGAGTGGTTTCTATATGGGTAGATATCACTGGAAGGTATAAAACCATGCTGACAATTGTCACTTACAACGGCTTCACTGGCTATAAGACGATGTCACGCTGCGACTGTCAGGCCCTTGACCAACGAGATCGCTTTTGTGTATCTTGCTGTTTCGACTGCGGCATTAAGTCTGAAATACTCAGGGCACTCCTGTTTTATCCACCCATGATTTTCGCCGCCGTGAAACAATTTTGAGGAAGGTGTTAAAACACTAATTGTTTTTCTTAGATGAAAGTGTTTTATTTATTTATTAATTATTTACTTGATTGATGTTTTATGTCATACTTAAGGATATTTCACTTATTCGGCGGCGGCCAGCATTGTGGTGGGAAGAAACAAAGGCAGAGCCCGGGGGAAACCCACCACCATCCGCAGGTTGATGGCAGAACTTCCCATGTATGGCCTAAGAGAAAACCAGCATCAGCCGGACTTGAACTCTCAGCGATCGCATTGGTGGGAGGCTTCTGAGTCACTGTTTATGGGCCAAACTTAATGTCATGTAAGACTACGTGAACAAAATCGTATCTGACGGGAAATCACAGCTCGGGAAAAGCAAATTTCAACAGGCTACTTCAATAATCGACATGGAAGATTCTATTGTAATTCTGATTCGCTTTATCAAAGAGCATTGGATTTTTTTCAACCTCAAATTTATTCTCTCTTTTACGACAATCTTTCACTTTCTGATGTTTTTTTAGATACACTGAATAAATAATGTTTATGTACCCGGACTCAATACACGACAATTTCTACCAGCCAATCAAACCAAAAGACGCAACAGGAAACGCAGTGAAGTCAGTCGAGATAGTGACTGGATTCGGAAAACGCTGCGACTATTTGCAGAGCGATTCCCGCTGCGATTTTAGTGTAGACGGTTGTACTTTTAGTGGAAGTCAGGGGTAATCCATGACCCCCCGCAACTTGCTGGAAGACTCATTTTCAAAATACATTTTCAAATACATATATGTTCACCTATCGAGGCTGTTCTTTTAATTCGTTTGTATCAGTGTCTTCTCCTTGACAGTCTGCACGTGCGTGTGTTCCAAAAGCTGCACAGATGTTTTCCATATCACTATGTATTCGCTGATTGAATCTTTAATGTGCGTCTATTATGATAGTGTAAACGAGTTGTAAGTGTAGAGGGGTTTGTGTTAGTGTTTCTATGTACTCGCTGTATTATCTATGTATTACAGATAAATAGAAAGCCCACGTTGACATGCCTAAGGGCTCCCATCTTCTCACACCTAAATAGCCAAATCATAGCTGTTTGTTAAGGACACGGTGTGAATGAGGGTTGCTGCTTCACTGAGTAACGATTTACAGTGAGCTAGACCCGGGCAGTCGTTTCCCTGGCGGTAGGGGTGGTGGTGGTGTGGAGGGGGGGGGGGGGGGATGGCACAACTTCAGCACACAAGTGGTGGTGCCCCGAGGGTAAATAGGTAAGGAATCTACATGGTTTGTGCCCATGAACCGCGACAGTTTGGTATAGTATAACGGGTCTCACCACGGATTAACGATTCCCTCAGCTCATTCTCTTCGTGTTTCAACTCCGAGCCCAAGACAGTGTCGAACCGCAGGACCCTTTTATCACTTCCGCTTTTACATCCACATGTACTTCCATGTTTTTTATGATGTAAAGTCTTTTTTGGGGGGCTTTCTTGCCAGCCAGCAATTTTCAGTATACAGGTACATGTTTGGTTTGGCCACACTTTGGATATATATGAGTTTTATTGATAACAAAAATTTAAATTCCTGGCGAAACGTGAAAATTCTTATGTATTTTAACAAGGTGCAAAAGAACAGTGCAGAAATGTACAGGGTATCAACAACCTATATAATATCTTTGTGGCAGTATTATCCAATGCCTCTTGGATCCAACTGCCCGAATTGCGCATGTGTAGACTATAGTGTGAATACGTTACTTTAAGTTCACGGGTGATCACGCGCCTACCACAAGTACGACTTTCCAAGGTGTATGTATAAACTATATACCCGTGATATATCAGGCGTCATCGTCAAGTATAAACTTTCTCAAGTATATAATTTCTTGAGTATGGCGCTAAGCAATAAATAAATAAATTTAAAAAATATATAAGCGTAGGCAATAACTTCCCTAGTACAGTATATTGGTTTCCACGTGTAATTATAAAACCGTACTGACAATGTATTGGGGTTTTACGCCGTATTTAACAGTTCTTCAGTCATATGGCTAGGGGTCATTACGTGTGTGTGTGCATATGTTGTGTCTTCTTTTGGCAGGGCGAGTCCATGCCGCCAAAGTGCTGTCGCCACTGAAGTATAATGCCTAAGACATTAAACATGACACCCCATATACTGACACAGAGCCAACCAGTCCTGTTTCCTTCCTCTAACTTCTTAGTGTTGAACGCCAAGCGAGACAGCAACAAGTACCATTTTTAAAGTCTTCGGTATGACCCGAGTGGGGTTTGATCCCGGTGTCTCCCGACTTCGACGCTTTAACTAAGAGGCCACCGGAACGGTCTGTTTTGATGTAAAATTATATTGTCATGAAATAGCATTATTTTTCCCACGTGTAAAGGAATATTTTGTGCATAAGAAGAAAATGCCTTGGTAATGTCATTAATTGCAATTTGAATGTCGACTAATATAAATATATTATGTATGAATAAAGCAGCCTGCTAGAAATTGACATTTTGATCCACAGATTCAGGTATAAAAGCATGTTGACAATGACACATGTACTTCAGTTCTACAGGATATCAGGTGTACATATAAACTCAAACATTAGTATAGTTCATACATACACCATGTGAAGACTTGATGCAGATACTTTCGTAACGAAGCATTGTTGTTGGAGACGAAGGCCGCTTATATAAGATCCGGGCCGATACGGCATATTGGTTCTCCTCGATCCGATAATATCCACTTCCCCGCCCCCCCCCCCCCCCCCACCGCCCCCCACCTGCGTTCAGCGGAATGCAACCTGTACCTCATTCCCATTCATGTTTTACACACAAAGGCATTAATCTATATAGCACTTAGATATCTTTGTTTTCAAAAACTTTTTTACCATTCCCTCACCCCACACCTCATTGTCAACCTTGTGTTACAAGTCCTTGTCAATCAAGACTCCGCGTCTCGGGAAATTCAACAAGCTAGCATCATCTATAGAACTTTTTCAAATTGGTTTCCAATAGTCTAACGGACAAGTTGTATTAAATCCAGGTTTCGTAGCCTCCGGTGCCCCCGTTCATCAGATAAATGCAGACACGCTGTGTACTTCTCAAATATTCATTAAAAAAAGCCTTGTCGTACAAAACCTTCATTTGCTAATCGTTTCAGGCACAACTCTTGTATGTAGGTCATTATGTTTGCGGGCCACGCGGTTCACTGTATACGCGCGTCTAGTGGCGTTCGGCGTCTTTCGGACTAGGATATTCAATCTTCGACACATGTTGCAACAAATTAAGACGACAAAAAGGTCAGACCAGGGGAATATGAAATATATGTGAAAATGCACACGTGGCTGGCTTGTCGAAATCTCACGGTCAATTATAAGTAAACCACTGCTTAGCATGTAACGCGCCAGACTTCCCTGTGGGCCTGTTTATTTATTTATTTATTTGATTGACTCGTACTTAAGGTTCATGCATGAGTAAGCCATACAAAGACAGGAAGAAACTCTCTCTCACGGCCCGACACAAAGCCTCAGCCGGGCCAGCATGAGCTGGATTCGAACAGGCGACCTGGTTGGTTAAGGGCCGACCGACAAGAAGTTTTGGCCGAATATATGATGGAGTTTTAAAAGGAATCATTCTGTAAGACTCGGATAACTTATTTTTTTTATTTATTTGGTTACTTAACGCCATACCCAAGAATTCTTCACTTATGCGATGGTCATCAGTTGTGGGGCTGGATGTCACCGAAGTGCCAGTGGATAACTACCGACTGATATATACACGAGTTATCCATGGCGAGTTTCCAATCAACTTTCATCAGTGAATGTGACTTACAGGTATGCAATCGGTATTATCAGAAGATAAGTGGTCTTCAACGAACATTAGTCTAATCAATCAGCCACATGAGCCTCGTCGACCCTGCGTGATTGTCACCCACATGACCCCTACGAAAAGTGAAAAAAGCAGATTGGTCACCAAATGTCCAGGCCGGGTTTGAACCCTCACCTTTGTGCTAGCGACAGAAAGCCAGGCACCTTTAACCACTCGCTCACGACCAATACTTCTGATCAAATTGCACTGTCCAGTATGCTGAGTAAAACCTAAAGCATATACCAAATTCACGGATATATATATATATATATATATATATATATATATATATATATATATATATATATATATATATATATATATATATATATATATATGTTAGTACACTTATATATGCAGCGATCCAGAGGGAACCGCTGATAAACCATCTGACCAAAGCCAGGATCTGGATTCGAACTCGTGACTTTTTGAAACGCTTGAGCAGCAAGAGTAAAAAACTGTCTGTTTTATAACTGATCTGCTGTATTGGAAATGCCCATGTACCTGTAGTTATAGGCTGATTGGACGTTTTTTTGCATTGAACTTGTTTTTCATCATATACTAGAAGTTTCTCTCATACAACATGGCAGTATAATGCAGTTTCGTGATGTTGTAATTGTAATTCTTTATTTGTTTATTGAGGATTTCCCACAGCTCTTTTTTTTTTCAGAAACTTTTTGGAATGCTCTTCCCCCCCTTTTTTATTCTTCTCCAGTGTTTTTTTTCTTGATGAAAAAGTTGTCTGTAGAAGACGGAAATTCGATGGAAGTGTGTATAAACGAAATCCTTTACATATACTTCTTATATATTCGTATATATGCATGATGACTGCTGTATTATGCTAATGTTATGGTGATCAATCTGCTGTTGTACCAGGGTGTTTTTGTGTCTATAAGGTGCTTACAAATACGTGGCTATATGTAGCTATATATGTATTTCTATTGCAATAAATTAATTTTCATTTCGGATGAATAATCAACACATTTTTACCAAAACAGATTGGGTATATTGACGTGTTTTACATGTCCAACATACAATTACCACATGTATACAGACACCGTTATTTTTCTGCACTACATAGCCTTCTGTATATATACCCATGATCGACCTTCGTGAAATCTCCATTTACATAATTGACAGGCCATTAAATGGAAATGAACAAGGGATTTGACATGCAAACGACATATGTTAGTGGCGATCACATGTCAATTAGCCGATGTTTAACAAACTTCTGGGCCATAAGTGGCTTGTAATCTCGACTTCATATACATAAGTCAAAATGATTAGGGAAGCGATTTGCATTTCTGCGCCATGTTTATGTCACTGGGTCCACCGGAAGTGTGACACTGTGTCACGTAAGCGACTGTAGTTTCTGTAAACGCTATTTGCATATATATGATGTAACTATATTGAATTTTGCGTGCGACCGCCTGCTCTCGTTGATTTCGGGAAGACTATACACAGTTTAATAAATAAACTGTTCGTTTTGCTTTTTTAAATTGTAGATGACGTAACACCTTAGTTCTGTACAGCGCCGCGTTTGTCAAATCGCATGCAGCCACATCTTACATATTTACTCAGGCTCTGATTGGTCAGACTGTATAACATCAATGTACAGAGTTACAAAGGTGTGTTCTGCAGGATTTGTAAACTTGTACGCTGTTCAACATCTTAGATCTGGAGACGATCTGATTGGTCAGATTGTGTATTTTACAATCTTAGATACATACACTGTGGGCTCTTGTTGTAAAAAACGTATTCTGTAGTGTTATATCTTACATTTGTTGTTTTGTCAAAAGTATATCCTATAACACCTTAGATTTTTACAGCAGGACTAGTTAGATTGTATGCTTTGGTTTTTCAAATTGCGTTCTGTAACATTTTAGATCTGTACAGATTGTCGAATGCTATGTTGTATTACATGCAACGTAGGACTACATAGGCGTACAGGCGTGTATAAGTTCTGTATATACTCTGTCCCTTTGTATAACGTATTATAGTCATATATAAAGCAGAATGTTCTGTCTGCCATTATACCGTATGCTTTAGTATCTGAAATTTACATATACCTAAAAGTATACTAACCTTAATTCTGTTTTTTCTTTTTGTAACCAGTTTAAGCTGCACAGGTTACAGATCGTAGACCACGTGGTTGTATGGAATGGCCTTCTTAATCTGAACAGGTAAAAACACAGAGGACAATTGAAATGGTCACGATCACTTTCTCTTTCTCTGAATGTATGGTCTTTGCTTTCACAGTGTAACGCTGACAACCTATACCATTTTCGTTTACTCATTGTGATCCCCGCATTCTACTGGTATGTGCATCAGAATGTCAAATGTTTTTATACTGTATGAACAGTGTTTTTGTTTGTTTTGTAAAACCACTTTATATGCTCCTCCCCCCCCCCCCAAAAAAAAGACCTCCTCCGATGATACCACTCGTCCTTATTTATCTGTTTATTGATTTCTTATCCGGATGTGTCGTTCGTATACAGCTATGCGAAGGAATATTTGAATGATGAATGCAGTGGCGAGTAAATACAACTCACACTGACAGTTCATTCCACTGCCGACAGACTACAACGGGAAGACTGGTCTGAGTTTGCTGTAGCCCGTCGTAATAAACATGGTTGTACCATCGAGAGAACGTCGCCCGCTTGTTCAATCGTGTTTCTTCCATGTACCTGGTTTGTCCGCGTTTCACACTGTGGCGGTTGACTCTTGCCTAGCTCCTTCTACGTCCTGGACCGGTACCACCCAGAGCGAACGTCCCAGACACCGTTCAACATCACAACAGTTTCAGACGAGAAAGATTTCAGCATTTTCAGGTCTTTTCTCAACTCTGTGTTTGTGGACACAAATTTGAGGAATCATGACAAAATGTTAGCTTGCTATTCTCCTCTGCCAGAAATACATTTCTAAAACGAGAGTCTGCGATACGTGTCTACGGCGCGACCTGTCGTGTTCATGACTCTGTACAGGCGCAGGGGTGTTTTGCCTTAAAATCGTGCACCCTACCTCGACGCGGAGCGTGTCCCCCCTAAAGTCATGCCCTTCTTTTCTCCACGTGGTCAGGTTCTAATGAGATGACCAGTGCTTGGACCAAGGAGTTCAGTGAGAGAATCTCTTAGCGAAAGCGTCGGCTGTTTGAAGTCGGAGCGCAAAACAAAAGGTTAAGTGTGGTGTTCGTCGTAGAAATGACTGTCAAATTGCCCCAAAGGTACAGAATGGCAAACATTTTATTGTTTGATCTTGCCACGAGTTGACACGGATCCCCCAACTTGGTCTTTTCTCACGCGACGTGTTTGTATTCCGTCCCCGTCACGTATTTAAAACTCCAGACAATCCGACAAGCAATTCTGCTCGCGAGTTTAAGAAGCAGCTTAGTAAAGAAGTTCAGGGCCGCTATACGTCTTTTAAAACATTATTAATAAAATCGTCTGTTAACTTCGTAATATCGTAGAAGGAAATCGGTCAGAAACTATAGACCTGGCCCCTGAATTCATCGACATAACTGGGGCACGGGTAACACAACCCGGTTCCATTCACTGACTCAGAAAACAAGACTCGGAAAACCAGCGCTTCGAGTTATTCTACTGGGTGGGCGCGGCCAAGAGCTCGCTCAATTGATGGGCGGACCTTATTTTCCCACGACACGCCCACGACTGACAGACGGTTCATTACCGTCAGCCAGCATCGACCAATCGACAGCGGCCTTTCAAAACTCGCGTGTAGCTGTCAACCAATTTTGTAAAAGCAGTCGTTTCCGTGTAGAACGAGTAGCAAAGCAAGGTCTACGACACGTTTTTGTTAAAGATTTTCAATAGACAAGTTAAATATTCATGCTGTTCGGTGAAGCGGAGTACAGTGCACTGGCTGCTTGCGTCTTCAACAAGGTCCAGTGTCGGGCTAGTGGCAGGGGTAGTTAACTGATGATCAGTGGTCGGGACGGTAACATTCTCGCGTGCACCTCTCTCCCGTCGGCCGACAGGATGATCCTAGCAGCGGCGCACGAAACTGTTTGAAGCCGGGCAGCGCAGCTTGGTTATACAGAGGGCAAAGCTAGCTTAGGAAAGGGACACCTCTCCTAATTACTGGCTGCGTGAAATCACTTGACATTTACCCCTATACCGTCAAGTTACAGGTGTAACTAAAAAGAAGGAAGGTGAACAGGGCTGAGTTTGCTGATGCCGTGTGGATAGCTGTTAGCCGACTTGTACACAAGGAGCTTCGCACACGTTAAAACATTGGAACGTTGTTATGATATCAAATCGTTAAATCAGTCTACGATACAAGAGACCATGATGTTATTGGATAATACCGACTAGTCCCCAAAACTTTTTGTGACATATTTGCTGACGAGTTTGTTTTTTGGACGCAGTGAATTTTCAGTCTCAGGGACGTCGTTTGTCTGGCATATTCAGCGGGACTACAGTGTCTTTTTTTCACAACCGACCAGTCACAGGAAAATACGCTGAGGGAACGCCGGTGAAGGATGACCACATTTACACAGTTCGCTAGCTACCCGTACCCCCCGGGCGGCGCCTCGCTGCCAGCTACACAGGTGAGGGAGGCCAAGAAATTGAGCAGAAAATTATCTACTTATAGCGTTGTAAAACCTGATCCATCTACATTATTATATCTTTTTACAGTGTGTAGATTTCATAGTTGAGTGTGTTTGGTTTCACTGGCCATGTGTTTATAGGGGGTGCTTGTCACGCGTGTACGGAGATAATAATGCTCGGTGTTATGTACAACGCCGCAACTTTTCATCTAATTTCACTCTGTTAATTAGCGCCATAAAAAACATAGCAACACATCATATCAGATATATACCCGGGGTTTTCATCACTCGCTTTGTTCTTTTCTCATGAGTCACTTTAACAATTTACTGAGGCAAATTTACGAAGGACATTTTTTCTCCCCTGTCGCGTATTAAGTACGTGTGAATTGCTTTGTTACCTTTTTTTTTAAACTACTGCTTCTCTTATGTTTTATTATTCCTGATACTAACGAATTGAACTGTTCTCTTGTGTGTACAGATAAGCTCTGGGTCCCCATCCTCCAGCAGGTCGTGTTGTGAAAACGGTAGACCCATCCTGACGGATCCACATACCGGTCAGACAATTTGCTCCTGTCAGTACGGATCGGGCTTGATCCCCTACCCACGGGTCCCCGGCCTACCCGATGGAGTGTACAGCCCAACGGCTTTTTCCCAGGGCTACCTACAGCTGGGGGCCGACGCCTCGGCATTCTATTCTCCTTTGGTATGTAACTATATACATATATATACATTTGTCCTTTTTCAAAATGGGTCCGTAACTATTCATAATATCAAAGGTTATTAAAATCATAGCAATAAAAGCGTAATCATTCATGAAAACCCCCATCGAAACCATCGTTATAGCGTTCCGTTATAAAATCATTTTTTCAAAGCCAAAACACTCTCATGTAATATATTTTATTAAACAAGTAATTAACCATATAGGGCATATTGTATCCTTTTAAAATAGTACCTGAAAAATTCACTTACCAGTATGATATCACGAAATAACGCATTCCAAAAAATAAAAACGCATTCAAAAGCCTACCTGGAAATCTATTAAATGCATAATCTAAAAAAATCGGAACATGCATATAGGACTAACCGATTACCCACACTTTCCCTGTCTAACTCGTGTTACACACGTATACATGTCAGCACTATTTAAGTGAGCAACTACATGGTATAGACACACTGCGGACAGTTCAAGAACAGAGTAGTTGTCAGCATCGTTTGGGTACGTTCCCTTCGCTTTGAAGATGGGGCGGTTAAGCGTCGTTGACAGAATCAGTTTGAGCCTCGGATTCCGGCAACAGAAGCTTTCCGTAAACTGCATCTCTAATTTCTCGTCGCTTCACCATCAAGGCACTTGAGACAAGCGTATCGCTTGCACTTGTATTAGTTCTCCCCAGACTAAAATTCGCTCTAATATTCACTATGTCTAAACAAATACGAAAAGGATACCTTTTTTTCGTCTCTTTTTGTAATTCTGAATAACGCGTTTATTATACATGTTTAGCATTTGTGGAATAGTTTATTTGTTTTCAGGGAAACTACGGTTAAGATATTCTATCTGTTATTTTATTTTGGATAGTTTTTGAAAACCTAACAATAAACATTTAGCATTGGATCATGTATATTTTCCACACGTCCCGGATGCATTGCCGTAAGGTGTTTATATATATATATATGTTCTCAATGACCTTTATGTGGGATTTTCCTCCAATAAGGAGAGCGTGACTATGAGAACATTCTCAACTTTACACAGGTTTACTGGATAGCACACGTGCTATTTGGCGAACTATAGCAGAGCAGTTCACCAACATGCTTGGAGTCATGTCTACTTTTGTCTCAGAATTTCTGGTATTATTTTATACCCACTTGTTCAGTATTATCTACTGTTGCCATATATCTCCCCCCCCCCCAGGTTATCTCTTAACTATAAGACTGCAGAAGTTATGTGTCTGCCTTTTCTCATAATTTCTGGCATTTCAGATATTCCCTGTCTGTTGGGTATTATTCTCACTTGGCATATCTTATTCACATGTGCTATTTCGAAATGTAATTCTTTGAATGTCATGTTTTCATTTTCTCATCATTTCGGGCATTATATCCATCTCAGTGCTTCTTCAGTACTGTCCACAGTCCTCATATCATATCCCCCTGAGTTATCTCCGACTATAAAACTGCAGAATTCCTGTCTCCTTTTTCTTAAGAATTTCTGCCATTACATTAACTGCTTCTGCGCTATTATCCACAGTTGTTATATCTTATCCCCCTGTGTTATCTCTTACTGTAAAACTGCAGCATTGAGGGATAATAAATGCACGGATCACCGCCCTGTCTTATAAAGCCGTCAGTCTTCGGAGAGGGATAGATTTTTAATGAGACAAGTTGCTGAGATTGTTTTCTCTCTGGCGATCTGACAAACAGTACGGAGTGATAACGTTTTTTCCTGGATAAACCAAATGGACTCGTAATGTCTTAATCGTCGATCAGCGATGGTAATTTTGATATCAGATTACAACTTAATAATTATCCTTGGCTGTTGTGTTTTCCGTGAAACATTTTCATAGTTTTCGTTTTAAATAGCCCTTCTTTTTGCCATGCCTGTAGGTATATATATATATATATATATATATATATATATATATATATATATATATATATATATATATATACGTCACTTTTATTTGGAGAAAATATTTATTTCGAGACTGCTGTATGGTTGAGCTGTATGTAGTCGGGTGTGCATGTGAAGGAACTGAAAGCAAAGACATGTCTTAAAACAAAATTAGTTAACTTGATATATAGGCGAATAACTGGCTGCATTATACTAAAATTGACTTTATTAACGGTGAAGCGGATGTTAAATGTGTTTTTAATCGACTGAACTTCTATACCTTTAAGCTCGATTTTCTCAACCCTTAACAATGATCGCGATTTTACAGGCCTGATAACCGTGATTACGATTTTGTAGACTTTTAACTATGTAATCGCAATTTCATAGGTCTCGCGATCGCGATGTTAGCAGTGTGATGCTTTATGTTGTTTTGCGTATTTCTGAACGACATTTTAATTCCCAGTGATTTGAGATTTAAAATGTCCAGCAGAAAAGATACAAATCACAATTACATCCGTTATAAACGATCTGATTTCGAATGTTAATGCAAGTTAAGATTTTTTCTTCGATATACATATAGGCTTAAAAACTATTTCGGCGTTTTTTTTGTTTTTTTTTGTGGATGGGAAGAATTATAATCACCTTATTTGGCATAAGTTACGATTTTGTTTCAAGCTGATGCAAAGATTGTATCATTTCTGTCAAATCATGCTTTGGTATTTATAGCGATAGGTTGTATATTTTAAACTCGTATTATAGTGATGGTTATATCTGCTCGTAATTACTATAAGCTCGTAATTACTATGTAGGTCTACTAGTTTAATAGCACTTCCTATATTTACAATAAAGCCTTATTCTCGATCTTCGAAACGCATTTGTAGATGTACTTCATTGATGTATGTGTAGATATTTTGATAGTTCACCTCCACATGATATAAGCTATGTATATATGTTTATATTTTCACCTTATCTACAAGCTACAGTCGTATAGAGGTGTTTGCCACATGTACCATAAAGTTACAGACATACCTGATATACATATAAGCCATGCGTACGTGTTTAGCTGGCATGAATCCGTGTTATATTTGCATTACATGTTACAATGTTGTCTTTGTCGCACAGGCCAACACTCCTTACGATGTGAAGGAAAATGCTGAAAACTGGAGAAGTCTACAGCAGTCAGCGGCTGCCGGAGCGTGTTTTCCTTACGAAGCCTCCATGGCCATGTACCCCTACGGCCCGGGGTAAGTCTACACCTGCATGACGAACACATGTCGGGGTGGGGGAGGTACGGTAGACTCCCAAGGGTGGGGCCAGTTCACAAAACTATATACTTCGAGCTTATATAGGTGCTCTATAGTCCGGTTATACTGTACCACAATCTGCAGCTTGTAGATAAATTATATAAAAATTTTTAAATAAATATTAGATTTTATCTAGCTTTCTTGAGAAGACGTGATACAAGTTATAAGCTCAGTTTTAATTTTGAAAATGCGCTTTCTGTGTGTAAAATGTATCTCTCATTATAATTTGGACTGACGAAGTCACAACACTATACACGTACCTCGAGCGTGAAGTTAACGGCCATATATGACTAAGGTAACGTTTAGGGAACGGCACATTTATTATGCAACAACTTTTTTTTGCGAGGGTCAGAGATAGACATCACTCCTTGATGTCTTTATTTATTACTGACAAGACAGACTCGAGCAGGATGTATGAGTTGTATATAGAGTTTGTACTTATATACACGCAGATCACGGAATGCCGTACATAGGCAATATAGGCCCTAATTACGTGCATCGCAACATTGTGCATATAGCATTGTACAGCTAACCGCGGGCACATCTCTGTTATTGTAATACTGACGACAGAGTTGAATTTATTGCTCAATATTTCGATCCGCTCTAATCACCGTTTACTATCTGGAATCACCTGAGGCCATGCGTTACAGTTCGTCCGCCTGTTTGCTCAGCCGAGCGCAGTCTATCATCGAGGATTACACTATCCAAAACCACCGTTCTCGTCTCTGCATGATAAATTGGATATATTTCATATGCAATGTACATAAGCCATTTATCAGAGCCTACTCACAATTGTGGCGACACCTAGCATCTGTCGCTATTAAATATTTAGCCGTCAAATTTACAGGCGGTTGATGGTTTGTAGAGATACGGGACCCTCTCTAAACAGAGAAGAGATACAGCCATGCATCGACAATGGCTATGTACAAGTCACATGCACTCACCGACATGCATGTGTATATATTCCGTTGTTGAATGGTTCGTATACATTAATATGCTAATTTCTGCTGTCAGTCCTGCATAGTTAAGTCAATTGTAATAGTTTCGTTGACAGCTAACCTTCGGTCAATAGGAATTGTAAACCCAAACCCCAAGCTTTTAACTGCGGCATATGCACATATATGTGTACCACGCTAGATTAGCTGCCACAATCGGTGTTCAATTGCCGTGAAACATTTAACCCGTGGTCAAATATTGGTATCAGTTTTATGGAAACAAATTAAACTTCCGATATATCAGGTTGGATTTAATTAATATATTAATTGCAACAATAGTAAACACAACGTACAAGTGTATACCAAGCGACAAGCCTTAAGCTCTGGGCGACATTATGTGCTATATATATATATATATATATATATATATATATATATATATATATATATATATATATATATATATATATTATGTATATAGTTGCAACCAATTTTCCGCCTTCTACGTTACATTATATAGTTTTTCGTACAACATAGATTCTTGAAGAACAAACTTGTACATAAATTTGTACTTCTGTATAGTGTAATGATAAGTGAACGCACAGATTTTCACATCCGTTGTATGCAATTAGCTACAACAGTGTAAAAATCTTCCCATGTCTATTTTATATTTGCCTAACACAATTTGTGTACCTTTCATGACTTGAACAAAAAATAAAAAATGTACGTAGTTCTGAGTTTAATACTCATTTCTTACCCAGAATATCACGAAAGACCTTCAAAGGACAAGTTTTCTACTTTTATTTAACGGTCAGTATAATCTGAAGTTACCGAATGTAAAATACATTTTTTAACCAATCATCTTCAATCACTCCCTTCCCTGCTGCACAGTGTCCGTATTGTTTTCTCGAGCCTCGTTCTGGTGTCCTGTGTAGTCTGGCGTGGGCCTCATTCTGGTCTTCGTAAAACTTTTTATCTAGACGGCTTAATATATAGTGAGTGACAACAAATGATTTGGCCGAGTTTTGACGGAGATGGATTGTGTGATGATGCAACGTCAATCTTGTCGCTTGTACCTGTCGTGTCCTCCATTAGTACACCGGATAGAGATTTACAAATTCTCTCAGAACTCCTCTATCCTCACGTGGCCACATTAAATATGGGCAATGTGCAAGCTTCGTCCCAGGGAAAAGGACGCACATATACACTCTCTCTGTAGTCATCGGATCAACTCTCGTCAAGTTCAAAGATTCGCGCGTTCAGCTTTTTGTTATTTTTTTTTTATTTTTTGCGTCAGCTAGGAGTTGTTCTTGCCCCTGGCTATGCGCACCGCAACACGGACAAAGGGAATCGCTTATGCGTCATAAATTTCCTAAACTTGAAAGGCAGTGCGGTTCGGCCAGTATAGAGGTCAGCGAGAACACGTCTTGTCCGTCAGAATAGCGTCTGCATAATTACCGCAACTGTACATGCATTTTATTCAAATAATACAACTGCGGTATACCTTTAACAAGACAACTTCTCATAAATAGCATCTTTTTTGTTCTTGTCAGTCGACACAAAGGCCTTATCGGTCAGACGCTTCTAAATATGTACAGACGAGAGCAAAATCCAGTGGCTTCCAATCCTGATGGCTTATGAACATCCTCTACACACTCAAAAAATTAATCAGTTAGTTTTAACAGAAAGTCTGTTGTCTTTCTAAGCGATGTTAGAATGTATTTTGTTCTTAAAACATACCACTCTGAAATATTCAACATAATATCCTGTTAGTGTATTGGAATCTCCATGTTGAATTAGTAGAACGCGTGTGTTATATTTAACAGAATAATTTGCTGCAATAACTGAATACATTCTACCTTCAATCAGACCACAGACTTTCTGTTAAAATTAACAGATTATTTTTTTGAGTGTATAGATGTATGCATGCATGTGAAGCTTATGTGTAGAATG
This sequence comes from Liolophura sinensis, assembly GCF_032854445.1. Classification (NCBI taxonomy): domain Eukaryota; kingdom Metazoa; phylum Mollusca; class Polyplacophora; order Chitonida; family Chitonidae; genus Liolophura; species Liolophura sinensis. The sequence goes on from NC_088303.1 coordinate 32,063,159, forward strand.
CCCGAGATATATCGGTGATTATATCGGATAAAAACCATAATAATAACATCGTTTATCCGGGTCATGATTGAAAACAAACAGCGATGGCTTGTAAAAATAGATATTTGACAGCCTTTTCAAATATTTAGCTTCAGTCGGCTTTTTGTCATTTTTGCGGACCGGAACCTGGTTGAGTTAATCACTATGCTCACGCCATATCAGAACGAGACTCACGTGCCTGTCCTCAACTGACAAGGTCATATACAACCATCATTTACACCCATCCAAATATATTTAACTGCTGTTCAGTCATCCATTACTCTTGTCCTATATACAATATTATAATAATAATAACAATAATAATAATAATAATATGTAAGTCCATTCACACATTCTAATTTAAAACACTCCTGAGGGATTAATCATTGCTTAAATGTACAACCTATATACAGCCATTCCTTTCAAACCCATCCCATGCGTAAATACCTCTATTTTGTTAGCTTTTTAAATTTCTTTTTAGTACATATCTATAGACCGCACATATACGTGTATGGTACATTAATAAAACACGGGTCGGACAAAATCTATGCTAGTAAAATAATTTTTAAGGGTGAAGTAATTACAGTTAGGAAAAACTTCAGGTCGAATTTAAATGGTGAACACAAAGGCCATTTGCATAACAGACAATTTGTCAAAGAAGCACTGGTTATGACTGGGATTGTGCTTGTCGTCAGCCTATAAACCAGGAGGGTTTTTTTTTCCCCTAAACACGCGATTGCATTACGGTTATTATAAAACATATCAGGACTTTTTGTTCTTTCTCTGTATATGTACACAAAATCGCCCGAAGCGGCTTGTGTGCGTGCATGTGAGAGTGTCAAGTTAGTACTGCCGGGTGTATAGCCTATTAACTCTCCAAACATTCGGTTTGTGTCGTATATATGGTAAATCAATATAGCAGTGTTAATGATCTTGAATGTATATTTAAGGTATTTCTTTGCACTAGTTGTTTGTTGTGTATCTTTCCCCTATTGTCTGAAGGTTCTCTCCACCCCCAGGGGACAGTTTGTACATATTAACAGCAAGGGTGATGGCGGTAGGGAGCGGTCCTGAATCATCTTCTATATCCAAATGCCTGCATATATCATTATTTAATCAAAATAACTGGGCCAAAATATTGCTTTTTATGCTCTTCATATTTGCCATTAAAATGGATTTATCTAAAGATTATTGCAGTATATGTTTTACTGAATAATCTCAGAATTATATGGACGCAATACAATTTTCATCTATTGATTAATATATGTGTTAAAAACTTTAGCATTGTGTCATTACGTAGGTATATCTAAGCTTTGTCGGATAAACTGCAACATTTTACACACACACACACACACACACATATGGATTGTGTGATTATATATATATATATATATATATATATATATATATATATATATATATATATATATATATATATATATATATATATAGGCAATATCAACAACTTAATTTTTCTGATTTGTTGGAAACAGTCTGTATAAAGGCCTATGTATAGTTGTATTTGGATTTATTAATAAGTTATAGATGTTTTCTCTTGTATTTTTAGGTATGGTGGTTTAGATTTAAACGGCGCACGAAGAAAGAATGCCACTAGGGAAACGACAAACACTTTAAAGGCGTGGTTATACGAACACCGAAAAAATCCTTACCCGACGAAAGGAGAGAAGATAATGCTAGCAATTATCACAAAAATGACTCTAACGCAGGTGTCCACGTGGTTTGCCAACGCCAGAAGGCGCCTGAAGAAAGAGAACAAGATGACGTGGTCGCCTCGAAACCGTGCGGAGGACGGCACTGACGACATGGACGACGATTTGGACGACGACAAGGACATGAAGAGCGATCACGAAGATGATTTGGACGATGACTTTAAAACCGAAGATCTCGCGTGTGTGCGGGCACCATCCTCCCCGGGTGTTTTAAATGTCGGACTTGAAAACTGTTCACGAGATTCGGACTCGAACCAAGGCCAAGATCTCTCAATGCAGAAAGGTAAACTATACATATTATATATATATATATATATATATATATATATATATATATATATATATATATATATATATATATATATATATATATATATATATATATTAATTATTAATACTCTATATAATTAGGAAAACATCTGTTGATTTGTATGTTTGAAAATATGTTTGGTTTGGTAAATCCCTTGTTTTGCGTGAAGCAAACCAACGAATGCTTTGTTAAGGCTTGCTTTAATTGGTCTCGCTCCTTTATCACTTGGATGTGCGTATCTCGACAACAAAACACTAAAGTAATATTTCTCTTTTTTCCGGATCTCGAGTGTAGGCCTATTACTGCTGAACACAGAATAATCATTCTTAAAGTGCGTGTAAATGTTTAGCACTATATTCTGGTTAGAGAATATCTTTGCTTTCATAATTTCAAATCTCAAGTACTATATGAAGATACACATATTCCTTGTTCGAGTTTTGAGTTTTTCCAGTTCTTTGTTAAGTCCGATATTTGAAAAGACCGAACACCTTACGGCTGAGCATCAATCAAAAATCATTTCCGGTGTATTGAGTGGAAAGCTGTGAAAATAATGCATTTCCATTGGTTATAAAAATAGGAGAGAGTGGGTCGCGTCAAACCATTGTTCTTTGCCAATTTATAAATATAGATTTTTAGGGGCGCTTATCTCTACATGTGTTGATCATCAATATGTATTTGCGAATACATTCTGTTTCTCTGTATGTATAAAGTGATAAGTAAACAGAGAAACTGATTTGCGTATTATGTCGCTCATTGACATCAAAGTGTTGGAATCATAATGGGATCCAATCACGAGGAAAAACTTGGTTTCACTTTACTTTGGCCAAAAGCTGTTAGCTTAAATAGTTTGAGAATGCTTTGCCTACATAACTCTAAAGTCATAAAAGGTGCGTTGCTGAAATTATCATATCTATGCTTCCACTGTATGTAACTAATGTAGATGATTTCAACTAAGTAACTTTGTTTTGTTTTTTGCGAAGTTATACCAAGGCAAATATCAAGAAAAAAATAGTTTCGTGTAACAATATACAATAATGAAGAAAAAAATCGAGAATATAGGTATAGAAGTTGTGGAACTGATATGTTATGACCGTGCAAACTTAGCTGTAATTACCTTTTGCATGAACTCTTAATTAGCGTTCATTAATTGAGATAAAGGGTCATTAACAGCTTTAATTCAACTGTCATTACCCGTGACGATATACTTAATTCGAACAGGCGTTGGTTATGTGAGCGTTATAGATGCCATCCGGCCTATGTGTCTTGGCGGCATACCATAACCGACAGGTAGACAAAGTAGTTGCAGGATTTTATACATGAAACACCAAATACGTCGGCTGCGTGTCATCAGTCCGATGATCAGTCATTCGGTGAAACCATCAATACCTAATAGTTTGTGGAAAAAAAATAAATTACGGTTTAAAAAAATTAGTTTTAATCGGACAGTCTAATGGTCGGAGATTCAATTAAGTATACAGTATTAAAGCTAAACGAACGACTTCTCTATAAATTAGCACTGAGAATCAACTGGCTTTTGATCTCACTCGCATACAGATAAAGGCCTAACTGAACCATACCAAGTATTGTAATTTACAACGTTCTCTCAGCGGTCTTCCCTACATATTGTTGTATTTCCTCTCGAAAATAAGCGTCTTGAGAAATGCGTATATAATTACGCCATTAGCGCTCCGCTCTTTAAGGAGACGCATAATATTATTGAAATGATTAATACATGCATGTGTATATAGTGTATAATATCATAACGGCACTGACCGCTGCTTATTACCGTGTATGATTTAATAACCTATAACAGACTATATATCTGCAGGGAAGCTGTTGTAGCCTGACCTGTACAGGTGAGCTGTCGGTTACCAGTAAGCCTATAATACACTGATTATAGGCAGGTGTTAATGTAGAGATGTTAAGATATCAGATTCACTTTACAGAAGAGGAAATAAACTTGGAATTACTGTAAATACTTTTTTCTATTCAACTCCCTCTATTTAAGTACGTTGTTGTAAAGCGATTTGAAATGCAACCATTGAAAGCCCATGTAGACATTTACTGCGTGAGGATATATAAGTTAGGGTAGTGGCATATATATATATCTGTATGTATGAATGACTATCTAAACCGAACCGGTCTTTTCTGTTGGGGACAAACAGTCTGACCTGGCTATATGTTAACTCCCTGTGTGGTCTGGGGTGACGGTGTGGGGGAACGATGGATGGGGGGAGAGGGGCGGAGGTGCTTTATACCTTTATTATGAGACGCTTGCCATGGGGGGAAAAGGTCGCAATGTTTGTAGCAATGGTGTATGATGATTTGAAATCATTTCATTTCTGTTAACCTGTGCTGATGACAATAAGGATGTCTCCGTAGATGATATAGCGGGATAGTGCATGGGCTTGGGAGCATGGCCATTTACCCGCCTATTTCACGGAACGCTGAGCCTATTGCAAAACCTGACTAAAAGCCCACACAATATAAGCCGCACTAATTTCTTCGACTGCACAAAAGCCGGCCGTACAGAAAGGCTTTTGTTACGCTGGCTCAAGTGTAATTTTAAAATCTCATTTGCGATTCATTGCGAAGACCACCTCGACATTTATCGTACCGATATTAGACAGCTGTGCGTTTTTTTTTTCATTCATTAAAAATTCGTAAGGGGGTAGCGATTTGAGTTTGTTCTGTCTCTTTTTAACTTTACATTTCTATACATCAACGTCGGAACTTCGTTAAAAATAGAGAAAAAATATAGACCATTTGGCTCATATTCATTTGTTGCTGTACAAAGTAAGATGTCACCTTCCACGCAAGTGTTTTACAGGAGTGACGGTTTGGCAAATATGGGTACAAAATAATTTTCATGAATCTTGTATGGTTTCAGATCACAGAAAGGAATAGATTTGCAAATATAAATTTTCGGCATGATTGATAGTATAGTCTGTGGTGATCTTTACTCACTACACCAGAGCATCTGTACTGCGAACATTCACGGCCTTTAGAAATTCCACTTAAGAAACTGTTGCAACACATGATGCGTTTTACATTGCAAATGTTAAAAATAGTCTTTTTATCCAAAGTTATATATGTCCCGACTTGAAAACTACCAGTACATTTTGAAAAAAAATAGTACTCATATTTAAAGGTTTAAATGTTGCATCATTTTAACACTTAATAAATGTTGTCGTTTCACCATTTGCACCTTTTAGAGTGCATATAAGCCGAGGGTTTATTGATTAATCTGTAAGCCCCCAATATAGTGTTTAGAGACAATGGTAGTGATAACTATCTCTATAGATGATGAATGTACTGAAATAACATCATACAATTGTCTCTGTGTAACGAATGATGGGGAAGGGCAGAGAAGCAGATGGCTTTGCAGACGTTGCCCGGGGGTTGGGGTTGGGGCTTCGGTGTTCCACGGATGCAGCCCCTGCCTCTCCTTATTTGCGGGTATACCCAGGACTACCCTCCAGTGATGTTTGTCAATCGCTCCACCCGTCTCCGAACGCGCAGATGTTTTCTTTAACAGTTGATTTCATTTTGACATGACTATCGCCAGTGAAAAAAGCCATCTTCCATATTTCACACATTGCGTCTGTCTGATGGTGACTGGATGAAGAATGATTCGCCATTGTACAATTATTGTATCTCCAAACCAGTCGTAAGTGATGGCAGGACCACGGACGAAATGCGATGTTAAAGATGGATGAAGGAAACTCCATGTGGGATTTTCACAAGTATGTTTCAACCGTGACCACTTTGCAGTTTGCATAGTCTCGCGATTTGCCATATTCGATGACCGCCAAATCTGTGGTCAGTACGTAAGAATCCATTTAGCAGATCCAGTGATAAGTTTAACGTACTATACAAATAAATCGTGACTCTGAAAAACGAAAGCTTCATTTGGACTCAGTATTTCACTATTTTATTTTATCGTCATCAAGAGTGATGACAAAATAAAACGCTGCAATATCGAGGCAATAGGCAATATAGAGGAAGGTTTTCGTTTTTTTAAATGTACTAATTGTGCAGAATGCAGAACATCGTGATCAAGATGTGAATTACATTTAAATGAAAACGACGTACCAAAAACTGTCTAGCTAGTGCAAATTCAACTAGGTGGGCCATTGAAAAAAACAAAAAATAAACGAAATACAAAATAACACAAAAATCCCAGTTTAATACATATCAGAAGATATGTATACGATCGTATTTGTGTAAAGAAAGAAACTTATTATCTATATATACCTCATTATTAGCGCCATGCAGGACCCTACTATCTTTCTTAAATCTAACCCCAACCCCTCCACCCTCCTAGAAAAAAAAAGAAAGAATTGGTGAATCCTTTAAGTAATTTATGCTCCGGGGAATGTAGAAGATGTCAGTTATTTATGTCATCAGCACATGTATGTACATGTTTGACAATTGTTTAAGTTTCCATTTGGGGAATTATCTCAGCCTATGTCGTTCATCCGTGGCGACCGTCGTTGGTGACTAGCATCCGGGCATTAATTACACAGGTTATCAGTGGTCCGGGCCCCCGAATTACAGCGGACCCCCTCGGGCAGTTATCAGACTCCACTTAAACGGGCTTCAACTAATGGATTAGGCTTGCAGGCGGACGGTAAATAAAAGCGATGCGGACATAGAAATCTTCCCTGGAGACCATTCTTATGTTTTGCCTCGCGCTGGACTCTTGGGACTATTTGCTGATGAGGACTAGCTGAGCCCCGTCGGCTGCCCTCAAAGCCCCGTTGGGCCCTGTCGTATTTTGGTACATTTGTTCATCACAACGGTGTATAAATATATCTTTTTAATTAACAAGGCTTGACTGATAAAATCGGATTGCATCAATTTTTCATTGTGTTGTGAAAATCGTCCATTCCTCGGTATGTTTTTAATATCAGTAATTACGACCTTGTCGCCAGACTCCATGCAGTCACCTTCTCCGGCGTCCATATTGTGGAGCCGGAAGCCGGTACTGCGCCGGAAATAGACATTTATGAGTCCCCAACAGGCACTAATATGCACCAAAAAAAAAAAAAACACACAAAAAAAACGCGAACATTCATCGAACTTCAATATTTCACTTCTGTCTTTTTTGTTTTCGTATTTATGGGTTGTTTTAAATTTTAATCTTCAACTACATAAGTTCTTGATTTGTGGGAATAAATGTCAGACAAAGTTTCACATGCCACCAATTCATACTCATAAACTCACCTTGGTCATGGCGTTAGGCAAAATAAATAAATAAATGGCAAAGTGACAACGAACATGAACGACATGCTGTTTTTTTTTTCCTTCTGCCCTGATCCCCACGTGAGATTTCCAACATTTGCTTTAAAAATTTGTGTTATCACCTCTTCAGCTCTTTTTTTATTCTGTTAAAATCGTTGCTTAGGGTGGCATTCTGTTACTCAAGTCATTAATTCCCGAGTTGCACTGAAGGTTAAAGTGGACGGGTCGAGTAGTGAAGGCCACACACATACAGGCACATAGAGCCAGTCTGTAATCTACTCCAGCTTTCCAGTGCAGTCAAATCATCGCCTCACAATACGACAAACACCTTTACAGGCCATTTGTTTCTCGTTTTTGTCCCTACAAACGTTGTATCATCGCGAAGGTGGCCAGTTGTTTTCATTATCGCCACTTCATATCTCTGATAAAGTTTAGACAAGTAATTAAGAGGCTTTAACGCCGTACGCTGCGATTCAGTGAAGTGGACAGATGGTGCGTGCGAGGTTTGTAGAGTGGAGACCATTGGTCGTGCTATACTTCAGAATATCACCGCCTTTTTGCGAGTTATAAAGACCACATTTTGATTCGTAGTTTGGCAAAGGCCGCATATTTGTATGTAACGTGTATTTAGTTATGTCGTCTTTGCCCTGATGAGTTGAAATACCCACAGATATCAAATGCGTTTCCCAAAAGATGATCGTGGAAAACGCCAGTGAGGAGATAATATCAATAAGTACATAATCCCTTGTCTGTGAACCTCTTTATAGGCCCAAAAGAAACATATAAATTACCTGCGATTTGAATGTAAAACGGTTTTCAGTTTATGTTAGCGGATTATTTTAGGGAGTTAGAAAGAGGTCGCGGAGTAATTTCCTGTCCGCACCGCTCATTGACAGATTGTGACGAGCAATAACCGGCCACGCGGCTCCACTATTCGACTGTCTTCCCACGGTTGTAAACCCTTTGACTGGGGAATATTTGTCTTAGGAAATAAGTTCAGAGTGAGAGAGAGACAAGGCCCTATCTCCACACACCCCTCTTCCTGTCATCTCTCGCCTGACCCCAAACCTCCCTCATGGTCCTCCAGAGCATTGTCCGCCATTGTTGTTGTCATGGCGACTGCTCCAATCCCATTTTACACACTCCAAAAACTAAGTGAGGCCAGAATACAGATAAGTTATTGCTACAAACTATTAAATTATATTTGAGAGATTTGTTCTGTTATTCCAACATAAAACTTTTTTTGGGTGTAACGAGGTATAATGTGCTGTCTGTGATATTATATTGTATATTGCGGTAACACAATCTATTGCAGCTCCACTCAGAAACCATAATATTTTGTTAAATTTAACAGATTTGTATTTAGAGAGCAATATGGATCATATTCTACTGTTATATTCATCTGAATTTTTTTTTGCCGGTTCATATTTCTAAATGATATTTTTGTTGTACACCGGATCAGCCGTACAGTGCTGTATTACAGATATACTTGTACACCGAGTGACGTGTTCTTATTGATAGATAACACTGGCATCTTTTTTCTCATTTCGTTGAGTGATAACCATTTACAGATGTTTAACTCATCATTTCCCCGATTTCCACATTCTCCTTTTAAACATTCCACCTGGGTTTAATGACTCAATTTGCCGTCCCATTTACAACGCAAGTCAAATGTTGTAAGAGATGAGGACAAACTTTAGTGGGGGTCGTTTCACCAGATTTGTAACACAGAAAACAGAAACCCTGCATTTTCATATTTGCCATCAGTCAGTTGTAACTCCCTAGCTTGACAATGTTTTTAGTACACTAGTATATGTTCTACCTGAGGAAACATATACTATTTTCTCAGCCATTTATCATGTTGCAATATATAGCAGCTGTTGACTGTAGTTACATGCACAATTATTACTTGTGTTTGTTATTGTTTGTTGTACATAGATGTGATCTTTAGAGACAAATTCGTTTCAGAGAATATTTTATGTCTTGAAGAAATAACTTAACAGATGTTTGTTCGTTCTTTTTTTTTCAGACAGGGAAGTCAGTGAGAAAGACGGTGTGAGTCGACTGTGTGACAACGTTTCTGACTCAGACTCAGATGTAGACGTTTCCGATCTGGACCGGAAAACATCGGGCCCAGGGTCCCCTAGACCCCACGCTCTTTCCTCCTCACCCCCGTCCGCCACAGTCACAACAGACAAGATTCCCAGTACAGACACAGAGTGTCCTAACAGCTCAGACAAAACGTCAAAAGAGGACAGTACAGCAACAACGTCATCATCATCAACAACAACGGCTGCATCAGGGACGCCGCGACCTAAAATATGGTCGGTGTCAGAATTCTTAAATAACAAAAGTTCCGATAAAGACAGTTCTGTGGGTACTTCTCAGACCAGACCGTTAAACTTACAGACATTCCCCAGAGAGGGTTCCGGGGCTGCCCGTGTGGCGCACCCTGCCGGATTTTCCTACATGCCCCCCACTAGTCATTCCTGGATTGCTGGGCGTTACCCGGGTGGCAATTTCTCACTTCCGGTCAGTCACGCCACTTTGTCCTACCCTTATACACTCTCCTCAAAACCAGTGTTCGCCGGACACGGGATCGTTCCCAGGTCGGAGCCCCTCCCGGCTCACAGCATCAAACCTACCGTGCTCAGACCTCAACAAGCAATATTCTCGCCGGCGCGAGATTTGGACTCGCTAAGAGCCCGTGTGTTTGAGAAGAGAGATGGGGCCACGGTTGTCATATGACGATTGCGCATGTGATGAATCTGAATGCGAGAAAGAATGCAACGGATATACAGAAACATAGATTTCTGATTATGCTTGTCATCTGTCAACGGATCTGAATGGAAAGCGACGAAAAAGCTGATCTCAGATCACGTATATTTATAAAGACAAAAATGTATTGTTCATTCTGAAGGCAGATAAATATTCATGGCGATGACGAAAGACGCTCAGTGAGTGATTGGTTTAGTCGCTTGTCTTCACAGAGAACATTCGCCAATCAGAACAAATGACGTACACTGTCCTCATCTTTAATATTTTTGTTTACAGAAATCCTTTAATATAGTGATTTACAGAACGTGTCTCCAGCTATGAATCTGAATCTGAAGCAGTTTTTTTTTGTGTTTGTGTATTATTTTATTTCTCATGTAATTGACAACGGTTTATTGACCAATCATATTTGCCACGCAGCAAGTGCTCGTGTCACCTGGGTTACCTCAAGCGTCACGTGGCCAGATGGAGGACATTGTCTGTATTTAATTGGTCATTTTGATCACTTGACTTGTATTGCTGACCTCATTAAGTGCTGAAGTAAAAAGTCTTTATTGTACAAACGAATGGTGTCTGTTGATTAAAACTCCCTTTAGTCGTTTATCCATTATTGGCAATATTTAGGAGCCAATCTGAATGATTGATGCAGATGCTGCGCTATCCAATAATACTATCCCCCGTTGATCAGTAGTGGAAAATGTTTAATGCATGCCCAATCCTGTGTAGCAGGTAATGCAGCATATTAAATTTATGTTTATATTAGAAATGCATCAAAACTGAACATCTACATTTTGTGCTTGAAGCAGGCAAATATAGACATACTCCGAGTTCAGTTCACTGCTTTAGATGTATACATTTTATACACTACATGACGGTCCCTGTCAGTTCATTTAGCACCGCAATACACTGTTAGAAAGAAAGCAGTGTATAATATGTATGAGTAAGCCAAAGTTATTAATATTCAATATCTTCAATTAGATAAACAGTTTATCACTAACACTGACACCTCTGATATACAGACACGTTTTAGTCCTGATTTAATCAGTCAGTTAAATTTATGGTAACAGATTGACTGAACCCAATTGTTTGAATTAAAATTTCGAAATGTAACCCAGACGGGCTCACGTGCATATGATGCAAAATGCCTGCATGGTATATTTGTGTGATTTAATAATATTCAAAACACTCCGGGAACAGTTAAATTATATTCCTGTGTATAGCTTTAGATTTTTCTCAAACGTAGTTTTACAGAATATCAACAAACACTGCATTTTATTTATCCTCTACTATTTTGTGGATAGTTCGTAAATAATGTTGCCTGGTAACAAAATATAAAATAAACAATACTCATATATACTCGAGGTAAACGCAGTCGAGCAGAGAAGCAGCTGCATCTGAATTTTGGACTTAAATGACATAAGTCTGATAAGGTGTATGGGAAATATCCATGTCTCAATAACAGATTCATATATACAAGGTGTTTTATGTGGTTTAGGGTCAGAGTTATAAACTGCTAACCACACAAATGACCACAGTCAAGATTTGTCCTCTATTTATCACGCTATACTGGGGCATGTGGCTAGAGTATATACTAGTACCTATAGTTTTCTTTTTATCAGCCGATAAAACAATATCGATATATCACCTATAATTTGCTCCCTTCTTATCAAGATTTACATTTATGGATACATCAGTGATGGGTCTTGAATGTAAAGATTCAGACAGAAAGTTTCAACGGTTCACTTTTTCTTCATATATAGCCAACTTACACAGAACCGACTTGAGGTTGCCATCCGTAATTCCTTTGAGGGTTTCCGAATTGGACTTTAAAGTCATCCAGACGAACTCCCCGGGCCTGATTAGTCCCTCGATATAAGATCTTTAATTTGGTATTTACTTTATCGCTTAGAAATTTATGAACGATAGGATTAGCGTGTAAATATAACCCATTGTGCTTTAAGGCAATTCTCCTGAACCTAACGGCTTTACTTTTATATATTTCTACAGCTGACAACCAGGGCTATACGGCATTTTCTGTGCGCAAATCTGAATACTCTCTACACGCATGTAAATGAGTTTAAACGGCTAAAAGCATGAACTACCTGAAAAAAAATAAATAAAAAAAATAAAAAAACACACACACACACACTCACAAGAAAAACAAACAAACAAAAAAAAACGGATATATAATTCGGCGGTAAAGTTTGCGATGGTTCACTTTATGAAGGTTGCTCTGCTATATACAGCCCCGGGTCAGCTTTGAAATGAATATTTAAAATCTGTGTGATTAGACAGAAAATAAGAAATCGATAAGGTCCTAGAGGTTTCGCCAGCCTCGTCCGAGTTGTATAAGTGCCCGTTACCTTAGGGCTAGGTTCTTGCGGCTTAGATTACTTCAAGGTATATATGTATGCCATGCATTGTTCCTTTGGGAATTTTGTCTTCTATAGCTTGATGCATGTTAACTGCGAACATCATGGTGAATTTAGATTAGTATGGCCCTAAAATTCCACCAACCACTGAACCAATTTTTATCATTTTGCTGTTACCGTTTCTTTTTTTCCAAAAAAAAAAAAAAAGATCTCAACAGAACGAACAGAAAAATTTGCGAATGTCGCATAGTATCAGTCTTATACACAAGACACGAAGAACCAACCACTTTTGAAGTATAGCCTATACTTATACATGGTTATACCTCGGTCTGCATGTTTCACTAACTACATTTGTAGGCGAGCGTTAGTCTTTACAATATATTGCCTTCAAATTACAAATGTCCGGTATAGTGGTTGGCCTAAATATTTTACTGCAATAATTGCGAATCAAGCATCAGAACATAGTTAGATCATAAAAAAACACGCATATATATTTGTTAGTTTGTAATTTTTTCTTTGTGGTAAAATTATTTTAGGACTTCTCGATACATTTGTCCAATAATGGGGCCTTTAAGGAAGCTCTATACATGTATATAAGAACGTTATAATCCTTAGAGTAAACAGTTACCTCAAAGAGTGCATACGTACTCGTCACGTTCAGAGAATGACTTATTGACATGCACCCAGTGTCACTGTTGAACTATCGTGGAGCAATAGTTTGCTGGGTACAAACAGAACTAAAGAAAATTTGAATATACGTTTATGAGTAAATATACATATGTATGTACATAGTGAACGTATTTTAATGTAACCTAAAGGCTTACAATTGACATGACATTTAACCTTCCTGTTCAGTGCGACGCTCACTCTAACTCTCGTGTAAAAACCCGAGTGTAAACGCAAACACGGTTATAAAACTCGTTTGTTAATTAACCGTTAATTCTGGCGTTTCCGCCATAACCCAGATGCATGCATTAGGGAATACCCGATATACATAGTCCTCCAACTGTAAGTTTATAGAAATTCTTATATAACATAAAGTCAAAGAGCAATTCATTTCGACAGGAAAGTATAAAGTATATATACTTTTATAGTTCTTTGATGGTCTGCGTAGAACCTTGTTCTGCAAATTGGTCGTGTGATTATTGGCCATGCATGAAGGCACTCGTCCATCATTATAATGGTATTTGTATATCGACGCTTAGGTTATGGTCTTCTTTGGTCTGTTTAAATAAAGCCGTTATTTTACAAGGTTCATTTTCGGAATAGCGGAGTGGTGACATAATCGGCGTCGAAAAAATGTGTGCAATTTACAACTGAACAAAGGATTTTTTTTATAACCACTTTATTTGTACTTGCGGTTCAGTTTATCACACATGTACGTGTTGTGTCGGACTGAGTGTTCTTTTGCATGTTTTTCTTTTTTCTTTGAACTTGAACCTAACCTTTTACCACGCTACTTTCCGTCTTGTGTATCCAGCGAGTCGCCATGCAGGCATAAAATAAAAGCCAAGCCTCCGCTGAATGCATGGCAAGCATCTCTGTATATGTCTTACTGTGCGATACGCAGAGTCTTAATTCAAGAGAACATAATTAAAAAAAGAGCTGGTGGATGGAAGATATCCTTTATGACATGTCAGGAAGTGTTAAGCATTCCCGGGTAAGAGCGAAAGATACCTATAAGTATGGAAGACCAGATTGTCCGTTTGTTCAATGTATATAGACGTGAGCGAGCTATTGGACATCAATAAAATAGATGGAACTACAACGTATGGATGCGGACAGGGGGTGGAGGGAGCGGTTGATATGGAGAGACAGTATCAAGTAAATGTCAATAAACGCCTCAACCACCGAATACACCCCGGGGGGTTGTGTTAACATAGATGTCACATCACACGATACAGTAAATATATATCTATGGTGTTTCATCTGTCTGCATATATATACAAACACATTTTTCTGGTCAATAAATAACAAAAATGCATTTCACTGTTCGTCGAAAGCGGTATGTATATATTATGAGAAATCAGCATTATATATTATGAGAGTCTGTGAAATATTTAATGTGTTCATCTCGTATCTACGGGAAGATTTGCCTCATTTCTGTGTCGTATAAAGTCATACAAGCTTATCTTTAAATAATCGAGATGTACACGACAAATATACATGTGTATACATGCGTATACAGAGGATATAAGGAATTACGATTTTATATAACTCATAGAGTTAGAGTGAATAAGAACATGCCGCTGAACGAATGTGCATAAATATCTGGATGGGATGAGGTAAAACAGAAATTATTCATGGGCATAATATATATGCATAGCCCCTTAAAGTGTTCACCTTGACCAGTTGTTGTCAAAACCAAGCCTGCAGATGAAATTGAAAGTCACATATGGAAGACAATGGTAGGCCTATATGTAGGGTTGGTCAGAAATACAGACTGACGGAGTGACAAAAGAGACTCATGTTTGCACATCGCTGTTAATGATGATGATACTCGTTAGTTCCGTCTATACACGCGCATGGTTTGAGGTGGAGAGGAAATAGCAGAGCTGAAGTGAATCAGCAACTGAGTTACACATGTAAAAAAACAAAAAGAAAAGAAAAGGGAAAAGAAACATACCTGTCAAAGACACACGAACTTAATTTGTAAATTATCACTGACCTGTATATAACCGAACACGATAATATTTATTCATTATATTTTTGTATGTATTAATATACATAAATTTATACAAATATGAAAAGGACTGTCACAATGACTTCATCTTTATTCCGTTATTTTCACATGTGTCGGCCGGTTATACAACGCGTTATGCAACGAAGTTAAGTAGGCTAAACTGACATAGACATTTCGCTGCGTCATTTGTCGTATTGTTATTGTTTCAACTGCGAAGATATATACTTGTAAGTAACGCGTCGTCAAGACTTTGAGTCCGCTAAACCCTCTTGATACCCGATTGTGCTTACGTGGAGATGCACAGTATAATAAATAAAAGTGTTTAATATGTTTATATATTTAAAAAGATAGTAAATTACAGCAAACACATATAAAAAAAAGATATTAAAATTAAAAAAAAGACCTACCAGACTTCCATGGAACCAATTTCGAAGCAGTACAGTTGTTTTCCACGATAATTTCTTTAAAACTGTATTTGAGATATATGTGTATAACCTACATAGATGTAGATACATTTATTTCCCAAGAGGTGGTGACACTGGGGTACATCGGGTTGTACAGACAGCTTAGGATCATGCTGTGAAATTGTAAGTATACCAGACAAGGAACCCAAAGGCCTATACCATGCAACAGCGATGGAGTAGGAAAGGGGAGTTCACTCCGTGTGATGTTGTCCGGAATCTGGTACCGATTGATCGCAATATAAACTTCATAAGACGGCTTTATTACAAGGATTATATATAAATATATCAGCATTTTTTTTTCAAGTTGGTCGATCAATCTTTGAATCAGTGTATCGATCATTTACATTTACATTTGTTACATCCGCTTGCCCACTACGGGAACTTGGCCATGGTGCATGCGTGTACACTGACTGCATCTTTTGATATATGTATAAATTTATATGGTGATAAAGATGTCTTTCGAAAAAATTTTATAGTAGCTTCAGGCACATAGTACATGACGAGCAGTGTCAACTAAAGGCATACACTATTTGTCTAACTTGCACAATATTGTGAAAGCTCACTTTTTCAGAAAATACATGCCGATTTTCTGCGACAAAAACGGTTAATTTAAGAGATTTTGATGTTCTCCTTTAATTTATGTTCAGTTCTTTGAACTTTAAAATGGAATTCATGCCTGGAATATCAACTGATTGCTGGGTATCATTGAAAACTGATGACCGCTTCTCCCTTGTGTGTTCAAGGCTTTATTTCCTATTTGTATAATTTCCTACAAACCTTTGTCTTTGGGAGCTAGAGTTAAACGTTGTTTTGGAAATGGATCTTACGATTATCAGCTTGGAACGCCCTTTACGGACTACGAGCGGTATACGAATGTCGGACATGACGCTTATATTTGGACCATCTTTCACTTTCACGAAGATGTTAGTGATTCAAAGCACACATTTGGTTAAATTTAAGGGCAAAGAAAACATTGATATGACACATAAGTCAAATGAAAGACCCTTCGACTCATTTTTTAAGAATATTTTCAACTGAGTCAAATGCATTTGAAACATTTGGTTCTGCGGTGAATTTTTCTGACCATGTGGATTGCGTTGAAATCACCACTTAATACAAACAGACTGTTTGACATATATGGAGCTATGGATGGAGTCAACAAATGGAACATGAAAAAAAAATTATTTTCAACAAAAATTTGGATAAGACATCATTGATACACGCTGAGTCCCAAAGATCACCATATAATCGAATGTTTTATAAAACATTTTTTTTAGAAAAATACTAAAAAAATTAATCGAGTAATTTTTGTGGAACAGCGTTTTGTGATCTTCCATCTGACAAATATTTCAATTTGGTGTTCTCAAGTTTTCATTCTGGGAATTATTTGTTTATTTTGTTTGTTTATTTTGTTCGTTTATTTTGTTTGTTTATTTTTTTCGTTTATTTATTTCTTTGTTTTTTACTATTTTTCTATTTTTTTACTATGTGTTCATCAATATTCCAACTGTGCCATGACGCATAGTCAGGATTGTGTGTGCATATAGATAAGACGGTAACGCTTTTACACTGTTCACGCCATTTTATACTGTATGAGCCTAATCACTATCACCAAAAAATATATATCTTGACGTTTGGCTAAAAACTCCACCAACATCCACCATGACTGTCACAGATGAAACTAAACATCAATTCAAAAGAAGCAGCGGTCAAAACATCACGTTCGGACAGCGTGATTTAAAGTTTGATGTTTTCGTTATATCAGATTTTTATATGACTTTTTATCCCTAGCAAGATATGGTTTATTTATTTTCAGAATTATGATTTTGAAATGGAGAATACGTAACACATAAGTGTTGATGTGAAAACAGCCCTTAATGATTCAGTATTGCAGTGCTTCCTTAGTTTATACAGCTTGTCTTACTTTGATACGGCTTTCTCATTTTGCAAACATTGTCTTGTTGCCCATTTGCTGATATTCCAAATTTACACATTTTGTGTGTGTGTGCGTGGGTATGTGGTGGGGAAGGGAAAGGGTGGGGCGCAGAGGTGTAAGGAAAAGAAAAACGAAGGCCAATTCTGCACCAGATGATGGATCGGTGTGGTTGTGGCGTAATTAAAGTTGTCCGTGTTTATTAAGAGCGGTCAAGACATGTTACCAGACAGATTGGGATGTTATCGGATCTGTGCTCTCTCTGTGTGAGACCCCCAAATACACTCTATCAGTGACCATGATCAGGGTATCATGAGAGCGCCGGCTCTGTACGCGAGTCAGTCACGAAGTCCAGCCTTATGGCCGTCTGTATGAATGCCCTGTCCTCAATTACTACTGATTACACGGGAAATCTTAACTTGAAAATTTCCTGAAGTCGACTGGGTGAATAGAAAAAGGGCACAAAGCGGCTTTCCCCGTCACCGGTTCAAGGCATGTATAACAATGGCGGCTGTGACAGTGCCGGTATTACGGAGGGCAGTCTGCAGCCAAGATGGCGGAAATGAACAACCGACCCTTTGGCGTCTCTCCTGCTATCAGGTCAAATACTCCGTAAAACAATTAATATAAAGTCAGTTCGATAATCGACCCTATATCTTCTTCACACAATCTATTGTTCTCATTTATACGAGATTTAGGACCCTCAGCAACAGATAAAAGAGAAGACATCCGTAGTTTTTTTGGTTAATCTTCAATAAAAACAAATTTATTTAAAGCTATAACGGTTTCGCCTGCTCAATTTATGTTCATCACTCTTGCCTGCAATCTGATTGTATTCTCTACAATGATAACATATTTCTAACCTATTCACCCGCTCCTTTTATTACTATAGTCTGCTCCGTTTTTCCCGTGCACTAAACCCGTTCTATAATGAAAGTTTATTAAATCAAAGTCAGCTATTTGAATGGATTGTTCCTGTGAACTCAGATAAAGGGCGCGTGTGAAATAGACACCTTGTATTGCTGTTAACGCGCATGCTCCAATGTTCTGTTTCCGGACACATAACAATAGATCTTACTTGTTAACAATGTAAGCACAAAAAACTGTTATCGCAGACTACATTTTCTTGTGCGTATTTGCATAATTAAGGCGACCCTGTGTTCGCACACGTGATCATCTCCATAGAGGAGCCTGGCAGTGATATTGTCAACCGTCACCCCGGGGACACACGGCCTTTTGATTGGTCATTGTGAGACCAGCCTTTGGATATCTCGTGCGTGTGCTCTTATGGGGCTACCCTGACTTTCCCTTTCATGTGATTCTTTCTTTTACGCCACTCTCAGCAATAAAACAGATACTGTCTATCACATGTATATACGTTCATTCATTCATACATACATACAAACACACGCATATAGGTAGACACTCCACCTACACGTATAGACCAGATGAGTCATATGTTGACCTTGTGAGGACGTGTCTTCCCTCTTATAATGGAACAGTTCTATAATAAAACGTGATTTGTTGAGAACATTTCTTGTATGGACCAGAACGGTGATATTTCGTATGTTTCTGAGTGTGTCTTCGCACCTCATTTATAGACCAATCAGGTGCTGTATTGTGGTTTTTTGAGGACCTCTTGTCAGCACATTCATGGTGCACTGCGGTGCTTCATCGTGGTTTTGTGAGAGGAAGTCTTGTTATGGATAAATTCGACGCCATGATCTGATCTTTGATAACAATTTAATGCTTTATGTATATCGTGTTTTATAGTGAGAACATAGCCTTGTCAATACGCTTAAGGATCAATTCAGTGCTGTATTATGGTTTTGTGAGGACTTGTCTTGTAAATACACTTAAGAACCACTTGGGGATGTTGGTGTGCTCTTATTAGGACATATATTGATAACATATTTATGGATCAATTCGGGGCTTGTATCGTGGTTTTGTGAGAGCCTCTTGTCAGCGCATTCATGGTCCACTTCGGTACTTCATCGTGGTTTTGTGAGAACATGTCATGGATAATTTCGGCGCCATGATTTGATCTTTGATAACAATTTAATGCTATATGTATACTGTGTTTTATGATCAGAACATGTCTTGTCAATACACTTACGGATCAATTCAGTGCTGTGTTGTGGTTTTGTGAGGACATGTCTGGTAAATACAGTTAAGAGCCACTTGGGGATGTTGGTGTGGTTTTATTAGTACATATATTGTTAACATATTTATTGATGGATTCTGTGCTGTATCGTGGTTTTGTGAAAAGATGTCTTGTAAACCATTTGGGTATGTGTTGTGGTTTTATTAGTACATATATTGCTAACATACTTATGGATCAATTCGGTGCTGTATCGTGGTTTTGTGAGAAGATGTCTTGTCAATACACTTATGGACCGCTCAGGGATGTTGTTGTGGTTTCATTAGTACATATTATATTGTTAACATACTTATGGATCAATTCGGGGTTACATCGTGGTTTTGTGGGTTGATTTATTTATGTGATTGGTGTTTTACGCCATACTCAAGGATATTTTACTCGTGGTTTTGTGATTTGATTAATTTATTTGATAGGTATTTTACACCATACTCAAGAATATTTCATTCGTGGTTTTGTGAGAACATGTATTGTTAGCGCAAAGTTCCGTTCACAGAGACTTTGTCAATTCCTTCCTCCTCACAACTTGTTGGGCCTTGGTGACCATATAAAGGGGGTCGACGTGTGTTTTCACAAAACAGTCGAAATTGTCGCTTTTCTGTCAAATGGTCTGATTTCAGCAATCTGATTCGAATGTCAAATTGTACTATGTAGTGAACTGTCCAAATTGCATTTTTGAGTAAACTGTCTAAATTGTTTTCAGGAACTGTCCAAATCGTTGAGGAAGCTGAATCAATCAGCCTATCAAGCTATGCTCTGACAAGAACTAATACATCGAACAAAGGAAATTTTGATAATGCGAAGAAGCACCTCATTATCCATGTAACGCAGCCCAGAATATGCAGTCATTCAGAATTCACCACGGAATCTCTTATTCATCGCTAGAGCGGAAGTTGTCAAAATGACCGAATACAGGTGCGTAGTCACGTGACTTCAGGTACACTGCTCATCACAGATCAAAGCAAGCCGCACTGTTCTCAGTGCTGATTGGCTGGCGGCTTCAAAGGCTGTCTCAGGTCCGGTCAGTTCTGTACGTGTTGTGTAGAAAGGACTGAGGGATTTGAAACAAAGTGAAATGTCAGACTGTCTTCAGCTGAAAGTCTCTCTCTTTATCTCTGTCTTGTCCCAGTCTGAATACACTAAAACACCAGACGATCGGCCAGCCATTTAAAGAGTCGTGTCGGATTAAACCCCAGTGTTAACTCAAATGCTAATTTACCGATGAAGTGTTGGAGAAATGAATGAAAAATACAAAAAAATGATAGGACTTGCTCAACACGAGTTTCACAATTCTGTAACTCTAACAATTTTTATGCTAGTTAAGTTACATTTCTTGGGATTAAATTAGATAAAGTTTATCGTCCATCGTGCAGAAAACAACTTCACTCGCCTTCTGAAATTGCACACATAATGGGTATATTTTTAACTTGTGTCAGTATAAAACAACGGAGGATTAAATCGAAAGAATAAAACCCATGTTATGCCAGGAAATTTACAATTTTGTTACTCACATTTTCGGTTAAAGTTACGGTACAGACATTAAATGCCAAAAATTTAAAAGTATCATGAACGAGGAAACCATTTAAATACCTGTTGAATATTGTACCATAAATGTGTTTTTATCACTAATTTGGTTGTAGGCCTAATAACATCAACTGGGGCGAAGTGCTCAGTGTTTTTCATGTGATCCGTGTTTACAGTTTTGTTCTGTCCTGAATAGAGGATAAACCCACCAAGAGGACCACCAAGCGAGCGTGTGTACATGGTGTCAGTTCAGCCGGTAAGCTTGTGTAAATGAGTATCTTCTTATAATAAGGTATATAGACTCTCAATATTGCGGGTCCCGTTTTCTCAGAGTGGCGTTCTCAGAGTTGCATGGGTGCTCCGCTCGAAGAGTGGACGGCAGCTTAGCGAATCCTATTACTGCTACCCTGTGAAGTTCGAAAGGTGTCTTTATTGCTTATTTCTCCTCTGTCATTCGTCTCTATTTCACGGTCTTTGTTCGACCACACATCAAAAGCCGAGTTAACCCTGCGATGGCATTGTGCGAACAGTCTTTAGCACGTTTCAAATTTGTAAGTCAACTCGGAGTTCTGCTTGAGACTGGAAACAATATGGAGATATGGGCCGTGCGCCTCAAAGGCGCTGCGTGCCCACAAACAAACTGGCATTATTATCGGGCGTGAATGCCCATTTAGGGAGAGCCTTTCTTGAAGGCAAGTGTCAGTGTTAAATGGACGGCTTGTGAAAGGCTTTCTCGTATGTCACTTGTATAGAAACCGCTCGTCATTAGACGCTGTCACCTCTTAGGCTCTCACACAGATGAGCTAAGGGCGGGGCACCTCACATCAAACCGCGCACTCTCAAATGAACAGTCAAACATCGCGCGCCCAATGAAAAGAAAGAAATATATATATATATATTTATATATATATATATATTACCAGTGAGCGGTGTTGAAGAGAAGTATAGCGACCAGGACTGTGGGTGATTGATCTATAATAAAAACGAAGAGTGTAAAATGGAGCTCTTTGGCTTATTCACTCTTAGAGAGGTGCATGTGTCAAGCTGCAAGACAAACAATAAGTAAAGGCTATAAGTACGAAGAGCACAGTGGCGTCTGCTTCACTTTCTGCCAACACAACCTTTATGCTCACTTAATCCCAGCAGTTTTATTAAAAAGCTGTTCATATACAGTGGTTTTGTGTGAGTCGGTGTGAAAGCAATCTGTTTTTGCAAGGAGTGTGTTTGGTGGGGAGACAGCATTTGAAGGCGGGGAATATTTGAATGGGACATTTGAACAAAGTTTGTTTGTGAAAGAACAGGTGTGCTGTTACTGTATGTTGGTCTACATAACCGTCGACATCAACAGAGGCGTGTCACTAACATATGCATCGGGGCCTCCTTCGGATCGCTCAATGGGTCTTATTTATGGACCAATGTAAGAACGTGAAGATGTATGACGAACAGTTTACATGGGGAGACGAATAAACTTCATCATGAGAGGCTGAACATTTATGCTGAACTCTGAAGTCTGTAAAGTTGTAATACTAAGTTTCATGCTGGTTCACTTGCGGAAGTTAGGCAATTGACTGAGGTGTATTTGATGAATAAGTGTCCGTGTTATTTGTTTATTCAAAGAAACATGTTCAATCCTTTTTGGTTAAACCTCATTGTTTTGACGTCCCTCTTTCACATCCTCTAACTTAATGCTTATTGTTCACGCTGTTTCGGTTGGATGCTTCTTGGGTTTCTGGTTATTGCCGGTGGTACTGCCGTCTCCTCTACCCATGAATCTAATATTCGTTATATACGTGAAACGAACACGAGATTAAACATCTACACGCTCTCCGTTTTCACTGTCTACACTATTTTTGAAATATTGATATTTTTGTACTAGCCTGGCGATTGAAGTCTATTTCTGATTACAAAATGTATCAATATGATCCCCACATTCGCGGGGGGACAGACTGTAAATTGTTTCCCACAATTCATTTATTTATTTGATTCGTGTTTTTAAGAATATTTTCACTTAAATAGGAATGTAGCCAGCATTATGGTTGGAGGAAACTGAGCAGTCCGTGGGGGAGGGTGGATGGCTGGGAAGTACCCACGATCACCCACAGGTTGTGTGTCTAATAGAACTGTCACGATTTTGCTCTATAAAACGCTGGCTACATGTATACGCATTATCTACACATAAATATTGATGCAAGTTGGAAGAAAAATCTAAAACTGAAATTGAAACGCACCTTGTGATATATGCTACCTTGTCGCATCTCTCTTACCTGAGCCCAGGCTTCATTATATACACGTGGTACGTCTGTACACCGAAATAATCGGGCCCTGTTAAGCTACACCAAACACAACAAGGGGAAGCGAAAAGAGCGATTAAATTAACATGTATATTCAATCTCCCGCTTCATCATGGAGGGAGCATTTTTTTCTCTCCTAAAATAGCTGACTTACCTTTGCCGATAGGGGGCGTGCGATTAGTGCCCACATGAGCGGACCTTTGCGAAGACTATGTCAAACGGAAACTTGTAAAAGAAGCCTGAAGTTGAGCTGGTCTACTGGATGGGGTGTTAAAAGAGATCAAAGGGCTTTGGGTTTAGCCCCTCCGGTTAGCGGGTTGTTGTTATGCCTTTCTCACCTACCGTTTGAAAGTTTACCTCGCCAATTTAGCGGGGAACCGAAAACGTGTGTTAGGAACATTGGTGGAACATTAGCACATGCTTGTGTCATGTGACAACTCCGTGGGTTCCCAGCCATACACCTGTACACAGTGGTGAGCCAAACAGCGAGATTCCTAACCTCTCTTACAATGTTAGAAGTGAGACGGAGAGATTCTCACAAACTCCCACTATTGCAAATAACACAGAGAGATTTTCCACAAACAATGTTACAGGTAACGCAGCGAGATTCTTAAACAGTTGCAATGTTACAGGTAAGGCAGCCAGATTCCCAAACACTCTCACAATGTTACAGGTAACACAGCAATATTCCCAAACACTGTGACAATGCTACACGTAACACAGGGAGATTCTCAAACGCTGTCACAATGTTACAGATAATACAGCGAGATTCCCAAAAGCTGTCACAATGTTACAGTAACTCAGCGAGATTCCCAAACACTCTCACAATGTTACAGGTAACACAGAAAGATCCCCAAACGCTCTAACAATGTTGGAGATAATACAGCGAGATTCCCAAACGATGTCACATTGTTACAGATAACATAGCGAAATTCCAAAACGCTGTCACAATGTTAGATCCCCAAACTCTGTTAATA
Source organism: Liolophura sinensis (assembly GCF_032854445.1). NCBI lineage: Eukaryota > Metazoa > Mollusca > Polyplacophora > Chitonida > Chitonidae > Liolophura > Liolophura sinensis. The sequence goes on from NC_088303.1 coordinate 32,087,641, forward strand.
ATGTTACAGATGATACAGCGTGATTTCTTTTTTTTTTTTTTGATGGGTGTTTTACGCCGTACTCAAGAATATTTCACTTATACGACGGCGGCCAGCATTATGGTGGGTGGAAACCGGGCACAGCCCGGGGGAAACCCACGACCATCCGCAGGTTGCTGGCAGACCTTCCCACGTACGGCCGGAGAGGAAGGCAGCATGAGCTGGTCTTGAACTCACAGCGACCGCATTGGTGTGAGGCTTCTGGATCATTACGCTGCGCTAGCGCGCTAACCGACTGAGCCACGGAGGCCCCCAGCGTGATTTCTAAACGTTGTCACAATATTTTCCAGTAACACAGCGAGATTTCTAAACACCGTCACAACGTTACAGGTAACACAGGGAAACCCCAAACACTGTCACAATGTTACAGATAACACAGATTCCCAAACACTGTTACAATGTTACAGATAACACAGATTCCCAAACACTGTCACAATGTTACAAATAACACAGGCGAGATTGTGCTATTTCACTGCAGGTATATTGAGGGGCGAACCGGAGCAATAAGAGCCTCAGCGCCTGCGCTATTAAAACATATTGATATCTGTAATTTTGTTTATATGTGATAATGTTGAATAAATGTTTAAAAGTAGAAACATTTCAGTCTTCCCGATGCCCTCAGTGACTTTCAGATTGAAAGATGCCATGAGTGCATGGCCCGGCTATATGTGGAAAAGTATAAAAAAAGGAAGGAAATTGAAGGGGTTTGGTCCTATACAGCTATGCGTCGAAATAGACATTCGTATACCAGCTGTCAACCAATAAAGACGTGTAAATAATCAATCAATAATCGCAATGCCAATTTCCAAAACGACGTGTAACGCAAACCATCAAAGAACTAAGAAAGTATATAAAGTATGAAAACAGGACGGAATCATGTTAAGATAAGCGGTCAACAGTTTTCAATGACGTTGTAAAAATGTGAAATATGTTATGTGAAATCAGTATTCATATTGTGTACCATGCTGAAATATTAGTTGTCGAACAAAATTTATATTTCAGTTGCGTTTTTAGGGCAACTGTTTATATATCCAACACGATATTATATATAACATTCATTATATTATTATTTAACACGATGAATATACAGCCCCTAGCCACCGGGTGAAACGGACGCTCTGTCTATATTTACTTACAAGAGAATTATACTCATTGTAAAACTTAAGAAACTTGGAGTGATACTGTTTGATGGAATAACGTTGGTATACTAGTTTTGCGGTAATAACTTGTGATGTTGATTGGAGTCGCAGGACATGCAGGATCTAACAAATGCTACAAGGCGAGTTATGTACACGCCTATATAGTCCAACTGCTCTATGACTGTTAAAACGTAATGCAGAAGACACCAGACATGACACCACACTAATCCATATAGTTTAGCTGAACACCAAGAGAAGAAACCGTTTATTGTTTGTTTCTTTATCTGTTGTTCAATTTCACGTCCAAAGCTGCTTTTGTCATATTTCGAGCATGTCCCCATGTGTATATAGCAGACTGGTCTTAATATAAAAGACTACAGCGTATAGAGAGTAAAACCAGGGTTAATTTATTTATAGCGCTGCTTCACTGAAACGTCATTTCGATGACATAAGACACGACGCATCACCAATCCATAGTACATATTAACAGCATGATGTATACCGATCAGTTTTCTGCTCTGCGCCAAGCGATAAGATTGATAATTTCCATAACGATGTCCCTTATAAGACGTACATGATTGGACCAAAGCATGATCATGTTGCGACGCATACGTTCACCATGACGTACGGTTTTCTGAGGGTCCCGATTCTCAGTCCGAGGAACCTTGGACCTCACAGGTTCCGAAGTAGACACTCAACTACCTGAATTAAGTACGTATTTTTATTGTGTCTTAATGAGCTCTAGTAACGATTCTAAGACTGGATTTGCCGTGAGTCGGAAGGAAAGAAAATTTTTTGGATAATTTTATAGCCTTAACGACTGCCTCTATTAAGTAAAATTTCACTTCGTTTTGTCAGCGTGCCATGTAATGGCCTTTCACCTGTATTAACCCGAACCGAAATACCATTTCCGGTCTGCGCAGAACACGAGCTGCTCACAGATCGTAAAAATTAGCTGACTCCAGGCGTCGGTTCTAACTGAGGTGAAATGATTGTGTTCAGTTCCAGCAGCTTACATAAAATACACGTTATATAATAATTGCATTGTTTAGACGACCAGTAGTACGGGAATACCTGTTCGTACAAAGGTGTGAGAAGTGCGAGTCATGTTCCTTATAGGCCTTATACATTCGAGGTTATAGAGATACTTCGAAAATGCAATAGCAATGTTAGACACCTCGAGTGAGAGTTTGGAAATTGCCCTGCAAGTATAACGTGTACATGGCAGGGGAATGCTAATGCATGGCACTGCGTCTATTGGAGGTGACAAAATCAAAGGAGTTCCTCTCTAGCGGTAATTTTTACAACAGTTAACCGATCCAATATTATCAGAACAATTCAAAAAATTCTAAGAAACAATAGGCACTGTTCTCAAGTGACGTTGACAGATTTCTGTTGTTGTTAAGGACTATTTGTCACCTTGCCCAATCAAAGCGTTTCGCGTCATGACCTTCGTGTGTGGTAGAGCCCCACGTGCCGCCATAGGGACTGGGGAGAATCTCACGCTATAAGTCAACAGTCAGTCAACGCGTGCTGCACTGGACGTAAAGGAGAAAGTCAGGTGGGAGATCAAAGTGAAATACGCTAGTTTTATTTGACTGTAACTTCAAAAGGCCACCTGTAACGTTTCTTTAGCCCGCTGTCACGTTGTTGAACCTTGTTTTAGGTTGTTGCCCTGAACTTTGTCAACAGCCCACCTAGCGATCGGGACCAGTCCAAAGCCTCGAACAGGTCACTGCTGAGCGTGGTCATCCACTCGATAGATATTGATATCCTTTTTAATAAAATGAATGAAACAGAAATACAACATGTCTATTTGTTTTATTTATTTGATTGGTGTTTTACGCCGTACTCAAGAATATTTCATTTATAATACGGCGGCCAGCATTATGATGGGAGGAAACCCATGACCATCCGCAGGCTGCTGATAGGCCTTCCCACGAACTGTCTTCTTGTTTTAGATCTGCATGTAATGTCTTAACTGAACCTTGCATCCGTCCAAAAAAATTTCTTTTACCAATGGACAGGAGTGTCTTGCAGTTCTAACGGGCACAACGAGTAGTTCTTGAGGCCATTCTGCTCGTCTGTCTATCGGTAAATAAATAAATAAATAAATAAATAAATAAATAAATAAATAAATAAATGGCAAACGAAATCAATTTTTGTCGAATGCCACAGATATTGAGAATTTGCTCTTGGTCAATCTTTGTATATATGTTTTGTTTCATTTGTTTGATTAATGCGTCAATCTGTATTTATAACTTACGCTAATTAAGTAGGTTAGATGTACAGGTGTATTCATACGAAACCTTTTCACGAAAGACCGCAGCTAAGCCTACCAGTGTTGGATTCGAACTCGCGACCTTACCGTCTAGAATTTAACAGCCTTTTCTTGTCATTGGCTGTGGGGAATTCCGTGGCCGAGTGTTTAGAGTGCTAACCCGACATACTAACCCAGAAGCCTGCGGATGGTCGAGGGTTACCCATGTAATGTAATATAGACTGAGATTTCACTACAATCTGTGTGGTGATTAGTGCATGTGTGTGATGACAATAAATCATGTTTTTGTCGAATAACAGAATGATAAAGGCCTATATCTTGTTCACAAATGAGAAACTCGGAAGGATATATACTCATGGCGGTAGCATGGTTATTGGGTGATTTATTGTGTAGGATACTGGACAGCTCAATTTTGTCCCCGAAACAGGTATATATATGCAGGAGTAAAATTTACTCTGACCACCCAAATAGCCCGAAATAATGTCTTAGTGCTGATTGTCATTTTGTAATGTAGATGGTACGATATTGTTTGTACATAATAGTACCAAAGCAATATTAGGCGTTTGGTGGATATCGGTTTATAGCGCTGCTTACGTGATGTCATTTAATACTGCTCTTGAGGTCAGCATGGGGTGACGAATCCTTTATTGCACCACCAGAAAACCGAGGTCACAAGTGTTGCAACAAACCGAAACGGCATTGTCCGTGTAATACAATAAACCGTCGCTTCGCTCATGCGTTTATACGATACACGGTGTGGTTCGCGTGCCAAATTAATGTAGGTAATAAAAGGATTTTTGTTGAGTCACAACGCAGAAACAAGCCATATCGTCATGCGATCCAACTGTGTATACGCGGATAACGGTAATGTGTTGTCGGAAAACCAAGGTGTTTTCATTCAGAACGCATTATACAAGGATCGGCAGAGTAATAATCAGGCGTTCGTTCGATATGGTTTGCACCTTGTAAAAAGACGAAGTGGGACGATGTGTTTGGCTTGAGAAGTGAAAGTTTTTTAATGATGTTTTAGCAAAGTGTAAATTACTCGATATGTGAAATACAGAATGACGCTGATAAAGTTTATAATACATTATTGCGGCTTGTGCGATCTCATTGATTCTTTCACTTGTCTGGCAAAATTTTAGGGCGTATGTGTCCATTTGCATATTTACCATAATTCTGGTCGCCCTCGCAAAAGTGAAATATTTTTGAGTACGGCCTAAAACTCCAATCAAATCAATAAATACACTTTACTGAATAAGATCAGTTTAAAACCACCGCACCATCAGCTGTTGGCTGACAAACTCTCTGAAATAAAGCCACGGCTGAGCCAAGGTCGATTCTTTCAAGGCTGAACTTTGCATAGTTCGAACGTGCATTTTCAATGGAGACAAATTTAATGGCGGAGGAAACCGGTGTGGCCTGAGGAAACCGTTGACCTTTGGCGAGTTAATGGTGAACTTCCAGGAGTGACATACGTCATGTTGGAGTAAGACTCGCCGACTTCATGTAAGAGCACACATCACATTATTAACATAAAGACCCCAAGAATAATGAAACCTGAGAAGTTCCCGGTTATAGAAAGGTACTGAACGACTTCTCCACGTGTTTGAAAAACAAGCAATGGGAAGGACTAAAAGGTGTTATGCTAAGATGGATGTATCAAAAGCTGTGAAGCCATAAAATGAGCATTATATCGACGTTTTAAATAATGAACCAAAACTCGCTTTGTGGAATCCTGGATTCTAACATGGGTATATAGTGCCAATGGGTATATAGTGTCGATACCAGACTTACATGTTGAAAGGGCCTTTCCGTACTCTTCAAGTTGGGTTCTAGTCTATGTAATATATATAAATATAGGCCTGTTTCATAATTTTCTGCAATCACAATACCTGCTTCATAAGGTACAATGATCAGGTTTCTTGGCACTTTTCCCGAAGTTCACACCAACATGGACACAGAGGTAGGGTAGTCAAGTGAATCCATACATAAATTAATCTCTGTAGATTACACGGAAAAAAACCGGTGTCACTAAGCCAGCATGAATACGAATATATACTCTCCAGCGTCACCAACGATACTTATGGCTCTTTGTTTTACTGGTGTTTACTGGCGGTACAGAAAAATATTTCCCAGATAACGGCCAGATTTGTGGGTGAAGGAAACCGAACATCCAGGGTAATGCGAAACAACTGCAACACCATGCAGAACGATGAAAAGAAATCCTCCTGCCATGTACCAAAACCTCCATAGAAACAGCAATGCATTTTGTATGCAAGACAGCAATGTGAAACCCAAACACAGGTAGAAAGGCTTATAAATGTAACTCAAAATGTTTCCTTCGCCCAAAACACCAGACGTACAGCAATGCATTTGCATGCAAGGCAGCAATGTGAAACCCAAAGACAGGTAGTCAGGATTATAAATCTAACACAAAATGTTCGCTTGGCCCAAAACACCAGACATACAGCAATGCATTATGCAGGGCAGCATTATGAAAACCAAAGACAGGTAGACAAGCATATAAATGCAAGCTACAAACCAACAACACAAAATGTTCTTGACGCCCAAAACATCAGGCAGACAGCAACATATAAAATTTAATGTATACTGCAAAACATTCCAGCCGCCAAAAATACCATGTAAATAGGACGAAATATAAATGTGAATTGCAAAACCACAACAAAGGACAATCCGCCTCCCAAAAAGGCCAAGGTTGATGAAGGTTGTTCGGCCCGCAAAGGAGCAAGTGACGACGTAAAGCTATGACACGGCCATGCAGGTGACGCTGTTCTCCAGTCATTAACATATATAAGACACAACGTGAGAACTCATTTGCTGTGTCAACGATGCACACTAAACTAACATGACAGTTGTCTCAGGTGTAGATTCACATGTCAGCTGAAGTTAATTGCCAGCACTTTTGTCTCCGTATAAAAAGAATATATATCGCTCATTGTTTTATTTCAGACGGCTAATAATGACGCATGAAATGGCTTCTGAGTTCCTCAAAGATATATATGCAGAGAACATCTTCTGTATACCTTCCTCCATACATAATCGCATGAGGAAATAAAAACAACAAATATAGAAAAACAAAGAAAAAAAACGGCATGAAACGATTTAGGGAGTGGGTGTGTTTTTTTAGACCTCTTTAGATTGTCATGCAAAGAGTTTGAAAGCATGCCTTGGTTTAATGATGAAACGTTTTACTGAGAAGAATGGAATCCTGCATCTGTGTCAGTGAGTGTATATGTACAGAAATGAAATGAACGTCTGTGTAAAAGTGTTGGGTTATAAATTTACAAACAAAGACAGATGGCCCGAAAATGAGATTAGCTTGTGTTAACAAAACCTTCTTTCGACTCACAATTGTGCGCCGCCACTTTTTCTTACGTACATTTTTACGTTTATTATGTCCCGTAGGCTATATCATGTATACAGTCCAGAACCGTTGGCATATTAAAGCTGTCAGTGAACATAAGTGAACATAAAGTGCGACGGTACAAGTATTAATTTGCACGATTAAATCTTCTCAGGCAACGCATAAAGAGCAGGCGCTAAAGCCGATAGTTTGTATGCATATATACCTGTAAGGAAGTTACCTGGCGGGCCTATCAGTGAAAACAGGTGGGTAGAGGTGCGGAATGCGCCAGCTAACAACCATATAAAGCCGCCTAAGGTGGCGAATTTAGAGAGCCTATCTTACACCTGACTCGAGGCGTTGCTTTTTTGCTCGACTCTTCCAGGATTTCTGGCGCCTCTCTACAATTTCATGGCCCGTGGGTATTCTTTACAAGTCCGCTATCTTGTCCTTGCTGTCTGTTTATTATTTGTTTTCGTTTTTGCTGTCTTCATTCACATTTCAGCAGCCCAATGTTCTCGTCACTCGTACTCCACATTACCAGGTATTATGCGGAATCGCGGATTAATCTACCAGACATATACGTTTTTTTTCAACGCCAGTTCACAATTCACATTATTTTTTAATTAATGAGTTATACAACGTGTTTTATACTTTTCAATACATTTTCACCTGGCTCCAATTAGCCGTCAACACACTAATTAGCCGGTAGATTTATTCACAGCAACATGTTTTCATGCAGATGTAAACAATCCTCCGCTGATAAAAGCTTCTAACATGCTTTTATCTGTTTGCTGTGAATTTATTTACGCTAATTAAAAGGATTGTTAGCTGTGACACGTCTTATATTCTTTGAGCTATGTCCCTTTTTTCTGTCATAAATTAAACAAAAAGTATAAAATGTAGTGAGTACACGCGGCCGAGTTGAATCAAACTTATTTTGCGAATGCCATGTCAGATAATCTGTGAGGTAGAACTTACAAATTTTCATGATGACGTTTGCTGAAACGATTAAACAAATATACTTTTTTCTCTGCATTGTAAAGATTTGCCAATTTGTTATCGTTGAATTATCAGTTCTACCATCCGAGAAACAATTGATTTTTGCGGTAGGCGGTAGAACGTGATTATCCTGCTTGACAAGGGTCGCTTAGTACAATGATCATTTGATGAGACGTGAGGTGATAAACAACTCGCCGTCTTACCACAAACAGCTGTCTCTTTGAAACACAAGATAACAGAAAACCCACAAAGGCACATACAAACACGAATATGAGTTGACAGAATATTTCATTCATGATCACCTTTTAAGTACAAACAAATACCCCCAGCTACAAACAAACGACTGATGTAGAATGGCTATTTAATGTTCATTGTTTAGTGCCCTATAAGAGCGCTTTTGTGATATCAGAAGCTAGTGTCACAGGAAAAAGCAGTTATTGGGGCCCAGCAGCGACAAAAATACGACAGTCTGGTCTGTTTGACATGTAAATACATATGTTTATTGGTTAGAAACACAGAAATGGGAGGAGCTTATTACAGTATACCTGTAGTAGAACGGTATATTAGATAATTGCTTTTTATTGGCTAAAGTGATGACTGACAGCGGATTTAATCCACGGAATGTGCGCATTGATGTGAACATTGTCAACAAGAGTATAGCTATGTATTATATAGAGGAATGAAGAATAACTGAAACGAAAAAGAGGAAGCCTTTTAGATTACAAGCCGAATGTCAGTTTTGTATATAAATAAGAATGAAAAGCTTGTATAAGATTAGTATAGAAACAGTTTGGAAAAGTAAATCTCATAATACTAGCAGGTGATATCTAAATGCATATAGTTATAAAGGACGAAGGTCAGACAATATATAGTGTCCCTGGACAGCTCTGTACTGGAAAATAGAGAGATGACATCCCTAAACGAGTAAAGACGGATCAAGACCCAAGAGAACGTTTCACACTGGTACAGGCTGTAGTGTAAAGAGACGCAGATCTGTTAAAAGCATAGCCAAATACAAAAGGGAACATTAGCATGTTTATTCATTTATTTGGTTGTTGCACCAGTATATAAATATTAAAAGAAAACAGAGGTCGAGGTTTAGGGAAGTGAAAAATATAATGCAGTATAATTTGTCAAGTATACACTCTGCCCAAAATATTGGCAGGCACTAATATAAACACTACACCTAAAAATTAATTTGTTAATTTTAACTGAAAATCTTTCGTCTCAGACCCTACTAAAAACCTAGTAAGGAAAGAGCTGATGGTAACACTAACTAAACCCTAATCAGAAAAGAGTGGATGGTAGCCCTAATTGAAACCCTAATAAGAAAAGTGCTGACAGTAAACCCTAATAAGAAAAGAGTGGATGGTAACCCTAATTGAAACCCTAATCAGAAAAGTGCTGATGGTAACACATCTAAAACTCTAATAAGAAAAGAGTGGATGGTAACCCTAATTGAAACCCTAATCAGAAAAGTGCTGATGTTAACCCTGACTAAAACCCTAATAAGAAAAGAGTGGATGGTAACCCTAATTGAAACTCTAATCAGAAAAGTGCTGACGGTAACCCTAATTGAAACCCTAATAAGCAAAGAGTGGATGGTAACCTTAACTAAAACCCTAATAAGAAAAGAGTGGATGGTAACCCTAATTGAAACCCTAATAAGAAAAGAGTGGATGGTAACCCTAATTGAAACTCTAATCAGAAAAGTGCTAATGGTAACCCTAACTAAAACCCTAATAAGAAAAGAGTGGATGGTAACCCTAATTGAAACGCTAAACAGAAAAGTGCTAATGCTAACCCTAATTGAAACCCTAATCAGAAAAGTGCTGATGGTAACTCTAACTAAAACCCTAATAAGAAAAGAGTGGATGGTAACCCTAACTGAAACCCTAATAAGAAAAGAGTGGATGGTAACCCTAATTGAAACCCTAATAAGAAAACAGTGGATGGTAACCCTAATTGAAACTCTAATCAGAAAAGTGCTAATGGTAACCCTAACTAAAACCCTAATAAGAAAAGAGTGGATGGTAACCCTAACTGAAACCCTAATAAGAAAAGAGTGGATGGTAACCCTAATTGAAACCCTAATAAGAAAAGAGTGGATAGTAACCCTAATTGAAACTCTAATCAGAAAAGTGCTAATGGTAACCCTAACTAAAACCCTAGTAAGAAAAGAGTGGATGGTAACCCCAATTGAAGTCCTAATCAGAAAAGTGCTGACGGTAACACTAACTAAAACCCTAGTAAGAAAAGAGTGGATAGTAACCCTAATTGAAACCCTAATCAGAAAAGTGCTGACGGTGACCCTAACTAAAACCCTAATCAGAGAAGTGCTGATGGTGACCCTGGCCAAACCCTAATAAGAAAAGAGCTGGTGGTAAGCCCTAATCAGAAAAGAGTTGACGGTAACCCGAAATGAAACCCTCTAATAGGAAAAGAGTCACACTAAGATAATGAGAGTTGATGTCCCTATAACGAAAAGATAGTAGTCCTAGTAGTCCCAAGTGAAGACCTTATAAGAGAAGAGATGGTTTGCACAGTGGAGACTTCACTGAAGGACATTGAAATGTTGTTCCACCAATTTGGTGCGCACGCTTGCACGTCTCATGTGAGAAGTTCGCCAGTAGCGTGCCAAAAGCCAAGGGTTAACCCTGGGCGTACTGGTTTTCCCAACAAATATAAGATTTGTCATCATCGCATGAGTTAAATATTTTTAAACATGGTGTTGCGCAACAATAAAATACATAAGCTAATAGCATCCCCAACGGAAAGTCTTAAAAGCGACAGTGTTGGTAGCGGTCGTATAAGTGAAATATTCGTGAGTACGGCGTAAAACACGAATCAAATAAAAAATAAATAGAAAGATGACTTGTGCAATCCTTGGCACATATTCTTATACTGAAAGGGGAGTTGAACTCTAACATTTGGACTCGTTAGGTTCCAATCCAGAAACCCGAAGGATTTCATTAACTTCTTTTCTTCAACCTTGCAGGTTTATTCTGAATGGACAGACCTGATACCAGACGGACAATTCTGCCCAGGCAACCCTACGAGGCTTACCAGTGCAGTGTGTATCCGAGGTGCTTGCGAAACAAATATGGACAATTGAAGGATTAGTGTAAAAGATTTCGGCAATACCTTCAGAGAATGAAGACGAGGTGAATAAGTTGAACACCTGAACGAGCTGTTTTATGTAAGGAAAAGTTCATCGTAAATTTCAAAGATTCACTGTCGATAGTTAACACAAAAAGACTAGGATATCAAGAGAGAAAATGTCATATAGGTGAGTGCAAGCATACTCATTCAATGGATTTTCATGTAATACATAAGGTTTTTTAAATAAATTCTGCTAATAGTCCAAACCGTAGCATAAGGCGTACCTTACAGAAAACTGTATACAATACAGTGTTGAAATATATAGTCTTTTTATATTTGGAACGTCAGACTGAACGGTGTACATTAAGGCAACCCTGTTCTCATTCCAGTTTTTAAGATAACCTTCCCCATGCTGCCTGGAGTGGATTTCTCTCTCTGTGGAACCTAACAACTATGGGCATTATTTTAGTGTTCCTCGTGACGTGGAGATGTACCAGCGATTATCAGAAGCGAAAGACGAGGCGCCAAGACAAATTAAAGCATATACAAACCACGGAATTGTAGTATTGACCCTAGAATAGAAATAAAATGTGGAAAAGGGGAAAGATATCCAATGTGAAATGACGAGTTATCTGAAAGAATACAGAGATACTTTTGTTCGCGTGCGGCGTGAATTTCGGACAAAATAATTACATCTTGTTAAGTGAAAAGGGCCTACTAAGAGGAAAATAACGTTGATGAGAATAACATTTGATATTTAATCTGTAACAGAGTGGGACTCCACTATAGAAGCAAGTGGCTCCGATCTTCACCATGTATGCAGCTTCCTTACCCGACACCAGACGGACTCCGGAGCCATGAAATATTCAGTGGAGTTAATTTATTGTCGAGTTACGTGTGAAAGGAGTATACTTCCAAATCTTGTCGTACTGTGAACGTCATAAACAGACTGACTGATGGAAATTAATGGCCAAACTCGTGTTAACTATTAGATTCTGATGAGGAAGACAAAGTCAAAGACCAGACAAGTTAATAATACACATGTTTGTCTGTGCACGTTAGCCTCGGGCAGACTCTAAAGGCCAAATTATCATATATAGTTTCTCAAGATGTATATATATATATATATGGTGGTCCATTCTCACTATTATACATTTCCGATTTTCTTGTCTGTGAAGCATGCGTTTCTTTTCATTGAATTTGAAATCCAGCTCACAGAAAGAGAGCGAAACGGCTTTTGGAATCACTATTAACTATAAAAGTCAAAGTAGCTCCAAAGGTTTCTCAAAGAAATATGAATGAAACATACAGCTGAAAGCTGGAAACATATGGGATTGAAACCATCATCAGTTTTCAACGATGCATGGAAGATAGTAGATCCAATTCAAAATTCAAACTCGCACTTTGTGAATAAGATCCTGGTAAAATACAAATATTGATATCTCAGTTTTGATTTTCATTGTAACTGTTCATGCATAAATTTATTTATTTATTTTATTTTTTTATGTAACGTTTTGCATAAATCGTCAATCTGACCATTTTATGGGCTGTTCTTAACTCATTTGACATATAATTGCATAAATCCATTTTGATCGAAAATTGATTTATCATTAGCCATATACCCTTATACATTATACGGATTGCATTATCCTTTATTGTGACGAACTATGGTCAATCTCCTAATCGATGGATCTATGCATTAATCATTCAGTCTGTTTCTAAAATATTAAAAGCCATAATTTTATTAGCTTTAGTATATGTGAAGACGAAAGGAGAAACGAGTGGAGTCTAAGTGATGTATATAACAAATTAAGTGAATTGCTATATAGCACGAAAACATGATACGTTGAGGGAACATGCAGAACATGTTATCAACGGTCTCTTGGAAATTTGTTAATATATTATTTATCGTGGGTGGTCCATATTTTGGCCTTCATGTAACCTCGTGTGGAAGTTATATGGGTGGTCTGTATCACAATTTAATTGATTGAAGCCTGAAACTTAGTGGCTTGCACATAATTATGGATTTACTTTCAGTCGCCTGATCACAGTTAGACTACTAAGTTGGCCTTTATATCTTTGAGATGTATTATGCGCCCCGCCGTGCAGATTAAATGTCAGTACTAAATAAAACAAGGCTAACATGCAACACCATCAAGTGCTGTAACTACAACACCTTTTTTAGGGATACATATACATTAAAACGCTTTTTCTACTCTGAAACACTAGTAAATTGTGACTTAGAGTGATGTCTAGAACATGGGCTTTTTATATCATTGGTGTATGGTATATTCCTGAAGATATCAGCGTTGAGTTTGACTTGGTCTGTGGGGATAGTGAACTAGAGTATACATACAGTCGCCATTAAAACTTGTCACTTCCAATAGATCCGCTCTGATGGCTTTCCCAGACCAATGATATCAGGGCCAGAGAAAAACGTGAATAACTTCATTATTCCTATCCAACTCATGTCGTGTTATGTAAAGTCAGACCCCGAAATGGCTGCTGTTGAAAAGCTATCGGGAAAGCGATATCGCGCAAAACGGTGAGAGCATGCTGTAATGGAGGCGCTGATATGCCAGCTCCTAACGTTTAATATGTCAGAGTAAATTGACAAGGAGTCGACTGTTGATGTTGGATTTTTTTCCATGTCTGATTAATCAGAGGAATGAAGTAACCACCAACGATGGCAGGGGTAGGCTATACGGTTCGAGGGACCCACATGGTAAACCGCTTAACAAGACGGTATAGGCCTATAGGAGTATATGCTCGACCTTAATGCTCTCTGTATATGGGGTACACTTTTTCTGGCGCAATGACAGCTCAGGTCCAAGCTCGAATGACCGTTGTTCTCTTGTAAATATGCTATCTATATGCCACAATTCATCGTCGCAAAAAGATTACAAAACTTTGGTCGAAATTACTTCAGGTGAAAAATGTCCTTATTGCAAAGACAGAAGGTCGCAGTCAGTGGTCAAAGAGAATTCCACACACAACCACCTCTTCAGTATACCCATGTCTGAGACAGCATCAGCCGTGAAATTCTCACTTTCATCGTGTTTCGTCAATTTAGAGGTCACATTTATGGTTTGCGTTTACAAACGTGTAACACTGTCAGATATGGCATCCTGGCAAACACCCTAATTTCCACTGTCAATCACGGACTTTATTAATGATCCAAACGTACACAGTAACCCATTCTATTGATCAAAGAACCAGTGGTCTTAATCAATCACAATAGATCCCTCAATCAAACAAGCAATCATTCAATCAGTGGATACGATAGCAAACTGGACAAAATGCTAATACTCTATATCATCTGTTGAGGCTCCACGGCTTTTCAGCTTTTTGGCTTGTGTGGACTGTTTAGATAATTGACTAGTGAGGATTTTCATGATACTTAATCTCTGCAAGTATCCCGTGTTTCATTTGATCGAAATTTAATCGTTTCTATTTTACAAACTGAAATGATCTCTGAGAATAAATCGTTCGTCTTCGTGAGTAGGTTGGCATATTATACATATATATATATAAATATACATACAGGCTGTATACTAAAACTCGCAAATCAGATGTAATCAGATCATCAGAGATCATGAAATCTGACAATAAGATAACTTCAAGTTGACATATCGTTCTCATTGACGACAACTGGTTCTGCTTGTGTGGTCTGCTTTGGTGCTGACATATGTATACAAATCTGTCCTCTCCATAATTCCCGACTGTTCGTTAATCTCCTAATATAAGAGTCAAACAGATGTGCTCTGAAATCGATACTTCGATTTTCCCCTCTTTCAGGCTGTTCATATAAGTGGATAAATTCTCTAACTTTTGACATGTCGTTAAATACAGATCATACCGGTGTGTCAGATCGAGGAAGTCGGCTTAAATAATAATGGTGAAATTTCAGCACAAAACGATTATCTACTCGACTGTGTTAGCCACTGAAGTGAGCGAGCTGCTGTCAAAATGGCCGGTTAAAGATGTCGTCTGCTTCATTCATTCATAAAAAACGCACGTGCGATGACGCCACCTGCTGGTGCGAATTGCAGACGGATCTTTACAGACGAAGTCCTCACTTCGTCAAGACGGCGTAATTCCGGGAAATTTGAAAAGCAAACTTTCCAGGCTCTTCGCATCTTTTTTCAAGGGTGGTCGCATTTGATGTGTGTCTGTATAGGCAATTTTCTGCTTGTTTTCATCGCCCGGTCCCTGTCAACAGATGTTTATGACACGACGGCGCGGCCCTCGACATTAATCATATCTCAGTGGCTGAGGGACACTGGGTATAGCCTTCCTAGTATGGGAGGGTACGGGGGGGGGGGGGGGGGGGTACGGCCGAGAGACGGGAAGGGGGGGGGGGGGCTAAGGTGCATGTATGGGTAACAGAGGGAATACTTGAAGAGAAAAACCGTCTAACAAAACCCATCTTCACATAAAAGTGAAACTTATGACAAATCTTTGTTCCTTCGAGGCTGCTGGTATGTTAACATCGAGGCTGTTGGTATGTTGTGAGATAAAATCAGGATTTTGTGTGACATGCATTTGTAGGCCCACTCTACGCGATATATATTATCTTTTAGTTTTATGGCGATTTTACAATAACACTCGTGTGAAACTCTAGAACATCTACACCTCATCATAGTTCATGCTCCCGAATTTCTGGTCGATATATTGAAAAAGTTCAAACTTTAAATATTTACAACAAAGTGGAAAGTGAAAAATTGATGTACAAAGGCATCAAATATAGTTAACACGAGCCGCTGAGTTAATAGGTAATAAACTCCACGTATACATGCAGGGCTGATCATTGATCACCCAGATATACAATTTAAATAAAGGGATTCCTTGGATAGTAACATTACTGGAGGAGGAAATCTGTTACAGCACTACCCATTATCAGGACCCATCAATGTAGGAGACATCAACATGGAGAGTAAAACTGTATAGAGGAACGACGGGGCCTCCACGGCTGAGGGCGTTAACACGAAAGCGCGGCGCAATGACCCAGGAGCCTCTCACCAATGTGGTATCCCTGAGTTCAAGTCCAGCTCATGCTGGCTTCCTCTTCGGGAAGGTCTGCCAGCCAAGTGCGGATGGTTTACCACGCGCTCTGTCCGGTGTCCTCCCAACATAATGCTGGCCACCGTCGTATAAGTGAAGTGTTCTACGCAAGAACAATACCAGTCAAATAAAAAAACCTCAGCTATGGTTTTATTCTGACAGCCCTTGTACATGTGAAGAAAAAAATGCGGTGTGTAAAAACGCAGTTTATTAATGCCTAGAATTACTCAAAATAATGTGAAGATTCCACTCTAATGCAATTAGCAGCTGTAAGTATTAAAATATTCTAGATATGGTGATGCAAAGTAAAAAAAAAAAAAAAAAAAAAAGAAACAGAGAAAAAAATCGGTACCGACACGAATTCTCCCACAAGTATTTCAAAATATTTATCTTCAGTCATGTGAGCTAAATACATGCGTAGTGAGGTCGAAGAAAATACACACTGAGAAAGTAGATGTGCTATCGTGGTAACCTCGTTGACATAAGCATGTTTATTTGATGCCATGACGTGTTCACTGTTTGGGTAAAAAAAATCTTCACAGTTTTAGTTGCAAATTAATCCCCCAGATTTTCCTGTTGGGAAACTATTTTGGCACAACTTCCTGACTATGGTAGTCACAGAGGCTAACCTATTGGATGTGGACATTTTACGCCTCGTTTTTAAGAGTATAAACAGTTCTACCAAATTTTCTGACAGCTGGAAATGCTGTAAACAGACGGATATTTATTAGCCGTGTTTTTTTTCCTCTGCTGGGAGAGATCAGATCGCATGTAGAGTTTTTTATCAAGAATAAACTTACACTGACTTGTTTATTTCTCGGTCGCGCATAAGATTTTCTCAATTTAATGTAACTGTGGTAGAAGTTATTTTCTCCATAGCCACAGAGATCGCAGATTGGCATGCTGGCTAAGTTTGCCCAGCTAAATAACGTTTGCTTGACAGCCAGAAGAAACACATTGAAAAATGAAGCTGCAAAATGATTCTATCTGGCAAAATTGAGACACATTTTAGCATGCCATCTTTTCAATAAGCCTTGATTGAAACAGATTATCCGTATTGAAATGTGAAGGAATACTGTTTTATTAGTAATTTCGCTGTTTGGCTATCTATTTATTGCGTTTTGGAATAATCGGACGTCCATACCTTCCGCTGTCATGAGAAAATCACGCGACCACGCATGCGCCATATCGTAGTTGCAATATCCGGTGTGATGTGATAGCTTTCAAATCGGCGTTTGATTGTCGTCTGCTTCATTCAAACTTCCCAGCTGTCGCTAGTGGTGCGGTTACATTTATTCCATTTGACACGTCAAAGCGTTATTGACATATCTGTCAAATATGAAGCCGACAGGGATAATGGGTTAAATTTCATAAGAATTAACCAGGAGGTAAAGTTAAGCGATTTTGGTTGTCAGATAATCAAACCGTGGCCGGTAGAGTCTAGAGCTGGGGTGAATCGACAAGGCTGTGGAAGTGATGGATAGTTTGTAATAGACGAACACTGTTCAATGTTCTCTTGGACGATTTAACAAGGATTGTAAACAGCCCAAGCAGCTGTACCTCACCCACCAAGACAAGTGTATCGCTATGTAGACTAAATTCATTTTATCCACTAAACAAAATGAATTGATTTTTGTTTGCTATCTCCAACCTTTCATACATATAGTACACTGGAGTGTTTGAGGGCTGTCAGAAACTCGCTTTGTTGCATGATTAGCTAATAAACGTCTCTATATCATCTGACGGCTTCATCCGACCCATTCTTTACAAAAGGCTTCATACATATCAATTTAACGTCTTTGTGAGTTAAAATGGATTCTTTTGAAGTTAACAGAAGTATGTTTCTGTTGATGAGATAACAGCTTTCATTTGACAATGCCGAATGTGATGAGGATTGGCGATGGGATGGTTGGGCGGGTGCAGGGGCATAGACGGGCGAAAGGGGAGTGCGTGAAGATCAGTGACATTTCTACCTTATCATCCACCATCGTCAGTCCCGCTTGTCAATTCTGCTTTGTCCATTTGACATTCATCCGGAAACTCAGTCCCATCCCGGGCTGTTCAACTCTTCCCCGAGACTGTTGGACAATGCCAGCTGATGGACATATGTTTGCCGTGTCAGCAACGGCTAACAGACGTACGGGGCATACTCCAAGACATTTCTGTGTCATTCCAGCGAATTAAATCAAGCTGGGGTTGGATAAGGGTTAATGTATGAGGGACAATCTCCGATAAAGGCATCTACATTGTACCATCGCTGACTCACAGGCTACATAGACAGGCGCGTATTTTCACTGAGATTTGTCCAATCTGAGAGGCTTCTAGTAAAAGGATTGTTTAATAAAATTAAAAGAATCCCAGTTCAGAGTTAGTTACGCTCTGACTGCAATTGACATGCGCGGGGTTAAGACTGAAGGTGTGGGGATATACTGATCCCAAGGCCTGTTTCAGGAGCTGTTCAATACCGAAGGTTAATATAGTATCACCCAGCTTAATTGCTCTCCAGTATTGGAGGTTAAGATGGTCTCATCGTGTGCTGATCTTCTCGAAGACACGGGAATCTGAAGCCAATTTCCCGTCCAGTCGAGCTGGCCTTATCCCCTAAGCTTCTGATATAATGAGCATGTTCTTTATTGCGGTTGGGGCGCTCTCCCGTTGCCCTGCCCTAGTCCCGACTAACCCCGGACTTATTACACTTAACACCAGAACCCTATGCTCATCTTAAACTTTGTGGCCCCTCCACTCCAAGCTTAGCAGTCTAAAATGGTTTCGAATGAAGCAACTCCTTAGAAAGCTCATATAGTGTGGTGATTTTTGACTCAATTACGCTAAGTGGTGGGGGTGATGGGATCGGAGAACCCTCGCCCTGCTCAAATCACTGTTCGGATTGCTCACCTCTGATCAAACCGTCGTGCAAGCGGGTTTATTCAAACTCAATCGATGTGAGGGCTCTGGAGATGGAGATAATTGATTAAAGTTACTTTCTCGACTACAACGGACTAACAGTGTTGGAGAAAGATACCAGCGAGAAAAACACGGTAATGTCAGGGACAATAAGCCTACAGTGCCGGTTTTGTGTCTTCAGGGAAATGTAGGGATGGGTGGGAGAGAACGTTTGGGAGCCGGCGAGTGGAGGGCTAATCTTCCCAACTCAGCCTCATGTTGCTCTTTGCCAACCAACTAAAATAAACCTAATCAGAGATCCGAAGTCCCGGCGAGAGAAATCAAATATTCTCGTGGACAAAACTAGTCTGTAATTCAAACCGCTGGACACATGCTGTAGATACAAATGCGGTAAAATTTCTGTGAGAAACCGTAACTATCAATCCACCAAGCACAGTAGAGGCAAGAGGGTGTTGACATTAGAAGTAGCCCTGGGCTTGCCTGTCTTCGCTTACCCACGAATCAATCAACAGGTACAGGCTAAATGTTTATCTCGTTCGCTTCCAAACATCCAACCCGTCATCAAAGCATTTCCGATCCTTTACGTCAGAATTTCACTGTTAATTTACATTACCGTACATTCAAGCGTTAATTAGAAAGAGGACACAATCTTGGTACGCGAATATTCATGGCCTCACCGAGGGTTCATTTCTTGTCGCAGTTTGAATGTGTTAATTTCTTCTAAACCCCTTGTATCAATCTCTGACGGTTCGGTGTCGTCCCACCATCGTACAAAGGACACATTCTTCAATATGAGTCAAATAAATAAATCAAGACCATAAAGAGTGTTATTTAGTGTGGACTTCCATGAAACATCTTCCGATGAAGGAAACTGGCGACATATGCTTAAAATGGACATCGCACTTCCTCCATCTGGTAAATACATTTTTACGTCAGTTCTAAACGTCTGCAAACCTGTCCTCTTACCAACTTCAGGTGGAAAACATCAACATTTGAAAGATCCGCTCTAAAATTTATAATAAATGCTAATACCTTCTCCATGCCCGTGAACCTGTTTGAGAAGATTGATGCGTACGGTACGCAGCAGGCCCCCTTGGTTCATGCCAACGGCGAGTTTCATAGCTTAAGATAAGTGGTAGTTAGTGACTGTTTGAACCATTATCCTATTGGCGGTCTTCCGTCGATTTGACCACAGCTGGACCTTCCACTACAGCGGCACACATGTTACCACGTGACGGGGCTGATTTTAGCCGTTTAACAGACGGGATTTAAATTAGCCGCGGTCAATTACAGGGACCGTCCAAACATAATTAGCGTAAATGAAGCCAGTTAGCCTTAGGTATCACATGTCCGATATATCAGAGTGGCGGAAAGATGGGGCCTCGACAAAACCTCATTTCTCAAACCGCCAAACAGAAATGAATCCCACTTGCGGTTTCTTTGGTCAACAAATGGCAGGAAACCGATCACTTTTAATGACAGGTTGTTGTTGTTGTTCTCACGATCTCATCAGCAGAGGCTAGTGCAATACACCAATCGTGTTGACATTATTTGATTTGTTTTCGTAACTGTAAGCTGCTGTGTGAAAAGCGAGTACAGCTAAAGTATCTCGTAAAACAGCTGACAATGTTAACAGTGCCCTTTGAACCCTTACCAAGAAGAAAGTATTTGATTGCTCGCTTAATAATGTACAGAATCGTTACTCTGTTGCTCGGTGGTGGTAATTAGAAGTGGTAATACTAGCACAACGGAGATGGTTCGCAACACGGTGCAATTATGATGAAAACTTAGCTGTAAAAATGAACGAAATGAAAGTTAATTATCCTTACAAAATTGTATGAAGCGTGTAGTACCATCGATTAAGGAACACATAAATGCGTAAATTGTATGATGTTACGATTTAACTGAACACCCAATGCTGATCTCTTTTCGTGTATTTTAAAAGCATAAAGAATTTTTTTTTATAGGCCTTATACTCCAAAGAAAATAAAATAAATGAAAAAAGCGGCCAGCAAAGTGCGAATGGCCGTGGGTTACCTCCCACCTTGATGCTGGTCGCCGTCATCTGTGTGAAATATTCTTAAATACGGCGTTAAACACCAGTAAAATAAATCTAAAAGATAGATTCTAGTTCCTGTGATCACAAGACTCTACTAAGAAAGCGATTACAGTAAACCTACCATCAGATTGCCTTCTACAAGGCTTTCAAAAAGATTGCAACACGTTAACAATTTTATCAACATCAAGAAAATAGTTATCATTATTCAAAAAATAAACATTACTCTATTTATGTAGAAATCGACTGTTATAAAGGCCTGTAAATAACAAACAGTTGTGGTGACATTTCAGGTAGGATTCATTAATTAGGCACTTTTTCACAGAAGGGATTTCTCTCGATGATATTACTGAACACTGACATAAGGCGCGTTAAACTTTTATCATCCATTTATTCATTCATTAAGAATCGGTTCCATCATTCACTTACGACTTACACGAGGCATAAGAACTTGTGAAATCATTCGTCATGAACAAATGTATAGGATTGTTGCGGCATCATTAAAGTTATAAATCAGGGTGAAAGAAATGGGAACATCAGAACATTCTATACAAATACCTTTTAGCTTCGTTGTCACAAAACAATAAAAGAAGACAGCTTTTGTATGGGCTATAAATTTCATGCCCATTTTATTCTAGACAGTTTCAAAACTTTAAAGAGACGAGGTAAAACTGTCTGTTGTTTCGTCCAAAGTTTGATAGGTTATTTATATTTGTCAGCTAACTAAGCCCAAAAAATTTTCCACTGAGAAAACTTCTTTTAGATTAGCTAAGTGCGAAGTCGGAGAAGTCAATTTGTGGAAAAAACGAGTTTATCTGAGCGGTGGTTTCTCTTGTCATATGTAATGTAATAAAAGGCAGAGAAATTGGAATCTGACTGAATGAAATTACACATCTAAGTGTTTAATTCTGGTGTCCCGGAAGCGAGGCGGATCTTGTGTGGAGAAGACAACGCGAGGAGAGGAAAGTCCGCCCGACTGCTGGTCGGATATTGCGATTCGGCAGGCAACACTTTGCCTAAATGCTCTTTATGAAAAACAAAATTGACAGTCTCTGTCAAACGTGTAATCCCTGGCGTTAGAAGAATTGCCGCTAACACGTAAATGATAAATTCCATAGCGCCGGGAGAAAAATATTCACCAGTGGAAGTTTTGGTTTTTATTCAATTTGGCTGGACCTCGGTGACACCCAATGTGAGTTTAAGTGACGGCCTTTCCGGGCTCGCTTGATTAGCCAGCCTTTCTCGCCAGTTCGATCGGACATCAGCAGTGGTGCTTTTAATCATGAACGATGTGGATTTAACCGGCTAAAATGAAACAGATACATTTTATTAAGTCTTGTTGGAACAGGCTGAGTATATGTTATAATAAAAGGCGAGCGCGAGTTAGAGGTGTCCCCAATATCCTGACGAATTCACGGACTTGTGACTGACAAATGAGCCTCCAGCACAGAAGAGCTCGACCCAGTCCACCCGCGGCTCTGCAACACGCGATGCCAAACTGAGCAGCTCTGATCTCTACTGGAAGTCTGTCAGCCTATAGATTGAATTACACACCCTTATAAATTGGGTTACTAACCAAAATACAATCGTCAATATTGGTGTTTATGTTAATCTGTCAGTGGTAGTATCATATTCCCTGGGCTTCATATACACAATACGACACCAAGGAAATCATTGAATTTCGATACGTAATTTAATCTTGATTTTTATGTAATCGATGCACATGCAAATAGTACTATTATCGGCTATTTAATACATAAAAACATATGGATGTATGTCTGTACAGTTCTTAGATCAATCTGATCGCCATGTTTACAAGATCAAAACTATACAACATATATATTTTGTATATACGCATGACTTTTTTAAGAGAACGAACAAACCGCTCAAACATTTCAAGGTTTTACTTGTCTTCTAAATGTATGAAAACTGACTGAAAAAATTTCAATGAAAATTTCCCAATGTACCGGATTCACATGTATGTCATGTAAACGCTTGCAAGGTATTGATGCTCCCTACTCATTGCCTAATTTGAGACTTGTTCCGCTTTACCTGCTTAGGTATGTGCTTCCAATTCTTTAACATTTAGTTAACATCAGGAAATAAATGTATGTATGTATGCTGAGGCTTAAGAGTGTACTTTTTTCAGTCATATGATGGCGAGGACTCACTAGGTGTGTGTACCTATACTGTGTCAATATCAGGAAATATCGTCACGAACTGACATATTCCCTACTTTTAAAACATCACAGTTATAATGTTGCATTACACGATGCCGAACTCACTCACAGCCATGTAGGCCACGTCCAGTTTATACACAAACATCAGCCTGAATAGAGTTTAACTGGCTTCTTCTTTCAAACGTATCACCGAGAATGCCGATTGTAAAATGTTATAGATAAAACATGTGCACTGCTTACGAGAGATGCGCTCTACACTTCTTGGCCATCGTGATAATTCCACTTGGAGGTACCTTGCAGTATTTGTATTTTACTTTTACAAGATAATGTGTTTTTTCATAAAGTGCGTAAGTGCGATAGAGACATCACTGAGGAAAGTTGACATCATTGAGGAAATATCAAATGATATATGTCGATCCCTGGGAAAAGCCGTGTAACAGCAGTTTCATTCAATTATCTGTCTGCTAGCAACACTAAAATATTCATTTTACTTGGTTTCGTTCTATATGTTGCATGTATATACAGCTCTTAAACTTGCTTTCTTAATCAGCTTAGTCAGATTGTCCGAGAAAACAACATTTTGGTGAACTTCTATAGTGATTTCTTAATTGCTTCACTAGAACCAAACTGAGCATATTTCGGGTCATGACAAGGCTTTGGCTGAGATGTGACTTTGGTCATCTTCTTCGCTCTCTCATCTTAATCCGCACAAATGCTGGCATATTTAGCGGCCCGTCGGCAAGACTGTATAGTGAGATGTCAGTGAAGGACTATCAGAACAGATAACTGGAGCTTATTGAATAAGAATCAGTGGAGACCAGGCGCGAATTAGCGGCTGAAAGCCGGGTCCGGTGCGGCTTCCTGACGTGGCTGTCCCACAGCCTTTCCCCTCACTCAAATTGGCTAATCGTGAAAGCGAAGGGATACGCTGTCCAGTCATCAATATTCCTTTATTTGACAGAGTGCTGGCAAGCCACTTGCGCTCTGGTGGAAAAGGCAAATACAAAAGGGAATTTTCCTCCAAGTTTGGGCCGTCATCCCAGGAAATAGATATTCCTTCCTCGAAAGCCTGATCAATTTTGGTTACTGATCGCTTCTCACACTTCAAAGTGTTTTCTTTATGTTCCTGTCTCGTGGATGCAGTAGAAATTTGAATGGAGAAGCCTTGTCAACCAGCTCCGCCATCTTGTTCCCTCTTTTCCTGAACGTGTAAACGGGGTAGTAATACAGTCAAACCAGGTAAATTAACACTGGTTCAACTGCGCCCGTATCGATCTGCGACAGGAAAGAAACCCACGGGTTTTTCTTCGTAAAAGCGGAGAAAGTGTTGAGAGGTGAAGGAAGAGAAACGACCGGAAATCCAAGGATCTCCCAGATTCGCGTTCTCGATAAAGTCATCAGCTAGAAAAACATTGGCCACTTTAAGCAAGGATGTTGACTGTAGGCCCGGTCCAGCTAAAAATCGCAGAAAAGATTCGTGTATTTGAATTCATTATGCTTCTCTAACTCTCATTTTCTTTCCCAACTTCCACTGACTTGAGAACAAGGGCGGAAATTTTTTTCCTGCCTAGACGTTGTCATGGAAGACTGTCAGGCTATAGGACAACCACTTTTAAATTGGAATTAAATGTTAATATAAAACATACACAACGTAAAACTTGCATAATATCTATATCTGTTATACCTGTTTCAAAAATTATAAAATTTAAATATATTAAAAATTATTATGTATTTGTGACAGTCGCTTCCAGTATCGTGATTCTAATTTACAATTTGAATTCCTTGAAAATATACAAGAGTATGACCTTCTATAGGCGTTCTTCATTAAGATTAACATCATTTTAGCTGAATATATTAAATTTTATTCAAAGCCTTGTGAAATTTTTCCGAACAAAAAATAAAATAACATATTTTTGTCTTCTAAAAAAATTTCTCCATGTAAGTGTAAAATGGCCATGATCACCATAATTCGTTGCAGAACAATATGAGTATTTGAAACCTCACAATAAATGATGCTTTCGAATACATATTTCTCTCGCCTTTATACAAATACTAGTAGCTTTTTGACCACTCAATTCGTTCGCCCTCGTGGATCGTCTATACGGTTCTGGCAGCCTAGAAGTGTATGGCTTTGATAAGTTTTTTTGCCAGCGTATGTATGAATTTGATACAATTGTTATAATATACAAATTGTGCACTCTGTGAGGTGGGACATCAGGAATTGTCAGCTCGAGCGCAGTGATAGTTAACGAGGGCGAAGGGGTGTCATTGTGCCGAGGGCAAAGCCAGAGCTGAATATAGCTTTTCGAGAGCTGACAATTCCTGATGTCCCAACCCACAGCATGCACCATACGTTTTATTACACCGAAAAAAAAAACAGTATCTTTTCGAGCTGTACTTTAAGTCACCGAATTTGTATGTCGATAAGGGAGCTATAACCACCGTCCGGTTGTTTGCTTTACGAACAAGCAGACGCCAGAGAGCTCTCAAAGGGAGATAACTGTTGTGGAATAAACGCACGTGATCGTTGGATATTAGCACGAGATCGTTGGATATTGTCTCGTGAACGTGGGATAATACTTTGTGAGTGTGACGTTGCATTCCTCGGCGAGCGTGATCGTTGTACATCATGTTTTGCGGAATGTCATTTCACCGTCTCTCGACCAATGGAAACCGAGAATCACTCTATCAGGTATAATAATATGCTATGCGGTACGCCACGAATATTTCAGCATGCAGTGTTTCTGCGTGCAACATTTTGGAACATTTAATGATTTTATTGCCTTAATTTTTTTGTTATTTCTTATTAAATTAAGTAAATATAAATACGTTCTCGTAAGAGGATGTCAAAAATTAACATTTTTGTTTTGTTCTGAAATGTCTTGTGAGGAATATAACGCATTCTCGCCGAAATGTACTCATGCTATGTATACAGTCTAATACAAACATACCCATTTGTACGACACGGCCAGATCTGCCATGTCGGAATAAGCGCTATAAACCCGAGTTATTTTTAAATTCTGGTTTAATGGTATTCCATAAAGTCTGGTAAAATGTCGTTTTCGCGTTTGAGGGCAGGGGTCATAGTCGACTAACTTCACGTATATAACCAAAGGGTATCACCTTGGGCCCGTGTTTTTAAACAACGCGGTTGGGGAGGGATGTCTTACATGGGTATGTTTATATAAGAGGTGTTTGTGTGGTGGGTAGATGGGGGACGGGAGAGTTTGTGGGGTCTGCTAGATAGTTCATTTGAGATAGCATTGACTCGGTTCCGTCCGCGGATGCCTTCAGCGCATAAACTAGTCGCTTCTGTTCTGAGATAGGCACCCGTCTGTCAGTACACTGACAGGCTCTGTCATACGCGGGTTGGTCTTGTACACCCGCCAACTTGTATTACAAATTCATAACATCGAGTTTATCATAACAGATTTCTGGAATTTGCAAATGATGGTGAGAGTGTGTATTTGTGGACTGGGGGTCCGGTATATATGGGAGAAGAGGGAAGGAATGAGGCGTTCTAAGACAGAGTTGCTTTTGTCCTGGGAAAACAGATATAGAGCCAGAAATATGGCCTCCCGTGTTGCCATAAATTCCGACTTGGGTTTCTTAGCAGACAGAAATGTCTTCCGGAGAGTTAGAATGTAAATGTCAGAAATACCGAAATTGAATCGATCTTCAGAATTAGGGTTCATTAGAAAGGGTCATCTGTTAGAAGATAAACGACGCCATGTAAGACATGCCATCGTCACTCGTCTGAAGGGAGACTTTGTTAGCTTACAGAAACAAACATAATAATCACTGCACGGAATTGTTTGAGCCGAGCCTATTTTAACAACATGCTGATAACATTTGAGTAAAATTTAGACATTTGAAGCTTCGAATTTATACAATGGACGGTTTCTATTTTTCAACGTTTTGGGGACTCAAGAAAGTGAAATTCTCCTTTTTTATGAAAAAATGTTACATAAGTTGTTTACTATTGCACAAGGGAACTGTGTTTTGTGGTAGGAATTATTTAGTTGATTTCCTTCCTATCTCATTTGCATAATATGATAATCGTGCACTTAAAACGCATGTAACTACCGGTAGTTTTTAAATACTGCCCAGCTAGCGAATGGTAGCTAGGTACAACGTAAAACTTTCAATAACGATTCCTGTACAGAACATGATCAATACACATCACGTAGGCTTACTATATATATAGATTTACACATTTCACTCTTCCACTGACTTTTGCAACCATTTGACAAGAGTTCGAAATGAAATGAATGGTCAAACAGCTTCGTTAAACCTCATTTAACGTCATTCCAATAATAAGGAATCATATTAAGTGTTATTTATTTCCCTTTATATCTCATGAGATGGTAAGCGCAGACTTGCACATATAATGGTTGTAAAGTGTTTTTGTTTTTGACAAGAATTGCTTTGTTCTGGCGTTTGCCGTTGCGGCCGATCGACCCCTGACCAATGAGGTTGCAGGCTACTGTCGCTGATTTTGCTGCTTGTTTATCCCGGTTAACTCCAACCAGACACCCGACGGCCATTGTATCTGTATAAAACTTCTTGAGTACGGCGGAGTAGGCAAGTACAAAACTAAATAAGCTACATGGGTACTCTATAGTGCTTGATGAAACTATTCAAGCTTAAGGGCATAAAAAATAGAAGGAATAAAACAGTTGCACACAACACACAAGAATATTTCGTTATATAATCCCCACGTATCTTACATTATACACCTAGATACATAATCATGAGTGAAAAAAGGACCCTTTGATATGGTTAGTGGAATAACATCATGTCTGATAGCTTACAAATATGATGTAACTGAGTTTAGTAACTGGTTTGCCCAGTGTTGACTTATCATCTCTAGCCATGCTTATAAGTAATCGTTTTTCCTGACACTATAGCGGTAAAATGGGGCGTGTACAAAGTTTAACCTTTCCCTGGTTGACAGGTGCTACTGGGAAACGTCTTTTTCTCATCAGCAGCCACGTTTGTAGCGAACCCCTGAAATAATGAGTGACATACAATCTTCGGATTCCGGTTATCTGTAAAAACACTCTAAATCTCTCCCCAGGCCATTCGGTCAGATAAAGTTATTGGTAAAACAGCGAAACTATACGGAACTCGTTCTGTTAATTATGTTTATTTCTGCGCACCTAACTGACAGCTTCACGTATATGTAAGTTCCACGGCGCACGTGCAAAATCCAGGTCGGCATGGTTACCCACGAGCAAGTCGTCAGCTGTTACAGATCACGTGGTTATTTTTTTAAGCTTGTTTGATTATAAAAATGGTACAAATCCGGTTCCGGTATATGTATATAAGTGTAGTGAAAAATGAGAATTGAGTATGCTCTTAGTGCTTTTTTAACAGTTTCTAACAATCCTGCATGTATCTCTTGATCAAACCCACATTAAAAGACAACCATGGGCAAATAACAACGATACATATACACTTTGGGTTATAACGGGATGTTACACATGGGTGGAATTTATTAACAAAATGTCCTTTCATAAACCAAATAAATATTTCCGTCATTTATAAAGCCAATGAATCTGAACAGCGAGTCAAATATAAGCAAAATAGCATGTTTGGTTGGTGTATTAAAGGCAGAAACGGTAAATCCTAGAAAATGTATTTTAATTGTGAGAGGCTGTTGTAAATTTAAGGCACAACCAAATGGCTGTCCTCTCAATTCTACTCTTTTAAGAACTGACAACTCTCCTTGTCAGTTAAGTTTGTTATAGGTCCTGAAATCCTACATAAAACGTTTTCAAAAGAACCCGGTTTATTTGAAGGCAATTTATCACATGTACTAAATTTAAGAAGCTTTTACATTTTTCATGCAAAAGAAATGATTATCAGCTTTGTACCATGCATGTTTAGCGTAAATTGAACTTGACCCTGTCATTGATTAGACAATCTTTCAAGAAACTGGTAGCCTAATTCAAGTTATTCTATTGCGTCACGATAAGATAAAAGCAATCTTTATGTTAAACCATGTTAACAGCAAAACAGGCCTTGTAGCTTTCGGTATCATTGCTAATTCTCTGCCTCCTGAATTATGTGTTAATTTATTTATTCATTTGGTTGATGTTAAAGTCGTATCAAGGGTTATGCGTGGAAGAAAACGGATTAGTCTGTATTGTGTTTCGTTGTAAGATAAATACATTAGAGTTTTCACATGTTCACTTTTCGTCTAGTTCAAGAATAATTTCAGGAAATAACATGATGCTAAATATGTGAGTTTTAAAAAAAAATTCTTAACAGTATTAACCGTTGTATTTTTTTACATGTATCTTCGATTTGGGCGTAATAACGATTTCCATATAAATTTTCCAAAGCCGCTCTAACATTACTTTCCCTCAAGACACCTGCCTGCTGTGTCTTTTTCAGTAAGACGCTTTAAATCGTAGTTATAAACAAAAATCTTCGTCGTGTGATAATTCTGTAGCTTTAAATTGCTTCGGCTCCTACAACTTACGTGTTGATAGACGGATAAGCTTAGCATAGCATAATGCAAACTGTATCCTGAAGATGACAAACAGAATTTTGTCAAAATATTGAAACATCAGAGGCGCGACTTCTCAGTCTTCGCGGAGTTTCTATGCTGTTGCATTATTCTTCTACAGCTACATTATTTTGTTTTACTCAAACCGAAATGGAATGTGTTTATCTCAATGAGTATCAGGGTTTTGATGTTTATCAAAATATTTCAACATGTTTTAAAATAATCATAAATTAAATAAAATGAAAAAATGTGTCTCCTTTAATAGACAACGAAACGAAAGTGCTTTTATGGTGAAGTCCAAAGTCTGGCTAAGTGGCCATCATTTGGATCCAACTGTTGAGGGGAGATAACTCGGTCGAACAATTGAACACAACAGAACAATAGTTTTGTAGGCTTTTAACCACAATGTCGATATGAAGTTATTGAGTTGAGTATCAGTCAGCTGCTGGTATCGGATTTAAAGTGGAAAATCTCATCCAGCCAATGGACAAAGAGTAGAAAGAAACTTTCATTGCATAATGTGAGGGGAAGAAGGGTACATAGCAAGCTTGAGAACGTCGTGTTGAATAAACACGATTTGAACACAAAACTTATATAAGGATTTTCAAAAGAACTGCGTTTGAAATTAGAAATAAATGAACACGAAGTAGTATTATCACAGGAAATCCGATCACATGGCGTCGAGCACCTGACCGGTGAGATCAAAGGCCTGGGTAAGGATGTCGTGAAAGAGGTGGAGTGAATGCGAGCGTTACTTAGCACAAACCAGCTCAAAATTAAACCGCCATTGTATATGTGGTGATCAAGCGAAAGGTTCACAATGGGGATTTTAACTTTGACGATTTCTGAGCCGGTACATTGTCCCGTGAGTCTAAGAGTGTGGGGTCCGGCTTGACCGTGGGGCCGGGTGGTGGTGGATTGAGGTGGGGTGACATGGCCGAAGACATGCCGACAGAAGCTCACTACACGGAGGGCAAGGGCGGGCTAAAGAAATATCCACGCTGAATACAAGAGAATCGAAGTGAACAGCAATAAACACGAGATAAACACGAAATGAAGAGAGGAGAGCGGGGCTATTGTCATCGAGGAGGTCTTTAGAGGGTGCCGAGCACGGTTGAGCGGAGAGACCCCGGTGAAGAAGGCCTCTTGAAGCAGGCCTGATTGACTTCCCCTGCCCTTCTTTACGCATGCCGTCAGTCGCTTTACGGATTAAGCCTGCCTGGAAATTAAGGCTAATTTGAAGGATATTTGGTCGGCTGGAAAATATAAAGTTTAACCCAGGGCCATTCTTGAAGAGAGTCGAGTAGGATTAAGGGCTCTTCGAAGTGGATGAGAATGATTGGAAATCAGTAGGACTATGTGTTTTCAGGGTGGATCACGGCTTGATTGGGCGAGCATTTCGCCTAAGGCCCCGGCTCTCGGCAAGGCGGCCCAGGGTGGATCTAGAGCTGTCAGCGTTGTACATAAGACCCGTCTACAGAGAGTCAAGAGGACTGTCTATGGCAATACCGCCACTCGACACGACACTTAGGCTTACGGGGTAGAGGGGAAACACACGCCAAAATGAAATTAAAGCGACACCTCCGTCAATGACTCTACAGCCTACAACGGCAATAAAAGGGTCTCACTTTGAAGATCGCTGGAAATAAAAGGGCATGAGATTAAAAGATGCCAGCTTATTGGCAATTGAGAGAAAAAAAAAGGCGCACTGGGAGTTCATAGGAGATAGAGATGTTGAGAGTATCAAATCAGATACTCTTCGACAAAAATGTCAACAGATCGCGCCTCTAAAGACACTAGTAGTAAAGCTGTGATCACATTCAGAACTAGACTAGAGGTTAATACTTGTCCGCGGAGAGGGCAAACATCGCTACTAACACTCCAAGGCCGACGGGCGGGAGCTGAAACTGGGGCAAAATTTACCGCGATCAAAGATTACTGTATAAATATTAACATGTTGCAAAGTACACATCACAGCTTATGACCCGTTCGTTTAGTTCCTTGAATAAGACAATAAAATATATGGAACTGTTGATTTCATCCTTAATGATATGAATTTTTTTGGGGAAAATTATATGCTGTTAGATTCACTAAAATGTAAAATGACCATCCCTTAATCACAGGTGTCACACAATGGTTTAATCGCAAAACACGCAAAAGAATCACAATGCCCGCTCCAAGACATCGTATCAACCAGTATGCGTTTCGTCATCACTTGCATGTCTGTCACACGGGGTTGCTTCCCTTTGTCCGTTGACTTCGCTTGACCAAACGCTGCTTGCGTATGATGAAATTATTAAAATTCTGAGGGGAAAATCAATCTCAGGAAAAATGACCCAAAAGTACACAAAAAAGGTTCTTGTATCATAAGGACAAGTACAAAAGACGGAAGGAATTTATCGTGACCAGATACTAAATACGCCAACTGATAACGATTGTGTTTCCAAATTATAACTCATTAGACTGTGACAAAATTGGCCAAAGTATAGTTGTATATACGTAAACTTACTGTCAGTCTTATTCCTTATGAACGACTTGCCTCTGCAAAGTGTATCAGTGTTACAATCCAGTCCGTACTCTTCGCTGAATATATCAAAGTAGCTATTCGCTTTTAGAATTCGCCATTTACCACTTGAAATAACAAAAATAATAATCTGTCCCGTACTCTATATTCACTTACACAACAGTGAATATATGAAAGTAAGTATTCACTTTCAGGATTCCTAAATTGCCACT
This sequence comes from Liolophura sinensis, assembly GCF_032854445.1. Lineage (NCBI taxonomy): Eukaryota > Metazoa > Mollusca > Polyplacophora > Chitonida > Chitonidae > Liolophura > Liolophura sinensis. The sequence goes on from NC_088303.1 coordinate 32,120,028, forward strand.
TGAAATGAGAAAAAAAAATTGTGAACGTCACTATCTGTCCCTTACGCTATGTTAACTTACACAACAGTAGATGTATGAAGGTAACTCCTAACTGTCATAATTCACAATTTACCAATTGAAGAAAATGAAGAAAGGTGCCAGCGTTACAATCTGTGATTTACACTATATTCACTTAAATAAGAGTGAACATCACAAAGCAATTCTCCACTTTCAGTATTCATAATATACCACAAAAATGACAATAAGGATACCCCTGCTTCATGTATAATTGCAACGCGCACACTTTAGGCACACATAACAGCCAGATAGCTTTAACTTTGTGCCGCAGTTGTGGGTAAGTTGTCTTTCATACACAATTATACATCTCTTTAAATCACATATATTGTAACATGTGTCCATTATTCTTCTATAATGATTAGCTGCAGATTTTCACTTCAACGCCAAACAATTAGTGGATTCATTTTAAAGGAAAATCGAGATATCTGTCTGAGATGAGTTTTCGGCATTTGAAGACCGAATGTTTATGAATATTGAAATATTTTATGACATGAATTGTACTTTGAATAAAACATTCAAAAATATGGCCAGCCCTGACAGATTGAAAATAAACATGCCATGTGTTAGCTACATCTTACATGTATTTTGTTTTTTGGTGATTTGTTTTTTAAATGAAAACTAACGTTTCGATCATTTAAAAATGGCCATTGTGACGAAGCATTTAGTACTGTGCCTTTTGGTTGAGCACATCGCAGTTTGACCAAATTTGGCTATGGATTGTCAGTGTCCAGACCGAATTTCATTTGGTCGGATGTCTTATAGATATAGTGACATCAAATAGACCTGTCTAAATTAGTCATTTGAGATAAAAATTTCCTACAAATTAAAAAGGGTAATATTTGTTTAGATGTTATATTTGAATATGATTAAACGATGGGACTTTATATCGTTGCTGAAGGTTTAACGATGTCGTTGCTGAGGGCTTATCGCTTAATATAACTTGGACAAGAAAGGCTTTTCCATCCATCACAAATATGGATGGAGAAAGATCGTGAGAAAGATAAGAGCTTTCCCCCTAAGGATTAGCGGTACGGTACTCATTTTGGTATCAGATATATATATATATATATATATATATATATATATATATATATATATATATATATATATATATATATATATATATAGGGAGCGTTCTTTGAATCAATGATGAAATCTGAATAAATTACACAAAAAATAACAACAGCACAACAAAACAGTAAAATGAAAGGATTCCGGAAGCTGTGAAACAGAGATGGTACTTGTCGATGAGACTAATGCAGCTTGAATGAGTTATCGGATGTCGGAGGAGCAAGGAAGCGTGGAACTCAAGCACATGTGTGAGGGGTAAAAGATTCCGGTATATCTGCAACACAAACAAACACACAAACATATCAGTGAGTCTGTCGGGACAAGACGATGGGGATGGGAGTAAGGAGAGGTGCCCCCAAGCTGCCCATCACCGGGCCCTTGAGCTCGCGCTACAGGGGCAGATTGAGATGTTCAGCGAGGCGTTGACAGCCCGATTTGTCAGGGGGAACATCAACGTCTCTTTCCTCACAGGTGGCTTCCACAGTAAGACCTTGGTTTGTATAATACACCAGCCGAAAAAGCGAACCGATCCCACAAGGCCGAGATGGGTAGATAGGGAGAAGACAGAGCAAAGAAACCGTCACACATTAATTGTAACATAGTTTGGACTGGCCCGCTAAGTCTCTCTCAATAAGGCCCCTTTGATGGGCGTCCTGCTATTTTTCCACCTGTGAAATGTGCATACAGTTCTTACGGTGTGTACAGCTTGATGAGGTTCGCAGACCGCTGATAGTACCGACATATGTTACGCTTAAAAAGTTCCGCCGAGTTAATTTGGCCAGGCAGCCGTATGGAAAAGCCGTTAGAACGGGAAGGATAACGGAGTTTGGGGTTAATCCTAGCTACATACCTCATCGTCTGACCGAGCAAATGTTTCCAGGTGTCCTCATAAATATCTCTGTAAACTAACAGTTAACATTTGATTTAGACGACAGCAGTCACTTAAACATGTGTACGAATTTATCAACCTAAATATTGTAGATTAAAGCGAGCTTCTGGGAATGCGATCCACGCTATAGTTCTGTGAAGTGCATAATGCCAGTATATGTACATATCTACCGCGAAATATCAACAACACAACCCCAGAAAACTTGTCATGTTTCCAAAAAAAAAAAAAAAAAGGGGGGGGGGGGGGGAAATTGTAGAATTTTTCCAAGCTTACACACTCTGTAACGATGACTGTGGGAAATATTTTCCCGATCACTTTTCGACGCGTTTCGCGCCGCATTGACAAAGTCGTTGTCACTTCTTGACGGCGCGGAGTTAATCCTACTTATCCAATTTTCTTAAAGATTCCTTTGAAGGTGAAAACAAATCTCCTTTCCAATCTGTCCAACAAATATCTGTGGTAAGGTTTCAATATAACGGAAAAAAGTTGGTTCTCACGGGAGTTCGCCTCCCTTTGTCCCATTTGTCCATTCACAGAAAATCAGAGGCTAATTGAAAGTCAACCAAACTTCGTATAATCCCTCTTTTTACAGGTAGACCGGTTCATTTTTTATTTCATACCCAGATACAGACATGTCATCTGACTAGACAAGTCAGAGGGAAAGCTGTGGGAAACCAGTGCTCAAATAATACCCCGCTAATTCCTCTTAACTTCTCCGACATGCTACAGTAAGTATACTTCTGTATAGAACAATTGGACGCCGTCTATCACACACACAGTGTAAGCTTTGTTAACTTTTCACGGTGACAATCATGACTATACCTGACAGTGTTAATCTGTATAGTCATGTGATCTTATGACAGTGGTTCCTCCACTCATCGTAGCCTACTTCCCATATACGTCAAGTGTCAAACAAACTGACAAAGACTACAGACATGTTAAAACATGAGATTTTGAATTGTTTTTGATACTTAAAAAAAATACAAATTGCCAAAAGCATACATTGTTTTATGAGATGATATATATATATATATATATATATATATATATATATATATATATATATATATATATATATATATATATATATGTGTGTGTGTGTGTGTGTGTGTGTTTCTGGATTTCGGAATGAATATTTGAAATATATGTTGTAACTAATCCGATTGCAAAAAATATGCTTATTATTCTCCTTCAAATTAAAAAGTAAAATAACAAAGTAGAAATGCGATTTGTACTTAAGTATGTCGTAAAATAATAGCATATTTTCAGCAACGTGTTAAATGAACGTATTGAATTATATTTATGCTATATTATTGGTCAGGGGAACTTTATCTTCTGGGAACCTTGCCCGTTTTAACTCGAGGTTCATTTTGACAGATGAAGGCGAGCTGATAAGGTCAATCCGACTAGATTAGCGTACTCTCAACCATCATCTCGTCTTTAATTGGGGGGCGAGGGTTTAAGGCCTACAGCGTTCTATTGCTGTCATCAAGGTAGAAAAAAGGAAAAGCTGACGTTTATTAGACGAAATTCCTTGCGCAATTTTTTCATATAAAATAATATGGCCTTTGTCCTCTGCTGGGGTGTGGGGAGTTTAATGAGACCTGCGGGGGTCAGAGTGGCTGGTTAGCTGTGAGGCCCGGGCGTCTGATAGCGTCACCTGGGGTGGGGGATGAGAGGAGCTATGGCTGGAAACAAGCCCAGGTAATTCCGTCTTAGTAGTCGGCTAAGTCGCTATTCAAGAGAGTTAGATTTTGGGAGGATATTCGTGTCAAATGAGGATCAAGCCAAGCTGATATATAGCCTCCTCAACTTCTATTATACTTTTCTAAATCGGTAATTAAATTAACCACGAATAATACATGGGTGACGAGCTAAGGCATTGAGCAAACAAAACGGCTTATAAAACCCTCACAGGAAGCGATCGCCATTACCCCTAACGTTTTTCCCCCTCAATTTTTCATTTTTCATTTCGATCAGCTATGGTCTCTTTTGTTTGCGAAGGAAACAAGAAAATTCGAAGTCCAAGGATATTTATGAATTTCCAAGGCAAATTTCATAACCCCTACAGGGAGATTACTATGGTTTATTACCACACCACTACAGCCTCTCCATGTAGCTCCAGCATCAGTTACCACAATTCCAGTTCGGATTGCTGAAGGATTTCGCCTCCAAATGGAAACATGTGCGAGGTGAAGGTTTAATCGTAATTGATTATATCACATTCTTTTCTTTATTCGTTTCGAAACCTTTTCCCCTCTGTGCTGGCTTTGTGGAAGACCAGCCAGATTTAGAGAGAAAACGAGTTTTGTTAATTACGTGCTCCACTCAAGGGTAATATGGCTGCCCGCAAAATCTGACATGTCTCGTTTAATTATACTCCACTACTTCGGTTTACTTTGTAAGATATTGTAACAAATCAGCAAAAACAATGTCAAAAGTCACGGGAACTTTGTAATGTTGTCATGATGGAATTGACTCGTGACAAGGCTTTTTCAGTACTCATTCCGTGTACTGTGGGGTGAGCGCCCATGTGACAGCCAGCACTCACACTTGGTTATCTCCCTTACCCCGTAAGCTGTGGCTTACCAGTTCATTTACCTGGAGATATGGAATGACTTCACTTGAATAACCTACACATGACTTGCTGTACCAGTGGATCAGTTCTTATATCTTGGATAATGATTGCATGCCCCAAGAAACAATTCACTTTATCATTGTTTAAAAAACATTATGCACAAGTTTAAGATAACACTGGTAATTCTGAGATGGCAGAAGTACTAGAATGTAATTACGTGCCTTAATTTACCCCAAGTTTCTTCAAAAATAAACTCAATAATTTAGGCGCAGTCGAATGTGCTAGACTGTGTTACACAATCTGAAGGCGTGTGGGAATGAAGCAAACGAGGTCGACGTGCATGAAGGAAACTGTATTTGAAGTCATTGAGGCAACGTTATTAATTCATCAAAAATGCACCATCTCACCCCGAAGGTGTTGCTTATGATTTGAAAAGTATCATACGTTGAACAACTACGATGTTAGTATGAGAATTTCTTTTTAGCACAATATTCAACAAAACATGAACACGTGGTGTTAGAGTGTGGTGAAAATCCCATATCACAGCTACATGTACATACATATGGAGCAAGTTTCCCAAATGTGTTACTTTGCCCTTGATGGATGTATGTCGTACCAATATTTTTGCGAAACGACTTTAACACTCTGGTCAAATACCCTTATAACGAATTCTGCTGATCTTGTGCGTTTGTATGTTAAAATGTGATAACACAGCATTTTGAGGAATTCTGTACCATTGACGTCTAACAAGTTGTAATTAACATCGCTGCATATTTGTTACCTAATTCTGCTTAAGCCATGGTGACAGGGGGCGGGGAAATTCCTACTGATTATGCATTTACATGAGTAGTTAGCATAAAACCCTCACTGAGCTAAATTGACAAGAGGCTGTATTTCACACGTTACGGTTACATGTGTCCATTTGCCAGCCATCACACTGTTGTCACTACTCTGGGCTTACTATCAGTGCTGTGCGTCTTTAATTATATTAACGTTTTTTTTTTTATATAGACGACGGTGCGTTTAAGTATATGTTTAACATATATGTTTATTTCATACAGATATACAATATATCACAAATCAGTGGTTTACTCCGCCATCCCGGCGTCACCCACCCATACACCTGACCGCCGACATACCCATGTAAGTGAAAACTGCTTAACTATGGCGTTAAACAAATTGAAATAAATCAATAAATCTCCTGACTGATACATGCATTAAAATTATACTGGAAAACAAGCTATACTATACAGTCCTTTAAATGAATTATGTAACATTGTGGAGAAAATTCACAAATGTTTCCGTTGGCATACAAGGCTGGATTCAATTTAGTTGTGCATTTCATATGTTTTGCTTAACACGCTTGAACTTGGATAATAACGTAAAATTCTAAATACAGTATATATGTAAATCAGGAACCCCAAAAGAAAAAAAAACGTATCTTTTTTAAGGGTTACTAGGTGGACCTGTGTGGATGTAGTCTGCTTCTTAATGACACAAACTTTACTTTACGTGTATACATACGTACCGCGTTTATTCATGAACGTTTTCCTTGCATTTTTTGTTCGATACTTCATCGTGCAGTAGAGTGTCCCTCCTCCAGGCTGCGGAGGAAAGCGGGAAATGGCATGGTGTGTTTTTGATAAAATAACGATATAGCTTCATCCAAACCTCTTATCATAGTCCGCATCACGCCGACTTGTACCCCAATGATTTCTGTTTCGATAAGCGCAGGGATCTGGCCGTAATTCGGCCGAATGGTTTTTGCTGTATCCCATACACAGATGCCGTGTAACCTCATCTATAATGCGCTGGCTGCTATATCCGTCCGCCCTTAAAACTCTTCAGTACACATGTGTAGTTTTTTCTAAACTCGTCTTTTTTGCTGCCAGTTATATCTCGAAGACAACTATCATCCGTGTCAGTATTTATTATCTTGTGTTCTCTGTTCCTCCGTTTTCTTTCCTGACTGTGTAACGGTTCCCAAGCCCTTCATTCCAAGTAGCGTAGTCTTTCCCCTCCGACAGACACAGGGATGCACCGACGAGGACTGCACGCGGAAAGCTGACACACCGACCAAATATTTCTCCACGCAATTTTTCCTCATCACTGCAGCCACAGTCAGGCAGATAACATATGTGTTGTAATTTACCAGAAATTAAAAAAAAAAAAAAAGAACGGAAAAGAAAATGCACGCAGCCAAGTTGTTGAAATGAAGCAATATGGTAATTACACGTATTATTGGTAAGGAGCAGGTGGTAAAATTAAACTGGTTAACCGCTTGAAATAACATTCTGTGGATCAAAGCCGCCTACTTGTGGAACAAATAGTAAATATTCTGTGTTATCCACAAACCGGGCCTTTCTATTCATGCAGTAGATATTTGATGGTATATACTTGCGAATGCATATTAATATATCTGCATGGGTAAATTCCCGGACCAGGGCTTTCCACAAGTAATAGTTATTTGATGGTATATATATTTGCAAATGAATTCTAGTAAATATTCTGCATGTGCCATGGAAAAGACTTTCTATAAGCAATAAAACCAAATATAAATAGAATACTGAACTCCTCAGGGATTTCTTCAACGACTAGTTACGGGATAGTTTAATGGGTGAATGAATGGCAAGTTTTTATTTTAATCAAAATAAAAAACCAAAAATTTCAGCAAACAATAATTGGATTTGCATATGTGCAAATGTGAAGAACATCCAACTATAGAACTTCTAGTTTAACCAGTATAAGGAATTCTTTTGGCAATTATTTTTACTGTACGGTTTTAAACATATTTTACTTCAAGAAAATTGTTTGTAGCCAGAATGTCGAATTGAAATCTTAAGTTTGCATTAGATCAAGCTGGGAAAAGATAGATCCAGTATTTGAGACCGAAGGGTTTCGTGGAACAGTTGTTGCCGTGGTTTTTGTCTGTTGCTCTGCGTTACGGAACCAGCCGTAGTGTTCTCCCGTGGGGAAGAGAAATGGGCCTGGATTTAAGCAGATAGTCGACGATTTCCGGGTATATGTTTTATCACAGTCACAGATAACAAATAGGTAAGTATACAGATTGGGACAGCTCCAGGTGGGGATGGATGTATGTTAGAGTTTGTCTGCTAATGTTTAGAAGTGGAGCGGTGCAGATAGACGAGCAGCCTGACTTTGATCCACACACGCTCTGTATCGTACAGTGTTTAGAGTTTGAGTTTCTCAGCGCGCTGAAGGAGAATGTAAGTGTGTATCTATATATCGTCGTGGATGTGTATGCCAACTGCTTGTTAAGCAGAGTCGCCAGGGACTCGACACGTTCGCAGTCAGCTGTTGACAGAACGTAGTTACCGGCAGAAATGCCAAGCGAGACGGGGGAAGTGCTTCCATCTGCTTCCATCTGCACTCTTCCCAACAGCTCAGTCATTTTACCAGAAGAGCGAAACCGATTTGTCAGAAGCTGGCAGCGCGGACCCGTGTGAAAGCCAAAACGAAACATTTATATATACTCACACACACATGCATTCTTCTCCCGTCATGAGCCATGAGGTACTAAGTACAGCGCTCATATCCGCGTCTGACACTTCTGAGTTTGTGATGGCTAAGATTTATGAAGGATATGTAGTGACCAATCCAGTGAACTGAAATCCAAGTAGCATCCGAAGTAAATCATTGCAAACAGCTATAGTTAGGACATTTTCCCCTGTGAAAATAGACCAAGGTTTGGCAGCCATTCAACAAAGCCAGAACAATTGTGCTTTCTTAAGATAAATTTCACTAAGATTCCCACAGTCTATCTAAAATAACTTTTTAAGTGAACATCTCCTGTATTAATTACTGACATGTTATCTTGCTCAACCGGTGAATTAAGGGTTCTGTTATATCTTTTGTGTGAAGATTGGGGAAGGGGAGTCTTTTTTTTTTCGTTACCTATTTATTTCTGTTGTCCATAGCAATGCTTAATTTCTTAATTAGTACCATGTGTGAGGATCTAAATAAAGTATAATGCAGTATAAGTGACCAGATTCACGAGGAAAAAAACTTTATATACAAAGATGTATATACTCAGATTCTATTTTTTTTTACACGTATGTATACCGTTAAATGAAAACTGTCAATTCAAAAGGAGTTGGTTGGCAATTGAATTATGAGCTTATCTCATTTGTGTCAATACAGATTTGGGAAATGTCTGTTTGTCTAAAATACATAGACCCACATTTACAATGTAGCTGGGTAAGAAAAGAGTACCGGAAATCGCTTCTGAAAGTACGTGAAATGATTTCCGAAAGTAAAAATGAATTCTAAAAATATGCGAATGAAAGTAGCGAAATTCCTATTGAAGTTGAAAGTATACGCGGAATTTTTGTTGTTGTTGAAAATACACGAAATGTCGTTTGGACGTTCGGAAAATGATGCGAGAAATGTGTGAGTGTTTTGTAGTCCCATCGTTTAAAAGCTATGAATTCATACGTCTTGTTTTTGCTTTTTATTTTTGCTTTTATTAATGGCCGTCATAAATACTGCTCGATAAAAAAATTGTTCTAACTTATATTTGGTTTTGATGTTCCTCACAATCTATATACTTTCACCACCAGCACACAATAAATGAATGCTTCATATATTTTGATTGCATCTGCAAACATGAACCGAAGTTCTTGTATGCAGTATGAGAAATATAAGGGCCTTGCAAATGGTGTTTGATAACTGTTGGTGGATTGTGTTATCTTGGCAGTCACTATCTGGTTGTACAAAGGTGGGCAGGCACACTCAAGGAGATTGCTGTGCTGTGGTTTGAAGATTGTCTTACTGGCGCTCGATTGGGTTTTGGAGGGCCCCTTCAAACTTTGTGACCCATGAAAAGAGGAATTATCCAAATTAGAGTCAGATCAATCCTTGTGATTATGGAATCGCTTTGGCCCGTGGGTTCGGACCTGCTTAACCGACCTTTCCCTCTATACAAGCCTAAGTCGGCTATAGTTCCGGAGCTTGTCCTGTACCGCGTTTAATCACGTCGTAAGTACTAAGAAACCGGCCGATAAATCATGCTCCCGTTCCAGCGTTGAGAAGTCAAGACGTCTAAACCACGGTTGGGTGTAACGCGAGCCGTCGACACCAGGTGGCGCCTATTAACTCTCGTACTTTCTCCACACAACTCGTGCCCTTGAGATCTACCCGCCATAGAGTCGTGGACCGGGGTTAATCCTGTCTTATAATGTTTCTACAAGCCAACTGTTTCCTTTGAGGACGAGGTTATTGGTCAATCCAGTCAGATTTAGCCATTGTCAACTGACGTGACCTTTGCTCTCTGTTGGTCAATACTTGTTTTTGTGTTACATCGCCTTTGTGCTTCCCTTCTTCCCATCCTAAAGGATCGTGGTTACCGGTTTTAATAGCAATCAATCAATCAATCAATCAATCAATCAATCAAGCGGTGAAGTGATATGTTTTATAAGCACGACGGAACAAGCACAAGATTTAGAGAATAAATCAAGAAAGCTAACGGAAAAAATAATATTCAGTAATCTAGCCGTTGATGTGGCAGATAAATCATCTCTGGCTAAAAAATTATAACAGTATGAACATACTATATTAACTTTTTGCCCTAGTAATATAAAATGTTAACTTCCACCCAGCTGTAGAGGTTTTCCAGCTTCATTATGGATCTACAGGTATACAATGTTGGGGAAAGCTCAAAATTTTATTGTACGTCAAGAAGTAATGATTAGTACAATGGCTGCTCGCCTGTTGTCCTTTTGGGAACCTTTTGCGCCCACAAGTTACATAAAATCCTGGTATACATTGTACTAATAAACCAGACCTTTATAATTCCTCAAATTTCCAAGCCAAATCGTTCATGCCCCTTTCTCCAATTCCAACTCCAACACTTGCTGACTCACAACTTTTAATAATAATTCTTCTTTTTTATTTTAAGAGGAGAATGTTTTCCAACCATTATCAAATTTATCCATTTCCTGTTGTTAATACGCTTTTTTAAATTTAATTCAGACCATTTGTTGAGTACGATTGGACCACCCGCGAACGTGGCAGGATTCCGTCCAGAGCGGGCTCGTTACGTTCTAACCCCCCACATTCTGCCCACTTGTTGGATCTTATCTAACTCTACGGCGTTCAAAATCAAGTACAAAATTTGCTGCCGCCAAGTAAGAGGCACGTTTGGATTAAATATCTCATTTCTTATTAATTCAGCTGACATTTTACGGACACGTTATTTTTTCTCTCTCTCTCTCTCTCTCTTAGCAAATATTTTGCGGCCCAGATCATGTAACGTCTAAGAACATATGAAACCGATTACTTAGTAAACGTTCATTTATACACATATTCAACACGTGTAGTAAGTGGATGTAAAGTCTCGGGTTCATGAGACGACACATGTTTGGCACTGTGTATGCGCAATTCGCTTGCTGACCTACATCTAGTATTTACGATATAAATGTTCCCACATACAAATGTCATCAGAATATATGCATGATGCAGTAGTTCTGGACTGCAAAGGATTGCAAAGAAAAATACTACAAGTCTGCATATACAAATACCACAATACTTTAACCTAGGACACCTCAGTATCTTACAACTGTAAACGTGCAGACTTTCCCACGTACGACCTGAGAGGAAACCAGCATGAGCTGGATTTGAACTCACATCGATCTCATTGTTCAGTGCACTTGTACACATGTGTGTATTGTTATTGTGCCTTTTTGTTTTCCATTAAATTAAAATGTTTTTTAAACTTTAGTTCTATACATTCACAGATACAGAAAATGCTGCATGCATATATGTTCTCTATATTCATTTTGCATAAATGTTGGCCGACTGTTTATTAGCGATCCTATATGCATTATCTCATTTCTGTTCAACCAAGGCTCACATTGTAAATGGAATGGTTAAAAGGAGTAGTCTATATAATTTCTTTTTTACCAGAAGATAAGACAAAGGGTATTAGCTAAACGCATTTCCTGTTTTGGAAATATTCTGTCCTGTATTACACTCCAAAAATTAATCATTTAATTTTAACAGAAGGTTTGTTGTCTGAGTTATGCTAGAATGTATTCTGTTCTTATAGCATAATACTGTGTCATATTCAACATAATATCCCTTTAGCCTAATGAATTTTCTATGTTGAATTAATAGAGTATGTGTGTCATATTTTACAGAATAATCTGTTGCAATAACATAATACATTCTAGTTTCTAGTATTTTAATTGTTAAAATTAACAGGCTGATTTTTTGAGTGATGACTCAAGTGCTTGCAATCAAACCAGAGAATTAATAATAAAAAAAGAACACACATTCAGGATGAAGATAGTGGCAAAAGGAAACACCAACATGTAATATCTCTAATTAAAACATTAAAAAAGGTTCAAAAATATCAAATGCATATTGTATATATCTCTGTCCAATTTAGAATCGGTTCTTTGTCACATATGGGACGGAAGAGGAAAAAAATGTGGGTTCAAGACAAATTTATTCCTAACGATCTTTGGTTCGTTGAAAAATTCCCACAAAATATCAGAGTAGCAAGGATACAAGATAAAAGAGGCAAGGTATGAATCCACAGATGACTCGTTCATTTAAACTGTAAAAAGCAAGCTGGTGCATGTATATTCGACATTATCAGAATCGTCTCCCGCCGACCAGTATCAAGCACACCGCAAGTGAAACAGACACACAGAAGATGCTCACCTTGTAGATATCTCGTTAGACACCCGGGATCTGGGTGATGGGGAACGCTGGGTGTATAGCAACTAAGCTCAGAAAAAGATCCACCCGCCCGGGCCATCCCTCTATAAGAACCCCCTGCCGCCCGTAATTATACCATCACACAGCAATATATCCTTTTTCGCTTTTTCTGTCATGGTGGGTGCATTTTCACGCTGCGTGTTTTACAGAAACCCAGTGAAGTTAGACATCTTAGCAGGTGTAGATGAGTTGATATGAGATGTGTTTTGAATTAATATCAGATAGGAAAGTCGTCGATGGGATGATAGCGGTTATCTGGACGACCTTTCTGCTTAACAACCCATCGAGAAAGCAGAGTCAGAATGAGTTGTTTTCGAGAGGGGTAGCGATGAGGGAAGAGGTAGAGAGAGAGAGGGAGTACATAACCGCTGTTTGAATATCCTTCTTATCACACTACCACACTTATTAGTTCGCTTAGATTCACTTGCATATGCTAAAAAAAGAGAAGAAAAAAAAACAAAGACGCTCCAAAACTTGAGTGGAAAAATGAAACACGAGTTTTTCTAACAGTATATTATTTATCTATGAACTGAAATCAGCTAATGTATCTGCGGAATGGAGTCACGTGCAGGACGAGAAGTTAAGTTCTTATGTCGTGTCAGTCTATCTCGATTAGTGTAACAGGCTATATTGAGGGCCTGGCACTAGATCACCGTACATATGTGTATAGAGGATCACTTACCCCGGGGTCAGGGAAAGATGTGCCCTCACTAACGGAACAAGCTATATTGTTATATCACCTCTGGGGCGACGTCTACTTACCACGGTATATCAGGTGCACAGAAGATGCCAACAACGAACCGACGACAAATTTGAAAGCTCAGCTTATGGTTCAAATGATTTGACGGTAATATTCTTTCAAATGTTTATTTTTTGGTCAAATGTATGTGTTTTTGACCTGAAAAAATAGGCAAGTGAAACCATAGAGAAATGGAAAGAAGAGACGTTGTCATACAGAAGGATGGTGAACCATTATTTATATGAATTGTGTATTAATCGCGGCGAAATGTTTTGTTTTATTATTATCAGGCGGATTTAATATCTCCCTTTTATGTAAACTAACACTACAAAAAGGCAATTATGCATGCCTTCAGAACAATATTAAAGCAATAAAGAAATAAAAAAAATTCAAGTAAGCAAAAGAATAAACTTGGGTATTGCTTGGCTCTCTTGTAGCTAATTTGTCGACAAATGGCATTAGTTATGTCACTCTGAAGGTGGAGAGTATATTTGGCAGATGGTGGCCAAGGCAATCGTAAAATTATTGTGATGGATTTTTTTCCCAATTTTACGTACAACGTTGCATGGAACTGTATATATGTTTAAATTTTAGACTGATTTTAGACTTACATTTTAGATTTGATTTGCAAATGTACGTAAGACATTTGTGGACAAATTCAGTAATGATGGTCACATCATACTATTTGGCATTAATTACCAAACTTGACCATATCTGGCATATAAATACGACAAAATCACGCGCGTGCAATATCTTTCATCAAAGGTTATAGGTAGATGACGGTAAAGTACGGCATGTGTGAAACATATTTGGCGTATGTGAAATGCAACAAAATTAAACTTTTGTCTGCATATTCTGCTTTCCATATGTGTATAAAATAGCGAAAGTGTTCACTTTTGAAATACAATTAAACAACTTCTGTCGCCACAAGTAAGTATATGCATGGCAAATCCTAATAATAGTCATGCTGAACATAAATGGCTGAATGAAAGAAAGGTTTTTTCAGCTCAAAAATATTTCTATTTCGAAATGGTGCCTTGGAACTATCTTTGTACTTTTGGAATAAAATATTTCAAACATTTTAACAGCATAAGGCATTGCAACATTTGTGAAATTTTTCCTTTGTGTGCATATCAGAATAAATCTGCAGCTTTTACCTGAAACACCTGGACAAAGAAACTGTCCAATATTTCATACTATTTGTTTAAATAGTTTCAGTAAGTTAAAAAACGCGTATGTTTTGATTATGTGCGTGAGGTCTTTAGCACCATGTAAGTGTGCGTGGGCTGTAGCAGCATGGAAGTGTGCGTGAGCGGAAATCTGTAGAAGCATGGAAGTGTGCGTGAGCAGGAATCTGTAGCAGCATAAATCTGTTACAGCACGAACGTGTGCGTGAGAGGGAATCTGTGGCAGCATGTAGGTGTGCGTGGGCCTGATCTGTTGCAGCATGGAACTGTGTGTGAGCGGGAATCTGCAGCAGCATGGGGGTGTGCGTGGAGGTGATCTGTAGCAGCATGGGGGGGGGGGGGGGGGGGGCGTGGGCGTGATCTGTTGCAACACGGAAGTGTGCGTGACCAGGAATCTGTAGCAGCATGGAAGTGTACGTGAGCGGGAATCTGTAGCAACATGGGGGTGTGGGTGGGAGTCATCTGGTGCAGCATGGAAGTGTGCATGGACATTGCAACATGTTTTCATTCTTGCTAAATGTTCATAGTTTTAACTGAAATCCTATTTTCATGCATCGACCTACGCCCTATACAAGTATAGCAGACTGCACCATACAACAGGACTGGTGATTATGCATAGTGACAGGACCACAACATGGCAGGCAAGCCAAGTTCAATATATATAGCCAGCAAAACACGGATGTGCGTGTAATGGTATCTATGTCCGAGGGCGATGCAAACATAGATATCGGTAATGCTTTCAAAACAATATGTCCTTTTCCGTGTCCAGCAAAATTGGTTTACATTTGTCGGTGGGGCGGGCTGGGATGATGGATTCGAGGGCCGAAGGCGACCAGTCAGATCGCCGGCAGTTGTTAGTAATTCAGGGTGGGAGTCGGAGTTACTGCGCTTTCCAGCCGACAGGCCTTTTGTTCTGGCGCTACATGCAAACACCCGATTTCACCCCGCTCTGCCATATTCACGGCTTCTACAAGCTGTATGTCATGAAGGATCTATGCTAGAAATGGTTCAAGCGTAATACTATATATTTTTTATCCTGTGGCCAGAAACATTCACATTGTAATGGTGCCGGGGGCATCTTTGTCTGAACGCATTCTGTCTCGATGATGCATATTTCAAGAAATTAATATCAATCTAACCAGCTCCGTCCGCCATTTTGCCGCAGGACAAGATATTTCCTGTCACGCATGCGTGCAGTTCTCTGATGGGACCATTCTTCGCATGTCATAGAAAATGTATAACACCCCATTTCAATAGGATTCCCTTGAAAACACGTGCTATCGAAAGTGATTATATAAATATCTTACACTTCATAAATGGATTCGTAGGCTGTTTGAATTCCCCGGTCTCATTCCGTTTATGTCTATATCCATCCCAAGAGAGCTCACATAAATGCAAGCCTTGTGAAATTAATGAGACGATTGTAAAATTAGGAAATCCTCAGAGGAGACTGGGACCCCGATAGGTGGTAGATTCAACCCCGATAACATCCATAGGCATAAATTTCAAGTCAGAGAGTAGCCCCCAGCAGTGGAACTACGGCGGAGTGTCAGTGAAATATTTAGTTTGCCGTCCTTGTTACCACACAAGCATTAGTCAAAGCAAACCGTAATGGCCGCCATCTGCTAAAAATCACTCGGTGCTCCAGGCAACGTCACCTCCTGTTTGCCTTTCCGGTAATTCCCGCGAGATCTCGTGCCACATGCTGGTCTGGTGGCCACTGGCCTTCTTCCTTGATACCCCCTCCCTTCCCCAACCCCCCCCCCCTCCGTCAGATGGGTACTTGACTTAACCAAATATTGCATATCTAACGTGCGGGAAATGGCCATATTTTTTTTATTTACATATCGGTTGATTTTATATATCCTTCCCTAAATGAGGATTACAGCTGTCAACTGCAGTCTCGCCATTTATCTCTTGTCCCAGTGTTTAAACGCTTTACATTTCAAACACTTATTTCCGGACTATTTCTTTTCGACTGAACTATAAAAGAATCAACTTATGTTCATATCTAACAGATGAAAATTCTGCAAAAAAGGCTAAAAAGATTGAGAAGAGATTTGGTGAGCAGGTTTGAAGCATTCTGAGATTGGCTGAGGTGGAGTGTAGTTATCACCTTACTGTGACCGCTGCGCAATTGAGCAGCCTTGGTCAGGATGTCCCGCTGGAGGTACTCCTATTACCGTCAATTTTTGGCAGACTCTTCATTGAATGTTACGAGACCTGAACCAGTCTCAACCAGCTAACATAATACTTAAATTCACTGTATATACTATTAAAACTTACACTCGAATGTTTCCATCACGTCTGTGTTGTTTTTCGTTTTTGTTTTTTCATTTTAGCTGAAAATGTAGCATATATGCAGACAGTGAAGAACAGTATACGTGCTACTTCCCTGCTACTCGGTCCCGTGGGGGGACGGGACAGATCTCTCCCGGCACCGTCAGCACGTTATCTGTTGTATATCTGGACAGTAACACAAAGTATGTGCCTTATTATTTATGATATGCCTGCATGCCAAATATACCTTCTATCACAGCTCTGGGTTTATCGTTGGCTAGTGAAACCGAACACAAATCTCAGAAATTCACCAATGTACCAATAAGATATACTGGACCGATAACTCATGCCTGGGGAATTTTCATGGATGACTAAATATACATACTTGTACATTTCAGTCAATAATTTAATACTGACGGCATCAAAAAGCATTTCATACTGTCGTTAATAGAGAAAACATCCAGAAACTAGAATATCAGATGTATAGCCCCAAAGAAATCGTCATAAAAAATCATTAAAAATTTCTTTGTGTAATTCTGAGAAAGTATTCACAGCTAGCTTTGATGGTGACTTTGTTTCCAATCTGGTAATTGGCCTATCTTTTTGGCTCGAGTGCCGGGCTTGTCCTTTGTCCAAACTTCAGAGGTTTAATAACGTTATGTATTGCTGAATGTGTTATCTTGCCTTCGGCCTGCTAGCCGGTGCTTATTTCCCCAAAGGCCCGTCCGGAAAATTGTAAGAACACCGTTTATGGCTGTCTCGCGGCGTCCTACCTCCCTAGTGACTTCTCCCCACCGACTGAGCCCCGTCCAACAGACCCTCCACCCGGTGAGCGCAGCGAATTGGGCCGGCGGCGGCCATGCCAGGCGGAACCATCTGAAACATTTATGACCTTGTGTCTAGCAGTGTCATGTTTGTAATTGTTTTGTCGACAGGAGTGATTAGAGCGATATCACAAAGATATATTTTACATACAAATACGAACGACATGAAAATAACAGTTATAACGTATTTCTCTCCAGTTCTAGTGATTCCAATCAGTTTTTATCTATTCTGCCAATTTCCGGTCGTTTGAAATCTCCATAGAGTGGTTATTGGCATCTTGTGCATTCGTCCAAACATATCTGCTTATAGGCCTAATTGCAATAATGTTCCTACAACACTTCATTCGTGACATGTTTATAGTTTTTCAGGAAATATGTTTGCACACTTGCTTGTATACACTCTGAATAGATGGATGGAAACGTTGTATGAAGAGAGGTGATTATCTCGAAGTTCGCCATCTATTTAGCGGGAGTTCTCGAGAGACACGCAGTTATAATTCCTATCCAATGGCATCATAATTAACAATATAAACGAAACTTCATTGGATAACACATCAGTATTTAAGCAGCAAGAAAAGCAACGTATACAGTGTAGAGTTGGGATTTTCAAAACAGGAGACAATAATACCATTAAAAGAACAAAGACACAGGCAACGTTAGATTTTAATCAATCTAATACACAATCTAATTCAGTCTTCGTCTATGAGAAAAAAATTCTGCAGAACGCCAGAATGAGTGATCTTTCCGTGTGGAGGTTTCCGACATCTATGTTCATGACATAACCAAACAGTGACCATGGTAATTCGTGACAAATTCCTATTTAGCTTTGTAATACAAAACAAACAAACAAATAAATAATTTAAAAAATATATACTTGAAAAAACGTCATTATTTGACTTCACTATAAATATACGAATAACAGTGGAATGTGTGAGCTGGTGGGAAGACGAGTTCTTAATACACAGAGGTATAAGATGTCACGGTATCTTTGTCCGTCGAACAGTTCTGTTGAGGATCAGATTCATGGAGGTCATAAATGGCAATGTATAAGAGTAATGCTCTTATGAATTTTGGGGTCGTAACCCCAAACATTTGTGCACCAATCGTCAACGACAGTAATCGCAAAATCAATTTCCAAAACAACGTTCAAGAAGTACCAAAGAGCTAAGAAAGTATAAGAAAATAAGATGAAGAGTACAGGTCACTGTTTTCAATGATAACAATTTTTATCCAACACGATGCATATTCATCCCTGAACACTTTCCAGTCTTAATATCTCTGAAGATTGTTGAACTTCAGAATAAAAAGGTCTTTTTAAGAGAACGTCCGCTTCCTTCTGTCATATGCGGACAAAGAAGTTTATCCTACATCCCAATTAAATCTCTTTCCTTTTCTTTACATTTGTTTCTCACTCCGCTTCGAATCCAATAATGTTTTGCAAATGTAAGCTTTGACATCACTATGCTATATTCCTACGATGAAGTCTGGCTTACTATGGTCACAGGAGTACTCTGTGGGTAACCGGTGCTTTTTGTAATTGAACACCAAACACAAATGTTGGACCACTTTCGTGCACTCCTGTACTTAATAACATACATAGCTTCTATATCGTCTATAAAACCAGTCAGGAATGTTCATAATGGTCTATAGAAAAACTGTTTTGCTTGCTTTATGACGGCGATCAAAATAGTAACGTCGGTAATTGGGAAGGTTGGTTTTTGCACTGACTTTCTACGCGTTTAAATAGCCACTGATTATCACACGATTCCAAACGGCAATAAGCGATTGCCTACAAGCCTAGGTATGCGGAACTACTGTCGGACAATGTTGTATCACTGTCGGACATGCGCCCTTACATGGCCCGCCATGAAATGGAACAAGCGCAGACGACCGATGACGCAAGCAAAACACGTGTCTAGAGCGTGTCAACACTGGTTAACACAGTGTAATTGTCGCCTAAACATTCGTCATAAATAACCAGAAAATAACCTTTTAGAGAGGTGGATGAAAGGTTTAACCCCCTCTGTGAATTCACTGTTCGTTACAGGTCGACTCTTGTGTTAACGACACGTGAGAAGATACCTAACTTTTCCATTAGCTGCCTTCACACGAGGAGGAAGTAAGCGATCAGCCTAGCGGGCCTGGAAACGCCGAATTATCCCAATTTCCATTCTCTATTTGCCATCGTTAGGGTCATTAGCCAACTCTGCCCGCCCAACTTCCACTTTGATAGACGAACGCTCTATAGACCCGATACATTTGCGGCGGTGATTTACAATCAATGATTGTCTCTAATTGAAATCAGGTTTTTCCGATACCGCAGCGAACTCGAGTGACTTCAAGCCTCTCTCTCACTTTTCTGACAGCAGTTAAAAAGGCGGACCAGTTCTGTCCCATCGCTTAGTTGCATTTGCTTGGAGTATTTTTTTTCCGATTCCAGTAAAATGAACACAATCGAAGTATGAAAAGCACAGCGGTTAGCTGATTTTTCATCCGTGTGAGAGGTGGCCAAGTATGAAGTAAACTGGCTTTAGATGATATTCAAGCTGATTTACGAAAGATTCCGTTGTAAAAATCGACCTGGTCTCTGTCGAGTTCCCACATGTTCGTACGAGGATTACTGTGCGACAGGAAGTGCGGAATGCATCGAACCCATTTCCGGCAACAGTCAAAACGGCAACATTAAGAGGGGCGGTGCGCACAATTGACTATTGTTAATTTGAATTAATAGAAATAGGTTTGGGCTTAAATGGCTCGACTGAGAGGCTTTTGCAGAAAAAAAGAACTGAAAATACGAAGGCACTCGAACAGATTTAATTACAACAGCGCTAATGTTTATTGATGTGCATTGTGCTTTCTGTTTGACTTGTCGACACAAGCAAAACAGCACAGGAGGACAAAATCGGGCAAATCGCTTTCATATTGAGGCGAACATGAAACGGCCATAAGTGAAAAAGTCGATAGTCATCTGGTGTTTTATCATCATTCAACCACCGAGAAGGCGACTGGAGAGAAAATGACCATCTCCCAATGAATGAACTTAAACTGGCATGTGTTTAAATCCTCAAAAAATGCCTCTGATCCATTTGGTCTGACAATTAAGTTGCGACGAAAACCAGGAAAGGAACTTACCTAAAACTTCTTTCCAGACCAAAAACGCGTCCTGAGAGGCTAACCACAAAGTATAGATGTATATATTTGTTAAACCATTGTTGCTGAGAGCAACTTTGTCTTTTTTATGAGGATGGGCGGATGCATGCATCGATAAGCATCGTTTTGATCAGATGTTAGATGTGGTTGGCGAGTATCCGATCAGCAAACATTCGCCTGAGTCGTAGTCACGAGTCTACATCTGTACACTGAAACACAAAGAAACCCGGCGTTCAAGTTGCCGTGAACTGTTATGCATTTTCTACACAAATTACAGACGCGTATAAGCGGTATAATACTACACAATCAAAAAGAAATTTCTGTGAGGGTTGTTTGGAATTGACGACAAACCATGGGCACAGAGTAATTAACTGAAAAGTAATGCAGTGTTATATAGATACCGGTAGCTCTTAAAGAATAAAACTAAAAATCCCATTTATACTCACCAAATATGCTCTTGTAACACAATAGCGTATTGGTTTTGAACATGTTGCTGTGTTACGTAATGATTACCTCAGACAGAATGGCGGCCATTGTTAGTGTATATACATTAAACCTTGCATGAACGAGGTCCTTAACTTGGGCGACCGTCTCACGCACATTTTCTCCAGCAAATGTAATTATTATACTGTAAAGTTTCCTTGACGTTTCGCAATCGCCGAGAGATCAACCCCAGCTCATGTTGGCTTCCTCTTCGACCATCTTCTAGCAACCTGCTGATGGTCGTGGATTTCCTCCGGTTTCCGTTGCCCGATTTCCTTCCACATAATGCTGGTCACCGTCGTATAAGTGACATATTCTTGAGTACGGCGTAAAACATCATTTAAATAAATAATTTTTATTTTTATTTTTGTATTTCAGATATCCTTGTTGCAACAATACACCGGATTGATTCCGCAAACTGTTTCAGGGATTCTGCTGTCTGTATTATGCATGTTGTTTGGATCTTATCAGTCAAATAATGGCTTTGTCTGTCCATAAATCAAAGTTACAAAGCTACATACTGGGAAATTTTAGATTAGATGCCATACAACCCCAGCGGCACTAAGAACTGTGCTTACCGCGGCCCGGTCTGGCATGTATACTGCCCTTACCCACGCAGATTACCATATCTACATGAGCTACTTAACAAGCTTCAAGAGAAATAATTGATAATACCATTATCCTGTAGGCCAGTCGTGTTTAACAACAGCATCTGGTTAACATAGAGAGGGTAGGTTTTTGGTCAGGGCAAAACACGTTACATACTCGTGTTTTTAACCTTCCATTACTATATCGAGGCTTCAGTGATGGATATAGAGACAGGGGTTGTGCAGGCGGGTGCTGGACCGGTCCGTTTTTACCAAAGAAACGATTGTGTTTATGTCCGGGTCGAGGAGGATTAATCACCTGGTTTAAAAAGTCCGTGGATGGTTTCAATCATGTTTGGCAGCGACCACTTGAAACTGGCCTCCTGTATCCCGCGGTATCTTTAGGACAGCCGGCAGCCTTTTGAAGACAGTCTCTCTGGAGAAGAAACCCATTTCGATTAGCCCTCCAATCGTCTTGTTGATAGATACATCCTGCCCGGTGTCTGACAGAAATGTCTATTTCTATAAGTTGCTTGTTAATTTCAATGTCAATTGCATGTACGATAGCGTGTGGACTCGATGGGGGGTATCATTTGACTCACCTCCCAAAACTAATTCACCCTGACCTGTCAGATTCAAGAACTGCTCAGTATTTCGTATTTTTCTGGTATTTTTTAAAATTTTATTTGACTCTAAAGGAATCCTCTGGCAGTCTTTCCCCCCGTGAGGCAGAAGTGTTCTGTTTGACAAAGTACAGCACGGTGCATTCGGTATACAGCACTCAATATAAACTGTCGCTGGGTTGACAGTTACTTACGCAGAGCGAATTGCAACATCTATCATTGTTACATGCACAGCTTACTGAAACTGTTTGGGGGGGAGGGGGGGCGGGGGATGACTGAGGTGGTACTGCTGAGAACCAGGCCCCTCGATCAGGTACTATTGACAACATTCGTAGGTCACCACGAACTATGCCGTGTCTCTAATATAGAGTGTGACTAGCAGACATGGCAATAGGCTGACTTGTACCTGATTGCCTGGCATTATATTGTTGACTGACATGTCACTATTATAAACAAAGAAATCAATGTTTGCCTTTTAACTTTCAGATTACACGACACAGTATAAAGAAAAATAGTCTTACATACATTATCTCATTACAAAACATGGATCAAATCTTTGAAACCAAGCATGCATATACTGTCAGATACATCACAAATTACGTAAATCTCTCGTTATATTTGTATTCTAGAATATGTACGATTCTGAATAAATGTTGACATTATTACAGGTGTATTTATGCGTAGTGTTGAGGAAGAACTAGTTCATGTAAATTGTAACAACTTTTCTCCAAGCCAATCATGTCTATATACACAATACAGTATGTTTAAAAAAATTAAATTACCAAAATATTTCGATGAACTTCCTGAATGCTTGAACAAGGCTGTGTGAGATATGAAAGACAGGCCTATTGCTGTGTGGGTGCTGGATGCTGGGTAGGGAGTCTTGGGTGAGGGGGAGAGGCAGGTACAGAGGTCTCTCTGTTTGTGGGTAAGGATCACCATTCCCCGTCGCTGGGTTTCACTTAAACACCTCTTAATTCCTTGGGTCAAGGAGGGCCAGCTACAGGAAAGACGAGCGATTAAATAGCAATTAAACCCGATAAACAAGTGTTTTTCTTGGTCTACACAATCCGTGGAATTCGTATATGTTAGTACATGGGGTATTTAGACCAGCTTTGAACATCAAAGTGTTAGCAGAGAGCGGAGAAACGCGGTGCTGAAGTACAATAAACTGGCTCACGGATGCCGTAGCCGCCATCTCACGTATTTTACAGCTCTGTTGGCGGGTAGTACCAAATAGTATGTTTGTACCACAGAACTTGTACGTGATAGAGTGACAAACACAGCGTCAGTTCATCTTCCTTCTAGTACCCCTTGTTCAACCAGATAGTCAACACAATTGCATGAACACTGGAAGTAATAAAACATCTTATTACTATAATTCTGGGAAAATACATGTATTTGAAACACGTCTTTGTTATTTATTTCAGTAGAAATGGTTTATGCGTACTGAAATTATATTCGCATTTACAGTGTCTCGTGAAACATATTAATTATTTGTTTTTAAAACAATTGTATTATAACTGAATTTTATTTGGTGGAGAACTATCAAACCTTGAGTGAAATCTTTGAAAGACCCCCTCTGATGAACTTTTCCACTCCTTAAATACATTATATGCTGGAAATATATTTAAATATATGATATGCATATTTAAATGTGTATTCAAGTAGATGATAACGTACATGTAGAAAAAAGTTCACTTATTAAAATTTGAAAGAAATCCAAAAAGATACTATAACAATTATTTTAGGACTGAAGGACTGCAGGATAAAAATATCCTATTAGCCTGGTGTTTTATATACATGGTGAAATGGTCGTTTTGTAGACAAACAGTATTTTACAAGGTAATTAATATAGGCCGTTCAATCCGAGGAACTTCACTTTACTTACGGTGGTTGTCACATAAGTGACATTATCCATTTTCATGATACAAAAAAAAATCGGTCATTAATATTCTATATATATTGATGTGAAATTTTGGCTTCAAATGTGAAATAATCTAGACTATTTTGGTAAACATTTGAATTGATATTGAAATTGAAAATCTACAAGAAGCAGGTCTAATGTCTCATTTATTCACAGATTGAAATTAAAGCCGGTATAATGTCCTAATCTACCAAAAACTTATACTTGATGTACACCGTTAGCTTTTTGCACGATGATGTATATAAAGATCATCATGAAATACGGCAGGCAGATGTCACATGACCATCTAATTGCTGTTTGACCAATCAAAGTGACGAGCTACACGATCCTGTCCCAAACAAACATTTATTGCGGTATATACAGAGACTAACAAGTTGACATAAACAGTTATTAAGGGAGTAATGACAGCTTAGAAGACAGCGCTCTACTTTCGCTGAATGCCCGATCCCAGAGCCCGGGAGTCGGGCATTCAGCGAAAATGGGGGTCGGGAGGCTGGGGCTGTTCATTCCGTTTTATAGAAACCGTCGCCCCCCTCACAGTATTACTGGGTTTCTGGAAAACCTCTCATCCTCAACCTTTATTCGAAACACTATTCTAGTTAAATTTACTATCCATGTGAAAGACTTGTACATTATATGGACTCCTCTGGTTCTTACTCTTAAATTTAACCCGCCTGAATGATATTTTAAAATTTTGTCGACTTTAAAGGTAAGTGAAATAGATTGTTATATAAGACAGAGGGCAAAAACCCACCAAAGGCATGTTTTTAGACCATTTCTACCTCTACATTTTAAGAGCACACAAAGGGAGACTATAACTCAAAACTTCCGTACATTAGGCCAATCACGAATCACGGCGAATTATGTTTGATGGCAACTGATTTTTCCACATCATGAGATGCATAGATGCATGTATTTGCGTCACAGCTTAAAGGAGAAGAAAACATAAAAATGACGCCAAAATCAGATGAGAGAGCGTCAAAACATATTTGCAAATAAGATCTTAAATTTTTCGGGGTTTTTTTTTCAAGAGAAAAGGGCCAAAATATTTATTAAACCTGTGTTACATCCTCATTTATGACATTATTAAAAAAAGACTATAAATAGCAAAATGTAGTCTCAAATACCCACCACACAAAAATTATTTTCAAGTGTCTTTTTCTCCTTAAGCAAAAATCGGAAAAAAAATATTAAAGACCACATTAGGAATAACTTTTCGCACTCTTTCTTCTGAACTATATGTCATTTTTATGTTCTCTCCACCTTTAAGCGTCGTAGACGTCCATCTGACAACACTGAAGTGTTCAGCAATTGGTAAAGTCACGTGACACGTATGAATGTAATGATGGTAACACTTCTATACCTCTACGGAAAACAGTCGTTGTCTGCCACGCCTATAGTAATGCCGAGGCCAAATTCCATTTGTCTGAGTCAACGCAAGAAAAAAAGGAAAAAAGCGAATAAAATACAAAATTATCTCGTAGCACAAGAGCTGTTTTTTGTTGTTTCTGTAATAGTATATTAATTTCTCCAAGACAGCTGTCACTCCTACTCCCCGAGAGTTCAGATTTACTTAAGACAAGGGTATTTTATGTTGAGTAAATCTGTTAAGTTCTTTGGCTGAGATTAATGTTCATTAATATGACTGCTGACAAATGTGAACTTAGTAGATGGAAGTTGGAATGTAGAGAGAAAGGAAAAGGGATGACGGTTTTGACAGACGGGACCCACCCACGGGATTTTATTCCCCTGTCTAAACCTGTCCTACACGTTCCGATAAAATCACTGTTATTAAATATCCTTGTAAGAACAGCGGGCTTCCTGTTGACGCTTTGTAAACACTAGCAAATTGCTGCCAAGTTTGTCGCATTACATATCCCAGTTCTGTGCTAGGGTGACCATTTTTCTATCCGACCGCAACAGGGATATCCGGATTAGGGGGTTGATTCCTGAACTAGGCATGAGCCACGCCTTATAGCCACCGGATCCGGAATGGCAGACAACATTACTGGATCACGCATGCGCTACAGCAAAACGACCGGGAGCGCAATGGCGAAGTGCTGGGCCATGAATATCTTGATGTTGACTAAACCCAATTACAGTGACAGACTAACGCGTTGTGAATTCAACTCTATACAGAGATGACCTGGTAAATTTTAAAAGATGAACAAAATGTGACATTTAAAGCGTACCAAAAATCCCGCTATCAATTTGTCTTGACTAAATCTACAAACTCTCTTCGCACTTTTTTTTATTAATGATATGGATTAATTGCTGTGTGATGCTTTTTCACTCATTCTGTATAGCGGACAGATCTATGGGTGGAGAATCCGTGAACATCTGGCAAATGAGAGAGCTGCATGAGAAAGCTACAAAATTAACCAAGCAGAGTCCGACCAAATCCACACTATCCGCAGTTAGATGAAGACCTCCTCGCATACGGCCGGAAAGGAATGAATGAAATGATCAACAAACGAACTGAGTGCATGAACAAAGAAAGAAATGAGTGATTGAGTAAATGAATTATTAGGTGAATGATTGGATTAATGATTAAAGGGATGGGTAAATTAATAAATTAGGTGAGTGATTGACAGAATTGAGGAGTGAGTTATAGTGAGCGTGCTATATAGGTTCCACGAGATCTTGTCCTCACTACATATATAACAATGTCAATGTGACGATGGAGCCACCATGTAGTGACTCAGCATATGTAATAGTGTAGAAGTGTTTACAATACACTGTTAGTTAGCCTTCTCACCCCTGAAGCCGCGGTAGGTCCTTGCCACCAGCTAACAAATTTGAACAGTAATCTGGTATGACATAAGATACTATCTGGCTTCCTCCAGAGAATAAGGTTCTTTTTTCTGTTGCAAAAGCCACAATACGTGTAGGTTACCATCGCATGGCATCTAAAGTGTTATTATGCACTTTAGACCATCCGGGGGTACTTAATTTAACCCATACTAAGATGTAGAATCTACAAAGTCCTATACAACAGAAAACATCTAGATAGTAAGGACTGGAGTAGCTGAATCTTTAGTACTAGACACAGAGCAATATGTATACAGTGATGTCTCACATTTGTGTCCAATGTAAAAAAAAAGATTATTAACGCATGCATTTGTGGGAAATCAGTTTTTTTAATTAAATGCGACTTAAACAAAAAGATCGTGGAAAACGGCGTCACAAGCAAAAAACAGCGATGTTTTTTCAGTCCACACTTTATAGATTGATCACACAGAAACATGCCTTACATGTTAAGTCTTACTTAATAACAACCCCGTATCATAATACTTGTAAACACTGCAGTTAAATGGATCATAACAGCTATATTATATGCAATTAATATCTCTTGAATGTAGCTCTTAATACACTTTTTGGACAAACTGACACCAAGTCATATGACACTAAAATCATATATAGGAAGACAAAACTTGGGAATGGGAATTATATATATTTCCTCGTACGCTGGGTCTGCAAACCAAGAAACAAAAGCAGCAGAATTGAGCGATATAAAAAGAAGAAACCATATAGATTTAAATTAACGTGGCAAATAATATGATTCAGTTTTAACCTGAGAACGAAACTTTAGGGAGTTACTTTTCTGATTTCCCGCTTTATATGATGGAAAACCATGTAAATTAAACCCAGTACTCAGAAAGTTTTCTTTATGGCATGGCTGCATGTCAGCTTCATGCGTGGAGGGCATCACGTGCAGTGCCAGAAGTAAACTGCCGGCCTTTGGCAAGTCACCGACGAATTTTCCCACATGGGGCGCGCCATAGCGTTTCTCTCACACTCGAGCGAACAAATATGTTCAAACTTCAAGTAAGACATTTCATGTTTTGCATTCCACCGACGTCGATCACTTACAAATATACATGAAAATCTTTATTTCATAGGGACTAAGAATTTTTATCCACACAACTCTACACATTTGGGCCTATGTAGTTCATTGAACCCAAAAGGCTAAACAAGCTGCCCAAAGTTAAGAGTGCTAAACGTGATGTCCATTAAGGTCAATATGCCAACATGCTTTAGTTATCAAATAAATTCAGAAAAAAATATCCACCCATGTTATTTCGGAGAAAACACTTTTAGGTAGAGATTATTTGTCCAATTGGAACGTGTCAGACGGATAGGTGCTTAAATCTAAGAAACAGAGCAAAGTTCTACTCAGTAATAATAATCTTCCATTCTCAAATACCTTGTACTTATTTTCTATTTGTCTAAAAATGAACCAAAGGTTTTGATTTTACCCTGCATAGACGTCCTTCGGACGTTCAGAAGTATGACCTGCATGATAATGAATGTTTTTGCATGAGGGATTTTTTTTCTATTATATCTTTCAAGCTTTTGAAGATTTTTTTTTTTTTTTGCATGAAATTCTTTTTGGGTGTTTTGATGCTTTGCATAGCCTGAATCATCAAAAAAACAACAAAATTTCAACTCCTTTCCATCCTTTCCATCTAAATGCATAACACGAACTAGCCTTTGTATGTCTGTAGCTTGCTTATTTGTATGTCTTTACCAGCTATTCGTGTGACGTTCTCACTCATGTCGTTGTCTTATTTTGGCGATAATCATTCTGATGAAATGAACGCCAACAATTTTATGTTTATCTCACTGAAAAAGAACAATTTTGGAATACCCAATAAAAATTTACTTAAGTTAAAAACTCTTTCACTTGTTCAGTTTTATTTTCCTTTATTAAATAAACTGTTAAAACTATTAGTTTTCAAAACACAAAAATGCCTGAACTACATGATGTCCAAAATAGTTATTCTCTGTATTGGAAATACAAATATTAGAATAGTTTTAGAAAGGTTTTTATCGCTTTGTAGAGAAAATTAAATTGAGAGAAAAAAAGAAGAATAAAAAATGTAATTTCACTGGACGAAAAACGTCTTTGTGTCCTAGATATGATCCGATATATAACACAAGACACGACGTGTGTGGCCGAAAGAGAGTGTCGGAGGGTTTTTTGTCATCTTAATGAGAAGTGTAGCCGTGATCTTTGATATAGATTTTTATCCTTAATATAGCACAAGTTCCAAGGAGTTAAACATTGCTGACGTTGGACTGGTATTGTCTACTCATGTAGTTCGTCGTCGGACCATTGGGTGAAGAGGAACAAGTTTTTCCTTGATCGAACAAAAACATGTCTATACGCCGCTCACAGAACAAGCTGAAATTGCTACATGGCAGGCGGATCAACCCCGACTATAAGACCTCGTTCACTTACAATGTCGACAAGAAGAACGATTAAAATACGACGTGTTTTTTTTTTTTTTTTTTTTTTGACGTTTTTCCCCCCTCCTCATCCGCACATGGTGTAGATGTAAGGGCTGGCGAGTGGTTAGTACATATAGAGCCGGTCTTTTATCTTCCGCAGGCCGTCTACTGGACAATTGTCCCCTACACGAAGCCCAGAGATTGGTCGCTTCAGTCGCCAGATAAACACAATGGCGGTGACCCCGGCTCACCAACTGAGAGGCGAACTCTTTAAAACCATCAAAGCCAAGCAGCCTTCCAAAAACTCACATAGAACT
This sequence comes from Liolophura sinensis, assembly GCF_032854445.1. Lineage (NCBI taxonomy): Eukaryota > Metazoa > Mollusca > Polyplacophora > Chitonida > Chitonidae > Liolophura > Liolophura sinensis. Next base: position 32,149,718 of record NC_088303.1, read on the forward strand.
CAACAGAAGAGGCTGTTTAAAAAGATTGCCTTTAGTTTTTCGACCGAGTCAGTCGCTAACTCAATCCCCTTTTATCTGCTTTAAGACCTACGGAGACGCGCTAAATCCTTTCTGTCCACAAAAAGTCAACACAAAGATAACTTTGGATTTAGAGAATTGACTGCTGGAAGAATTAATGGTGTCCCTAGACGGGGTGATAAGAGACGGGATTACTGGGCAAGAGCTCGACCTGTCTATACTTCTAAATTCGTCGAGCAGTTTGCAGGTGACGATAGTATATACCCCTCCCTTCCGCCACCCCGCCCCTGTCAATATAGCTCATCGCTATACTAGAACAGAACAGTCAGTTTTCAGACCAATAGTAAAATCTCTGTTATCCCACATCATTTTATGTCCAATATACCTGCTCATAATTTGTAGCATGTTTTCACATGTACACTGTTTAGAACAACGTTTCTGACAAGGCCCACAGCGCTTAAGTGCAACGAGAATCTCGCGATATTATGTTGATTATGATGGAGTATCTGTATGGAACGCTCACCGCGACAGGTCATTTAAAACACAGGTAAGCAAAGCGGTAAAACGCTTAACAGGTAACTTAAAACACGAAATGTACTCATTAGTAGAGCAGAGAATTTATAAATGGAGTCAAAATACATACTTTTATATTTGTGACATATCTTTGAATGCGGCACAGAAATCGATATATGATGGACGGAAATATACGATGCAAGGAAATCAAATAAATACTATCAAAAAGACACTGATAAATACTATCAAAAAAACAAAAAGCCATTGTTTTGTCTGCTGTTATTGCTATTTTTACCGTAATACAATATACAATAAAAATATTGCTTCCACACAGATGTGTGTATATTTTAAGTAAACTATTAATTCAAACATCTACGGGTACCCTTAAAAGTTTGAACACACAAAATAGTTTTCGTTATACTTTCGCTGTAACGTCATAAAAAAGACTTAGACAAAAAGTTGATTTGTAAAAACATAGCCTTAATCAGCCCGTCAGTCTGAGAGAAGGGCCTTGGTATAAACTTCAACCATGTGTTCAGCCTACTTAAAGGCCTACGCTATTTCTAAACAACGATTGTGATTTACAACCCTAAAGTCAGCTGATAAAATGAAAAGTATAAATTTATATTCTGCCTTGTGCGGAATAATAAATAAAAAAAAAACCGGCTTGTGTCAGGTCACATATGTGTATGTCAGAACATTTGATAGCCTTAAATATGGCATGTGGCCTACCGATTATCAGCCGATGAATGCCATATGTTTGGACAACTAGAACTGTTACACAAACAGGCTTTCTGTGATTATTACTTTACATCGAGTCGTTACAGCTTTACACCTCGTCGTTATAACCTTACAATGTCAGTGAAAATCATGAGAGAGGGGTATTAAACACAAAACTCCCATCCTTGGAATCGGGATTCGTTTTATTACAACAACTCATAATTGTGAAGAAAAAAAAAGAACTTACGAACAGGGGCGTATACGTGATAGATATTCTCAAACGGTTAACATTGATATTATCAACACATATCTTTGTAAATTAAAGGAAAGCAGAACATTGTATAAGCTCCGATCTGAAAAGACATCTTAGACACACAACGGCTGTATATGATTAATATTTCTATACGATTTTTCTATATGAGAATGCTGTTTACATTCCAGTGACACTTGTTATATAAGTATATTGTGGAATGTGTATATGGGAAATTACAACTATGGGTCTATGGATCTGTATGTAGTTCTACTTAGTGAAGCGCTTGAAACGGATACAGTCATTCTTATCTGGTAGGTATGGTCTTTATTTCATCCTATTTACGCTCACAAAGGCGGTGCATACAGGATACAAATTGTATGTTTGCGACGAAACGTTGTCACGTATTCCTATTGCGTGCATCGTTTGTGACGAAACGTTGTCACGTATTCCTGTTGCGTGCATCGTTTGCGACGAAACGTTGTCACATATTCCTATAGCGCGCCTCGTAAATTTCAACCAATATGCACCTATAAAAGAAAGCCATCTATGATGTTGTTATAATTTTCCAGAACTTTTGGTGACCATCGACTGAATCTTTCATGAAAACGTGAACAGATTTTCAGTTATAACTTCTTTGACTCCATACAAACCGAACAATTATTACTTTAGATTTTTTTGTGATCAATGGACAAGATGTTGTGTTACCCATGTGAGCGATACTATTAAATATTTGCATGCAAAAAATAATTATGTGACAATCATTGACTTCCATTTGAAATGAATTTATTTTTACTGTTTTTCTTCTCTCTGAAACAAGCATTGAAACTTGGTACTACCACTGAACTATATGCCAATTAGTGCTCGGAAAACATTTGTGTCTTTAAGCTATTTTTTGTAGCCAATAAATTTGGTTACTGTTATGTAAGGTTTTGTTCGGTGCAGCGCAGAGCTGTGTAAATCGACCGTTAGCCGTGTATATGTCAAACGGCATCATTAGTATACATATATATATATATATATATATATGTGTGTCTTTGCTCATGGGAACCTTGAAGAACGCGAGCAATGTACCAGTCAGGGTGAGTCATAGTCTCTAGGCGAGATTATGCGTACAGAGTTAGCTAATCTGGAATACCAAGCTTTTCCACAACAGAAAGGTTAAAGATTATTTCTGGATAAACAGTCACTAGTAAAATGATCTCAGTTTTCAAGCCGGAAAGATTTAGAAAGGTTAGGAAAACTATACTTAGTAATTTATACAACGTTTAATCTCCTCTTACAAATTTTCTCTGTGAAATCCACCGTTTATCGTCTCATTATAGAAAACGAGCAACATGGTTCCGAAAATATATGGAATATGTTTTTATTGAAATTTTGATCAGTATGCATAGGAGACTTTTAATAGTGTGAAAGAGAATAATTAAAAGGAACAATTAAAAGTCTCATCATAATAGTGTTATACTGTATTAGCTATCCTGTTTTGCAGTTAAATGGGTTATATGATTTAATCATTCGTGTTAAAGGTGAAGATGTCAATCCGAAGCTTCCGTTCGTGCTGTGTATTTACCTATTCGTTCATAAAAAAAGTTAAATGGTGCATGAATACAACTGTGTTTAACTGTAAATTCATAAACAATCTGTCCATTTGTTTTGTTTTTTATTTTCGGGAAATTAGCACTTACACTTTAGCGGCAAAGTAAAAGTGGTGTTAATAGAGTTTGGATGAGCGCGGGATTGCCATGCATGGAGAATCAGACTTTTTCACCTTCTCTTGATGAAGAGTTCTCTTGGTCTGCCATGCCCTCATATCACTTCACGTCTCCTGTCGACCTTAAACGGGTTAACACAACTTAGCTGACACACACCAGTCATTATACCAGCCTTCTTTATCTATGCTCAGAAAAATTCAGCACTTCGCTCTTAAAACATACATTATTCACGCTGTCTTCACTTTTTACCACCCCCCCCCACCCACCCTCTCCCAAAAAATAAATCGTAAAACCATAAATTCGGAACGTGCATGAACTACAGACAGAAAATTCAGACGAGATTTACACGAGCACAACAAGGTACAGTTAGTGCAAATAGTATGCTTACGGCATTTGCCATCTGCTATGATAAAATGCTACGTCAACACGTTTTTCATATGCATGTGTAGTTTACATGGTGTTGCTGTAGTAAATATTAATATTTTCGCCATTCATTACAGCGTGCTAATTAAAATTACACATGCACCACATAAATGTTTCCTTATATCAGTTTATACATGTGTTTCGCCTTCATACCGGAAAGATCTTTAAAGGCGAGTGGGCGATGTATGTAAAACGGTGTTTTCATTGTCACCGTCTTTGTTGTCGCTCTTCAGTAAGCGGTGCATTGAACATGTATACAGCATGGAATAATCAGGTATAACTCATTGGTTTAACTCGGTAGATTCATAACACGAGTACACACATGCAGACTTAGGCTATGCACAAATATGAAGGTTGTTGCTTACGAATTGCAGACACAAATGTTCTTCGCATCAATATTTAAATATGCGATTGCCTTACAACGGTCGGTCAGATCAAAGACGATAGGTTCCAGGTTTGAGTTTAATCTTGAACAATTATGTAGGAATCCGATAGCATTTCTTTGACTTGTCATACGAGCCTGACAGCTACACGATATAACGGAAGCGTTCATTTCCTGGTTACTGCGTTAGCCGGTATATTCGAATCCACTTTATACACACTAGCGGTGCATATCGTTTAAGTGGACATAAACAGTCGGTCTATAATCTCCTTATAATAGACACCGTACCTTTGTCGCCGCATCACAGCGCGTTTACACCTCATGGCAGGATTGACTTCAATTAAAATCTAATATTTGGCGCGTCTGTAGAACCGTATAATGTATACATAGAGCACCTGTCAGACTGCGTTTAATTGGATAAGGGAAAATTAAATCGGAATAATCACGGAACAATAACGGCTAATCCGTATCGTATTTGATATCAACCGCACCTATTATCATATCGACTCCAGAGCTGTAGGATTAGTCTGAAAGCGCATTTTAATGAGGTGACAACAAAGGGTAAATTCGGTTAACTGTTTAACTGTTTTAAAGGCAGGTACAAGGAAATCATGGATTGAAAACGCCTGTCCATACAACTGTAGCGAACAAAATGCTTCCAATGTGTTACGTCAAGTTTATATGAACAATTTATTTTAATTTATAATCAAGCCTGCATTTAACATCCTGACAATAGTTGAACCGTAATACTAAATTATTTACATAGATTCAAAAGAAGAATAATTCAGGATTTATCATATTTCCATGATGTTTGAACGAGTTCGTCAAAAGTATAATTGATTTTGTTAGATGCCAAACTACTATAGAATAGGTTATATCTTGGCACTTGTACTCTACACTGCATGAGGCAGCTGCCATATTGCAAGTTCACGTCGGTGAGGTGACCTTTAATGACGACAAAACTCAAGACTAAAAAAAAGAACAAAGATATATTTTTTCCCGCAAGTATATACGTTTATTCCGTATAAACACTTTCCAGTCGACAAAAATGGGACGCTGAAAGTCATGTGACAAGGCACATGCATGTTTGAGATATGTGAAGTATGTGGGACAGAGGTTAAATGTATGTGATAAAGATTATACAGTATGTGAGAGGTAGACTAGTTTTACGTGATGTACAGGTGATTTATGGCATTGAGGTTAAATGTATGTGATAAAGGTTATACAGTACGTGAGAGGTAGACTAGTTTTACGTGATGTACAAGTGATTTATGGCATTGAGGTTAAATGTATGTGATAAAGGTTATACAGTATGTGAGAGGCAGACTAGTTTTACGTGATGTACAGGTGATTTATGGCATTGGGGTTAAATATATGTGATAAAGGTTATATGTTAGAGGTAGGCTAGCTTTACGTGATGTACAGGCGATATATGTGAGATGCGGATTACATGTAGATATGTCTTCGGGTCCCAATCAACCAGTCAATCCATCAGTCAGTCCTCAACCGTGGATGTATATGCGTGTATACGTACAAACACGTGTGTATATAATAACAATTCACAGGTCATCTCAACTTAGCACAGAGGACCACGAGACAGATAAATCTCAGAAGTCTCACAAGGTTTAGTGTGATTGAGGCTTACAAGGCAGACAACTTTGTATCCAGGGCCTTGTCGAGACTTCATTACCCGCCATAGGACTGTCAAACTTCTCACATCGGCATATCATAGTGGTCACTCTAAATAAATCAACAGCCACAAGCAATCCTGTGACAACTAGAAATTCAGACAAAGTGAACAAAAGCATTTTAAATCGTTAATATGTATTTTTTACAGCAGAAATCATGTATTTACTTCACAAATGCTTTATGCCGTACACCTAACATTGTCTCCCCTTGTGTTAGAGTGGCAACATTAATAAGTGCATGGCACTTTCAAGGACATTAACATGTACAAATTTCCTGCTCATGTAAGACCCGGTTTTGAACCCCTACCTCGTCTGTTTTAGCGATGGAATGCCATTATCCACAAGACGACTGCCAGCTCTCCTAACAGAATTGACTCGTTCATGATGATAACATTATTCCTTTCCACTTGTGACAAGAAATAATTGTTTGTACATTTAAACTATATTGCCATTAAAATTCTGCAAATGTAACTGAGTTTCGAATTACAGCATTACCCGTCTCAGCATTTCCGGTGTGACGTATGTGTCGTCAGTGTCATGGTTGACTTTTTCTCGCAGTTCCCCGTGGTAATGTAACCAAGATGGCTCTCACAAACCAATCCACCCAAGCCCCCTAATTACTGACAGTTACAGATAATTAGTGTTAATTGATGAAACATTTGGCTTCGTGTTACATCAAATAGCTCCATATGTCTTCGCATGTCAAGCCCAAGCGCCACAAGTTCTATGCTCTGGTGAAAACTAGACACTTTATAGTTTCTCCAAATCGCATCAGGTCTATTATCTGTTCTGTGGGTGTTCTCATTAAGAGCACACACAAGATGGATTGTGGAAGATATATATATATTTTTATATATATATATATATATATATATATATATATATATATATATATAGTTAAATCAATCGTTTCCCTTCAACTATAAAGTGTTTTATTAGAGATGGCGCAAAGACGGAAACATATTGTGGTAAGATTAACATCATTGATTGTAGCGAATAAATCACACTGCGGCAGAATTTCTTTTCAACATGCTGTATCAAAATAAATGGTTACAATAATTCTCCATTAAAATTCCCATTGAATAACGGAATGATTGAATACGTATACACGGTGAAAGACAGTGAAATAAGCCTTGATCCCTCCACCAGATCGTCTGTTTACAGTTAATGGAGGTACAGCTCTCAAGAACCGTGACTTGGTTTACAGAATTCATCCGCTCCTAATAAGGCAAAGTATCCAGTGCCATTTAGAGCCTAAAACATGAGTGTATCCTTGGATACAAGCATCTGACCTTCACATGTTCTTGTCCAGTAACCTTCAAAACGAATGTGTCAACTGATGTTCACAAGTCTATAACAGAAATGAGGGTTTGTATGCATGCCCAGCTACAAAATGCACGTGTAGAGTGAGTATGTCCTGAACATCGTTAGGCCTGGCATCAAACCCGTATCTGGTCCTGCCAAAACCTTCAAAAACGGCACTTGCTGCTGCCTTGCTTGGCGCTCAGCACTAAGATGTAATAGAAAGGAAACAGTATAATGTGACTGGATGGTGTGTCATGTCTGTTGTCTTCTGCATGATACATCAATGGCGGCAGTACTTAGTCAGTATGAACTCACCCGGAAACGAGAAGCCACAGTATATGTACACACACTTAAAGACTCCTCGTCGTCATAAGACGGGAAAAAAATGTTGACCCCAAGCATACACACTTGCATAAATACATATACCCCGAACACTCAGGGGGTATTTATCAAGTCCAAACGTTGTGTACTTTTGCACAGCTTTACATGTTCCATTTTCGCTCCTCTTGTTTGTGCATCATGCGAACCGAAGTCACAAATGTGAAATCTTAGACTGAGAAACGGCGCCAAGCAATAATCAAAAATGTAAATAAATAAAAGTGGCACGTACTACATGAGATTGTTACTGACTTTCTCGGTTTCTACTGTCGCACAACATACCCCGTCCCCCTACCTATCCCCAACCCCTATCCTCACGGATCACACTTATCTTTCATGTCCGTGTACTGCCGCAGAGATGTAAACATCGGACCTGTGACGGAAAGTGTAAGGCAGTAATTATTGGCTTCAGTCGGTGAGAATCGCGGTAAAATGGAGTTTGAGAAACGTAATGGACCGTCTGAATTTATTTATCCAGACGATTTAATAAACACTGAGGACAAGCGATAGTCCATGAGAGCTGTTTAATGGTGTCCCATCTGTCAACCGCGCTGTAAGCTATCCCGTAGAGGTGTGAAGAAACCTGACATAGCGAAAGTGAAACCTACACATGTTGTCCATTTCGGGAATGTCCGCCACTGATGACGGACAAACGTATCTACATCGTCTTGTGTGGTCGCCGGTAGAGGGCTTCTTTAACGCTTGCGCAGTGCACACGACGACAGCTAATCCCCCAGACGGATTTTTATCTGGTGTTGAAATTAGCCAAGGAACATATACTGATATTTCTTTACATGATTAAGTGGAGACATGCATACATGTAACTTTGAATTGTGTAACATTGGCTATGACTCAATGTGGAACCAATTTGTTTGGGGTATTTACGTCGTACTTATCAATTGTTCAATCATATGACGACGAGGAGAATAAAACCCTGACTGAGGTAAACTGACAAGAGGCCGTATTTCACAAGTTACGTGTGACCATTTGCCAGCTATCACACTGTCGTTGCTGTTCTGGTTTTACTCTCTTGCTGTGCGTCTTCACTTATATTAGGCATTTTGTGCCTTCTTGTGGCAGGGTGAGCCCATGCAACCAAAGTGCCGCCACTACTGAAGTATCATGTCGAAGACACCAGTCATGACACCCCACCAATTCACATTATACTGACACCAAACCAACCAGTTATGTTCCCTAGCTCTAACATCTCAGTGCTGAATGCCAAGCAACACAGCAACAAATACATGTACCATTCTTAAAGCCTTTGGTATCACCCGACTTCGAGACCGACGCCCTAACAATTAGGCCAGCTAAGCGGTATTACGACACAATTACTAGATAGATTCATCATGCTTTGATAATGTCGAAGAATGTTATGTTAATGATACACTTAATGAGAAGATCTCCATATGATTATCTTGACTAATTTGACATTACCTATCATTTATCGTTTAACTATGACTACTATAATTTAACTACATGGAGCTAAAATTTAAGTTGTACCCCAAAATCTGTATCGCCACAATAAGGCTGCAATACTGCCGAAGTGGCGCTAAGCCGTAATAATTCACTCCAGGACCTGTATAGTGACTATATATACAAACTACAGAAAAAAGCCATTTCCAATAAGTATCACGTTTTTCAGAGCATATGATAGATAATAAAGATACCAGACAGCTTTTTGTTATTCATAGTTGTTCGTGTAATTGTATAATTGCCGTATACGGTGATAGTCACAGGCAGCTGCGCGTTACACCGGGATCAGCCGGCTGAAGTTAACATTGTCTTACAGGCAGCTCCCAGTGCTCAACTCCACAAGCACGCCTCCAGTGGAACCGATATGTGTTTTTATTTACGTTTTTCTGTTAGATATCCTCTTGTCTTGGGCATGGATAGGAGAACCTAGAGGCAGGCAGCCAGGGCGTGAGGATAGGGTGGTCGTGGGAGCTGACTCCGTCCTTGCCCGTCCAAACCCATGTACTGGCCCTCCAACCGCTCTGTTTTCTCAGGTGTCTGTTCCATATAATCGACCGGTAATGTCGCTGTGATCAGAGAGTTCGATGACAGACAAGGCGGGTTAAATCTGACTACCCCCAGAAAGCCTGTTAACCTCGTCTGTGTGAAGGAATCTTCAGAAGTTCCCCCCAGCCAGCTGTCTCTCTCATCCCTCGACCGTTGAAACCAGTATAAACGCGCTGCGAAGGGTCCCTCTTGTGATTGGCAGCTGTCGATTTCAATCTTAGCAAGATAGACTCGTACCGGAAGATGATGTATGATAAAACACGCCCTCTGTTCTAAAAGTACTAATATTTGACGCCCTATAACTGATGGCAAATACCTCTTTATTCCTTTACGGCGAACTGGAGCGAAAAATATGAAACTAGAGAGCGCGTTGCAGATAAGAGATTTCATACAAATTATGTCTCTACAAAAATATATGGAACAATCAATCACGGTAAAAATAAAAACACGATTCCAAAAGAAAAAAAAGCAACTGTGTATATTGTAAGAAAATTATTTTTGTCCACTGGTCGTATAACAACCTTGGTTGTGACGGCGATATCGATGAGATGAAACAACCGAACCCAGACTAAATTAAATAGTATTTTTGTGTGGTAAGTATAATATGAGAATTATTACACTGTGTTACAGTAATAAAATATCACCAGTTCTTGCACATATACACATGTAAAGCAACGGGAATGAGAACTGAGAAGGCTTTTCCGAATATCATGAAAACCTGCCCATATCCTTCTCATGATGCTGGCTCCATGAAGTTCTCAAGCGTATTAGCAGTTAAGCCCAATGATAAATATTTACAATTACTTTTGTATTAGAAGATCAGTGATATTACATGATCTGGCTTAATCTTAAGTAACTCAAGTACCGTCTTAAGTACCGGGACACAAATGTCGCACAATGACACAGCGTTATGCTTTATACACAATAATATAATGACACAATGTCAACATGACAAAGTGTTATAATGGCGCAATGGTGTGACTTTGTAAGGACACAATGATACAATGTCAACATGACACAGTGTTATAATAACACAAATTTATGACGACACAATGTTGATATGACACGACTATATGATGACAGTGTTATAATAACACAATCTTATGATGGCACAATGTTGGAATGGCAAAATTATATATATATATATATATATATATATATATATATATATATATATATATATATATATATATATATATATATATATATATATATATATATATATATATATATATATATATATATATATCGTGACACTATGTCATATTGCCCCAAGCTTATTATGACATGAAAGAGGCTAATGTGATACAATCTTATGTCCGATAAAATGTTGATGGTCATTTACAATTTTATCATGACACAAAGTTATAGTGACAATATACAAAGGCACCATTTTATCAAATTTGTCTTACAAATTGGTATTAATAAATACATTAAAATACCCTTTCTTCAGTGTACACTGCGATATTTATTTATTTATTTGTTTGTTTATCTCATTGGTGTTTAACGCCCGGCTAAACAATGTTTCTCTTGTATGACGTCGATCATAGTTTTGGGCGGAAGAGCGCGAATGCACGCAATATAAACCACCAACCTTCGACCATTACCTGACAGACCTCCTGACGGTGGCACGTAGACTGGTTGAAAAACATCATGATACCTGCAAAGCTCGGCTGGTCAAGCATTACTTTGAGTTTGTGTTACAAAATTAGCGAAACTAAAATCTTCATGGTGAATTCAATTTTTTGGTCTGTGCATCTTGCGAATTTGCGTAGTGAAAGGAAAAAAATTACAGCTCTTTTTAAATAAAGCCTTCATCGCCAACTTTGGCAATTAACATTACAGTATTATATTGTACTGAAAGACGAATCTCAGTGGTGGATGATTCCAGCAAGTTTATTTTTTCAATATATGTGTCTGTCTGTGTTAGAAGAAAGTATCGTACATAAGAAGAAACTCATGCACTGCATCCCGTCAAAAGTCAATTAGTCAATATGTATATATAGTTAGATCTGAAAGGATTTGAACAAATGACAATGTTACGAATTCCGCTATCACATTATCTCATTAAGCATGTAGTTGTAATTTGCGCCCGGCGTAAAATCCATGAAAAGTCATAGTGAAAACTTACATGAACGTCACCATGGTAAATGCGCATGACACAGCTTTTTAAGAGGTACCCATGCAAGCTCTTCGCGGTTTCTTTGTTCAACAAATCTGATCACCAACGCAAAAAATATAATATTCTTGAGTTAGCGCAGAAGATGTACTATTCAAGTAAATAAATGAATAATTACGTATTTAGGATGATCTATACCCGACGTTAAACAGTGGTAGTTGTTTACAATTTGTTCAATTCATCGACAACTCGCCTTATTGTAAATTATAAATGACAACGTTGTTTTGTCCCTCTCGAATGCAAGTTCATAGGCTAATATTGTTTTCTTCACAACTCATGCATTTATTAGAAAAATGACAAAATGCTTCACTAAGCACGGACAGTGTTAAAACAGCAATTACCACCAGAGAACTGGTCAGAACGATAAACATTTAATTGAAATCCCATGATATGTACCGTGGGGCATATTATAAGTGGCTTTCCCAGTCTGGCGTGCTATGTTTCTGACAACAAAAAAACCCAAAAAACAAAACCAAACAAAACAAAACAAAAAAGAAAACAAAAAAAACTTTCGCCATTGACTTCCCAAAGCGATGCACGTGCTTCCCCTCTTTAAAAAGGGATTACTTTGTTGATCGGAAAGGCACAGAGTTAGCCTCAACTTTTGGTGCAGTTCAAAGCCGGAAGTGGAGTCAAAGGTGTGTCGTCAGCGAGGCGAGTCGGCGCGCGACAAGCTGAAAACCACACGGCACGCTCTCCGATGACACAGCCCGGGGAGCGCTTATTAAAATAGGGTGACAGTGGAAGTCCGCCCAGGCACTCAACGGCCACAGCACGCCTGCCATTTTATATCGTCATTGGACACGGTAATTAAAATAAAAGGAACTCGGCCTGGCAAGGTAGGTTATGGCGCGATCTTGTCGATATCTGATATCAGACAGTTAATCCAATCAGGGTCTGCCCCGACAGACGCCATTTCTACGGCTGGTTTTATTTTCACGAATGAAAGTTTAACCCGCTCTCCTCTAATGGAGGAGCGGAAGGTCGCTGTGATTTGATTATCATAACAAAGGATTTTGTCAGCGCCGTTTTTTCAGCATAAGGTTGACAGTCTAATGCTCCAGATCGGACGTCGTCTGATAAGGATCTCTATCAGTTATCTCCCCTTGTATTCAAGTCCCTCAGGCAATCACGTAAGGCAAATCTCATTAAAATCATTGTACAAAGCCATATAGGAAATCAGTTTGTTGTGTGTGCGTCATCGTTACGACGAGTCAGTCGCCACTCAATGTACGAGTGATTGCGATTGTAAATGACAATGTCGCGAGTGTATTATTATATATTATCTGCAGTGATTGAATGATTCGAACGCATTAAACATAGCATATCTTGAAGAACACATATACTGCGTTATATATAAAGACCAATTGTTAGGCCGTCTTGAAATGCCATCTTTGGGCTTTAACAATGTTATAAATGAGCTTCGTACAAAGTAGGCCTACATCCAAGAAAAGAAAACGTCATATACATACCCAGAGTGTTTTGTAAACCTCCCCATTTTGTGGATGGTGGAGAAGACTAAACGCCACACAAAGACACCCAGATAAAATACAGACTTGCGCAACATTCACATTGCATATCGTGCCAATAGTTGTCTCTGTAGTTAGTCGTCTACGGAGTTTAAATACTGTCCGGAGCAAAAGTATAAGCCTTTGGCGATAGGACAACATGAAACAATATGGACGCTGTCTTTCTATGATCACCACTGAATTATACATTAATACTAATCTTTTATTCCATTTCGACATTTTGAAAATTATAGTTAATCTGTTGGTGTTTACCGCTTTAACTGGATCTCTCATATACTGTAGGTCCAAAGCTTACTGTGTCTTAATTTCTGTTTGATAGAAATATCACAGGACGCTATATATACACACGTGTTCCTCCCCGGACGTACGTGGAAAGGTCCTGAAGCAACGTGCCGATGGTCGTGGGTTTCCACCGGGCTCTTGCCCGGTTTCCTCACACCATAATGCTGACCGAACTGTATGACCTCCTGAAAAAAACATTCATTCATTCCATACTATCGCTCGCCACCAAATGCCTGAAATGCTGCTGACGTGCATAACCCCCTGACATAACTATTAATTCATTCCATGCTATCGCTCGCAGCAATGTCTCCGAATTGCATGACCTCCTGAAAAAAACATTCATTCATTCCACACTATCGCTCGCCACCAAATGCCTGAAATGCTGCTGACGTGCATAACCCCCTGACATAACTATTAATTCATTCCATGCTATCGCTCGCAGCAATGTCTCCGAATTGTATGACCTCCTGAAAAAAACATTCATTCATTCCACACTATCGCTCGCCACCAAATGCCTGAAATGCTGCTGACGTGCATGACCCCCTGACATAACTATTAATTCATTCCATGCTATCGCTCGCAGCAATGTCTCCGAATTGTATGACCTCCTGAAAAAAACATTCATTCATTCCATACTATCGCTCGCCACCAAATGCCTGAAATGCTGCTGACGTGCATGACCCCCTGACATAACTATTAATTCATTCCATGCTATCGCTCGCAGAAATGTCTCCGAATTGTATGACCTCCTGAAAAAAACATTCATTCATTCCATACTATCGCTCGCCACCAAATGCCTGAAATGCTGCTGACGTGCATGACCCCCTGACATAACTATTAATTCATTCCATGCTATTGCTCGCAGCAATGTCTCCGAATTGCATGACCTCCTGAAAAAAGCATTCATTCATTCCACCCTATCGCTCGCCACCAAATGCCTGAAATGCTGCTGACGTGCATGGCCCCCTAACGTAAGCATTCATTGATTCCATGCTATCGCTGACTGCAATTCTACCGAAGAGCATGGCCTCATGACATAAGCATTCATTCACTCCATAGTTTTCGTTCTCCACATATGGCTGCCATATTGCGAAGTCGCATAATGCCATATCTATTGATTCATTTCGCAGTGTTCGCTCGCCACGATATGGCTGTAATATATAACGCCAAAATGGCGTTCTGTCATAATCATTTAATCAGCCCACAATGATTCACTTATTTCACTTGCGTTTTATGCTGTATACTCAAGAACATTTTACTTCTACGATGACGATCAGCATTACGGTAGCCGGAAACCAGACCCAGTGATGTGGCTCGCTGGCAGATTTATCTAACAAGAAAAAAACAGACTGAAAAAAGGGTGTCATTGTAAAGCGATATTCCAATATCCCGATAATGGGAAAAAGTGTCAATATTGTGTGAACGACATTCGGTTGCGTAAAGGACAAATGCCGTTTGTTACGTCCTTCATTATAGTGCTGTAGAGGTGTAAGATGCCCAGCCTGTATTTCTTGTGGCATTATACTCGATACCTTCTTTCCCCCCACCCCTCTAAAAGACTTCCCCCTCTCAGGAACACACGGAGTTCCCGGAAGTTCAGGCAAGCACCGCCCGAGGTATAGATCAATGTGAAGTAATTTTACTTGGGGGCCAGCGTGTCTACAAGACCCTGGGACATATAATCTTTGATAAAATTCATTATTCTGCCCACTTGCGGCGCTCTGGGTGCTGATATTAGACTTGGCCTGTTCACTGAGATCCCGTATTTTCCAATCACACCGACCACTTTCACGGACTCCAGTGTTTGGTTAAAGCAGATCTATTTCCTCAGTGTTCAGATAGTCCACTTTTTCACCGCTTCCAGTTCGACTTGGTCTCATGATATTTCTCCACAGACCTAACAACGGTGATTACCCAAGGCCCCTGTTTAAACACTTCTTCACGGTAATTGGCGATTTTATGATCAAAATGAATGTCTCGAGGGTCTAGGACTGGTTCGCAAGGCTTGCTTCGCTCTCTCTCTAGTGATTCAGATAAAACTAAATAGAACTGGCGATTCTTTAGGCTCATTGTACTACCCAAGCCGAAGTCCAGTCCAATATCGAAGCAAAAGAAAAGCTATACAAAGAAAAAGTTTGGTAGGCAGACGAAGTGTGTACTATCTTTTTTGTTACATTTCATCGTGCGATGGTAAAAAAAAAACAAAAAAAAAACTCCCCCCCAAAAAAAAGAAAAAAAAAAGAAGAAAGCAGCTCACAAACACTTCTAATCATCACATGACTAATTACGTCCTAGACTCATCTAGATAATTACGCGTAATCTCCAGATGTCTCGTAATAAACATCAACAACATATTTTGTTTTATAGGGTTACAAATCTTTGCAAATCTTGATTTTTAGACTATACCCGTCAATTTCTGTATCGTACACATATCTAACATTAAAAAGCAGCTTTTTATGTATTTGATTGGTGTTATAGGCAAGGATATTTCACTCATACGACGACGACCAGCATTGTGGTGGGAGAAAAAGTTGCGTAAAAAAGCATTATGTCACATGACAACTAGGGAGGTATTTTCTGAAAGCACAGTGTATGCAAGTCATCTATTATAGGAAAAGTGTTGAAAATTTAAAAAGAGAATTTTCGATAAGAAAATTTACCCTCAGTCTTCGGTAGAGTCTCTACGATAATAAATGCATATGTCTTACCGAAATTGTGTGCATTAAATGTATTTTAAATGGCGTTAGTATTTATCAATGTCACGTGACGTTCCAAGCCAAAACAGCTAATACTGGGCTATCTATAATAAGTAAGTATATGGAAATTTGCATATCGCTGTCATACCATTTCTTGCCTGACCTCCCAAGTTCGTAGTCCACCAAAACCATGTTCGGCTATATCATTAGGAAACGCTTAAAAACTAATGAAGTAACTTTTTGGACTACACAAAAAATAACCATGTATTGGTGTTTTAACGAGGGCATCTGGAAGAGACTAGTTTATTCACAAGGAGTCATATAAACTGACGTGCACAAACATATTGACACACACATACGTATTTATTTATTTAAATCAAATGTTTTTTAAGAACTTGACAAGGTTATAATTACACATACTCTCTCCAAAATAAAGTGGTACATTTAACACTGTAAAGATAATGGGGAGTGACTACACTTATAAATGTTACATAGGTGTGATCAGTTGTATTCAGTGTTAATGTTTCAATACTCTTCGAAGGTTCATATTCCAACTTCATTAAAAGTGTTAAATATATTTTTTTAAAAATTCGATTGTTGATTTCAGATGCTGATTAACCCAGTTTAATAGTCAGTTGGAATGTGAACGCTTTGACGAGTGTTAAAACATTAACACTTTATAAAAATGATCATGTCAGATAACCCTTATAAGTGCAGTAATTTATTGTGATGCCGGTCACAATTTGTAATCAGGAACACTCAAGGCAGGATTTACTTATGTACTGAACACTTTATGAACGATAGGAAAACATGCACATATAAATTAGACAGATTCACACTAGTTGGTGTAACTTCAGCTATGGCACAGTTGTATTGCGGAGTCGGTAGTTCCGAGGTTCAGGGTTCCTTTTACAAGTGACAGTACATTTTTATACAAAAACATACTGCATAGTAACAAACAAGTTTTAACAAGGTTTATAGACATACAATCCTAACAGTAATGTACATGACTGGTCCTGATATGCAGCGTTGCGGTGGATTAAAACATTAGGAGGTCACCAAGCCTACAGTTCCACTGCAAGACCAGATTAAAACAGATTATGTGTTAGGCCTGCTAACATTCACAATACCACACATTCCCCGTGATTTTTACAGTTTTAAATGTGACACTTTATTTTTAAGAGAAGAAGTGCAATTATAGCCTTGGCTACGGCGTAAAACTCCATGAAGAGTGTATATCATGCAAAGCTGTAAGATTTACCCAAAGACGGAATATAATCTGTGGAAACCAAACATGGCCCTTCCCCAAACAGTGAACAAATTTTGTGACGTTAACATTTACTTCACGCCATTTTGGTGACGCACTGTTAGCACCAAGGAAGGATATTTATTCAACATTTAAAAGATGTAAATAAATTCTTCATTTTTTGTTCAATTTTTTTCCAAATTGTGATTAAAGGACCACAAAGTCAAATGCATACTTTATACTCTATATGTATATAGACTTGTCAGCTGATGACGACACAAATTGCCCAATCAGATAGTTTTGGTCTCTAAATCTGATGAAGATTCAAGTGCTCTGAACACCTCCAGCTAATGGCAAGATTTCTCATTCAAATATAAGCTTAGATATTTGTGAAGATATAATAGTCAACGTCACAATTCTACTTGCTGCACACATATATACAGTCTTACAAACATGCCGAGAGGTAGACATAGGTAATGTAAGAAGAGTACAATTCAGAAGTTTTTTGTTCAAATTCGTTAAAATCTGGACAAATGTGCGAACTTCCAAAGACATGTGCAATGAGACAAAAGTAACGAGATGTGATTCAGGCGATACGAGAGGCCATTTAGAGCTTGTTCCTGCATGTAATAGGGGAGATCTGTCTATGCCTGCACTTTCTCTCCTTCTCGCTGTTATTCACACTGTGTCAATATGTCGGGAGGAATCTTGACAAATGTGAAATCCCACTTGGTTGGAGTTTATTTTAATTTCTCTGATACCCCTAATCGCCTGATTCCCTTAATCGACTGTGGATGTCTAAACCCTCCTCGTACCTCTGCTCGCCTCTCCAGTCGTGTTCTTTGAGCCCAAACATTGAATTCTTTGTTTATTGGTTTGTGGCGGCGACAAAGGCCTCTCTTCTAAACCGAGACGTGGGAGCAGGGATTGTGATGCGACCAACGTGGCGTTCGGAGTGGCAGAGGTCATGATGGGGCTATCACAGCCTTGCAGTGAAGTTTACCTCGGCTTCAGAGAAAATACATTTGTGATCGTATGCTTGAATTAAATTCGCATGGGCGAATTAAACATGGGGTTTGATTCTATATACGACTTCCAGAAAACTCGTTGTTCTCTTTGCCTCTTGCTTAAAACATTCATAATAGTTTGATAAGGTGTGTAACATCTGTACATCGACGATCGATTCGCCATGATGACCGAACGACAGCTACTAAATATCGAGCTCAAGGTGTAACAGCGGAAAGAGAGTGTTTATTATTTCTGAGGACAGTTTAAGAGTTAATTCGACATGGAACCCTAATCAAAAGCTACTCTGCACACGTGTGGAATGTGGTCGGTGCTGTCGATGCCAGTTTTTAAGGGTATTAAATTCTGAAATCGATGGACAAAACCATCTGCTGGTTATCAGTTTGCTCATTGGGTATGCGAAAGAGAACAGTGAGGGTGAAGTAGAAATTACAGCACCTCTTGTGTAAAGCAGGTGAGCGGTTCGGCGAAAACAAACACAAGACAATCCCTCTGGTGCAAGTCATTTCCCTCGGTACATTAATTTCCTCGCGAAAAAGAGATGTATTCGCGCAAAAGCCCAATGAAAAAACACCACGTTTATTTGGACAGTGTCGGAATCTTAAAAACAGCATTTGTTGAACATGTTTTTTAGCAAAATGGCGTTTTAAAATATTTAATACCTTGCACTTTTTTTGAAAGATGGTTATTGTTATTTTTTTATGAATTCGGTTATTAGGTATAGTTAATGAAAACCTGTAAATGTCTAATTGAATGACCATACATGTCAATGAGTTTCGACTTTCATGAAAATCACATGTTAATAGTAATTGTAAACTTTTGGCAATATAATGGTGATGATTCTAATCAGATACTAGCATCACGTTTAGAGAGCTTTGCTATAGTTGTCTGTAATTGAGCTTTTACCAGAAAGAAAAGCAAATGACTCACAAGTTCCCTGTATTGGCCTACTCTGAACACAGTATACGCATCAAAAAGCATCAAATTCACACCACATCAGCAAAGTTCAAGTGAACACTTTTTTGGTAATGGGGGCCATCAAAATTTTCTATATATATTCTTGAGTGATGCTGGTGGGCTTCAGAAAATTTGGTGTATGGTCAAAATGAAACCTCTCAAAAATTAAGCAAAGAAGAAAAGAAAGAGATCGTTTCAAAGAGGAACCCAAACTAGTATGGATATATGTGATTATGGTTATTAATACATGGTTACATCAAACAGTAATATTTCTTTGCTAATATTTGCAATATCTATTGCTCAGATGTAATTCAGTAATACGTACGCTTGAGTGGACTAAATATGGTGAGAGACACAGCATCATCGAACGTTTAACAAGTAGTAAACAGTCTGAAGACGTCGATGTTCTTTGTATTTTCAACTTTCTACGTTGTTCCTCCAGCCATTCCCTTGTGTTATTAGAATGTTTATGAGGTGCAAACAAGCATTCTACAGAGGCATATTTGTCTGCAGCCTTTGATGCATGTTAATATCGCTGTCTGTATTTCATTTGTTTGTCGCCAAAAGCAGTCAGTGAGACAGAAGAAGAGAAAAAGACGTGCGCCCGTGTGCGCCTCCGAAAGGCAAATGTTACACAAGCCCTTGTATATACAGAGGCAATGCTCTGGGCGTATTGTTCCCGATTTCTATACAACGTCTACAAACTCTGGCCAACTTCCTGTATTGTCCCTTCGCATCCAAATATGTGTCCCTATAACCGGGTGTGGTCAAGAGTCTCTGACAGTTACAAATCAGTCATATCTCTGTCGCAATTAGAAGTGAAATGGTCCACTGCTGTCACCCCTTCTCCCTATATCGACTGAGGTCTTGTGAACAGCACACATTGGTATGGGCTGTGTTTGGTAAGGTCTTGAAGCTAACAGGAAATTTCTTGGCGGGATCCTGTGTTCCAGATCAAATAGCCATCTATGAACATGAATTAGGCGGACGCAAGAGAGGCCTGCGCTTTAATGAAGTTTGCTGGACAAGATGGTTCGACAAGATTCAACCATTGTAAGCCCATTTCAATGAAGGTGACAGAATGCAATTTATCTCTGTCTCCAAGGGAAAATACTTCTTTTTAAATCGCCCAGGTTGAGAAAGACTTTCATTTCCTTTAAACTGTTAGCTGTTATTACCTCAGTGGGTCTCGACCGAGGTACTCTTTCTTGACTTTTCATCACAAATTTGATTACTATGCGCTTTGCCTCGAACTAAAAGCGGAGATGAAGATATGATAAGGAGGCAACGGGACGTAATATTCTTTGAACACGGAGAAGGACTGCGAGTTCTCTTCACGGTGATGTTTAAACTGACTGGTTCTCGTCACGTGATGTGTAAACTAACTGGTATTCGTCACGTGATGTGTAAACTGACTGGTACTCGACACCTATTTGTTCTTTGTGTTGATGACTGAAGTTCTGTTGGTGTTGATGTGTAAACTGTTTGGTACTCTTCATGTGATGTGTAAACTGACTGGTACTCGTCATCTGTTTGTGCACTGTGTCCCTGACTGAAGTCCTCTTGATGATGATGTGTAAACTGTTTCTTACGCGCCACTTGGAGTGTAAACTGACAGGTACTCGTGATCTGTTTGTTCACTGTGGCTGAAGTCCTCCTAATGTTGATGTGAAAACTGTTTGGTACTCGTCACGCGATGTGTAAACTCTTTGGTACTCGTCACCTGTTTTGTTCACTGTGTTCCTGACCGAAGTCTTCTTGATGGTGATGTGTAAACTGTTCGGTACTCATCACGTGTGTATTAACTCTGTCCCTGACCGAAGTCCTCTTGATGGTGATGTGTAAACTGTTTGGTACTCATCACGTGATGTGTAAACTGACTGGTACTCGTCACCTGTTTATTAACTCTGTCCCTGACTGAAGTCTTCTTGATGGTGATGTGTAAACTGTTTGGTACTCATCACGTGTGTATTAACTCTGTCCCTGACTGAAGTCCTCTTGATAGTGATGTGTAAACTCTTTGGTACTCATCACGTGTGTATTAACTCTGTCCCTGACTGAAGTCCTCTTGATGGTGATGTGTAAACTGTTTGGTACTCAGCATGTGTGTATTAACTCTGTCCCTGATCGAAGTCCTCTTGATAGTGATGTGTAAACTGTTTGGTACTCATCATGTGATGTGTAAACTGACTGGTACTCGTCACCTGTTTATTAACTCTGTCCCTGACTGAAGTCTTCTTGATGGTGATGTGTAAACTGTTTGGTACTCGTCACCTGTTTATTAACTCTGTCCCTGACTGAAGTCCTCTTGATAGTGATGTGTAAACTCTTTGGTACTCATCACGTGTGTATTAACTCTGTCCCTGACTGAAGTCCTCTTGATGGTGATGTGTAAACTGTTTGGTACTCAGCATGTGTGTATTAACTCTGTCCCTGATCGAAGTCCTCTTGATAGTGATGTGTAAACTGTTTGGTACTCATCACGTGATGTGTAAACTGACTGGTACTCGTCACCTGTTTATTAACTCTGTCCCTGACTGAGGTCTTCTTGATGGTGATGTGTAAACTGTTTAGTACTCGTCACCTGTTTATTAACTCTGTCCCTGACTGAAGTCCTCTTGATAGTGATGTGTAAACTCTTTGGTACTCATCACGTGTGTATTAACTCTGTCCCTGACTGAAGTCCTCTTGATGGTGATGTGTAAACTGTTTGGTACTCAGCATGTGTGTATTAACTCTGTCCCTGACCGAAGTCCTCTTGATGGTGATGTGTAAACTGTTTGGTACTCATCACGTGATGTGTAAACTGACTGGTACTCGTCACCTGTTTATTAACTCTGTCCCTGACTGAAGTCTTCTTGATGGTGATGTGTAAACTGTTTGGTACTCGTCACCTGTTTATTAACTCTGTCCCTGACTGAAGTCCTCTTGATAGTGATGTGTAAACTCTTTGGTACTCATCACGTGTGTATTAACTCTGTCCCTGACTGAAGTCCTCTTGATGGTGATGTGTAAACTGTTTGGTACTCATCACGTGATGTGTAAACTGACTGGTACTCGTCACCTGTTTATTAACTCTGTCCCTGACTGAAGTCCTCTTGATAGTGATGTGTAAACTCTTTGGTACTCATCACGTGTGTATTAACTCTGTCCCTGACTGAAGTCCTCTTGATGGTGATGTGTAAACTGTTTGGTACTCATCACGTGATGTGTAAACTGACTGGTACTCGTCACCTGTTTATTAACTCTGTCCCTGACTGAAGTCCTCTTGATAGTGATGTGTAAACTCTTTGGTACTCATCACGTGTGTATTAACTCTGTCCCTGACTGAAGTCCTCTTGATGGTGATGTGTAAACTGTTTGGTACTCAGCATGTGTGTATTAACTCTGTCCCTGACTGAGATCTGCTTGATGGTGATGGTGGTAAAGTACTCCTCACCTGTTTGTTCACTGTTTGTCTGACTGAAGTCCTCTTGATGTGTAAGCTGACAATTCAACAAGTTCTTCATGGAAGCTTGTAGAACTCGACTGGCACTTGTTACTGACGATATCATAGGATAAATTCCCTACGGCGGCATGTATAACTTGTACAACTAATTTAGTTGTACAACTAAGGATCTCTTGGAGATTTTAGATACTTGAGGATAACTTAAATAAAACACAAGGCACGGTTTGTAAATAGGAGTAATTTGTGTAAAGACATTAAAACACAAAACGAAGTCGACAAAACTTCCAAGGTCCATAGACTTAACGGATTAACTAAATGGATGGCGTTTGAAGCCACTTCATATCGTCCAACCGACTGTTTCTGCTTTACCCGTGTTAGTACCAATACCCAAATTGTGAACTTCATTCATAAATGTGTATTTATTCATGCATATATGCAAAGACTTTAATGTAAATTACATCGTTAAATGCAGAAACTATGTGTTTATTCACATACTATCTTTAGCTTTCTGTCTGCTGAAGCGCTTCAAAAACTGAATTTGTGTTTTTGTCCCTTCTTTGTGACAATTACTTTTATGTTCGAGATATCTACAATTGTTGACCATTGCTCAGGTGTGACAACAACGTTTACCTATTTTAATGTATGACAGGAAGTATAATAATGGCATAATGTGTTAATAAACTTGTTTTTTTATAAACCATGGACTTTTTTGTATTTTAAACTTTTCCGGCATATTTGAAGAATGCGGAGAAGCGAAGACAGTTGCGTTATACTGCGCAGTTGACATCTGCGTATTTATATTCTTTGCTGATCATTCTAAATGAATCACCACTCCATTTTGATGTCATTTTTAGAGGCCCTAACCATTGTCCTTTTTGTCCATTAATTATTTTCAGTTCATGTGGTTTGATGACGTGTGTCTAGGTTTTTTCTGGTAGTATGGACATGACGCTATTCACCTTTATATATCGTTATATATATATATAGACGGACCTCTGAACGCGTGGACAAGTCGTTATTTGTCAAAATAAGGATATGTAATAATTTTCTTATTTATATTGTGGTATTGTCGGCAGTGTGTAGTCTGATGTGTAATTGCTAGTCCGTGGCGTCATTGGGATAGACCTGTAATATTCACTCAACGCTGGGGGGAGTTGTGTAAAGTTTCTGGGTACAAGGCACCGCGCCGTGGGGATGACAGACGTCGAACAAGAGTAACACGTCCGGCTAAGTGTTTACTTCTGTTTGTGAGTTTGTCTCACCAACCAACCAATGTTAATTGCGTCATACCGGAAGCGGGTCTGCTCTTCAATGACGCCAATCGGACGACCCGAGGGCACATGCGCAGTGTTCTGATAATAATATCACTTCCGGTAACTACCCAAATATTGTCGATATTTCATAGACGTTCCTCGTTAGAACAGCCCCCAAAGCAATGACCAGGATCAAAGAGGCGTGTGAGGTCATTGGCGTAAAATCAGGATAGCTGTTATCTTTCGGTGATGTGATTAATGATCTTTCGAATTCAAGGCTTAACCACATGAAGTACATTTTTTTACTCCTTCAATAGTTTTCATACTTTTCAAAGGAATTTACATTTGCAGGTAAACAGTTTCAAGGGGTATATGTAATACTGAAATAAATAAAAACACAAATATCCAGACTGCAGCATCCGTCAATACGAAGATAAGCACGGCATCATGTTTTAAGATTTGCACAGCAAGCCTGTGACACTTAATACATGAATACAATCAAAATGTCTTGTTGAATTTGCCATTTTATCCAATGTTTTTGCTAGAAATTAATGTGAATAATTTACGGGTGGCCATTATACATGTATGTGATTTCTCCATATATTCAATCAGCTATACGAAATCATGTGAGCCTGATTAAAAATCTCTCAGACAATAGATATCGTGAATTTTCCATTGAGGTCTTAAGTGGTATTCGTGCCAAGATAGTGCTGTAACGGTAAAGCAGAAGACAGACACATTGACATGCAATGCCACTGAGGTTATTCGAGGAACAGCAAGTTCTGGCTGTAAATTTATTCCGTTTGTATTACTGTATGTTTGATGTATGGTCGTAAAGCTGCCCAGCGTCAAGTGTAAATCAGTCCGGTTTAGATAGTCTCGTGATTTCTGTTTCATCTTCATGAATATTGATTCTGAACAACTGATAAAGCCCGCGCAAACCGACAAATTGGTTTTAAAATTAGGGCCATGTTTGGGGATTAGTGCTGAGCCTAGACTCTGATAAAAAGGTTAAATATAAAACTGTACACTGATCAAATACGGAAAGGAATTTTTTGTGTTGCCTCTAAATAAATCTTGTTTGTCCCGTAGTTGAATATTAGCCCCAAACTTGTCAGCTGGGGTGTCTGTTTTCTTTGCGAATCCGTGTCCACCTCTGGGGTTAGGTCCGGAAGATGTATTGCTCCTAAATGCGCGCCCTGATTAGCCGTCTTGTAGCAATCAGCGCTGATGGGGCGGGCCTGCCACCCGGGTCACATAAACACGAGTTGTAGGTGAAATGAACTGCCATAATCCCGGATGATTGATTAAACACCACTTGTCTCGAAGACCGGTACAATGAATACAAATGATCCCAGGTACAACTGTAGACAATTTGGATGGTTGCTGAATTGCGAAAGCGAGCACCTGCCCTAAGCTGGCTTGATCAGAGAAGCGTGGGTAGGAACAGTGGTATGTACCGCCCGAACATCCGCTCCGACAAGACAGCGGCGTGTTACGTCGCACCGGAAGAATGTTCAAGAACCCGGCGCTCGAGCTTGTGAACGAAATTCAATGTCCAACGAACTCAGCAGCAACGATTTTATTAAAAGTAGAACAAGTTGAACTTCGCCATGCCTTGTTAATTGCTTAAAATGCTATTCGTTATGTACCCGTGTTTGCTGTCCGTGTTTTGTTGTTTAGGTACTCACGGGTCCCGGGTATGGGTGGGGAGCCTTCCCACCCATCAACCACTGTTTTCTGATACACACCACGACCTGTATTGCTACCCTCTTGTTTCTACCATGTTCTAAAAGTTCTTAAGGCCTTGTTGACCATACAGGGAACACGATTATCGCTTTAAAATCATGTATGAAAAACAGTTGCTGAAATGAGAAGGTCAGTTTTTATAGCATAATTTCGAAAAGTGTGGAAATTTCACGCTGAGTGAAACTGAAACTAACGATGTGTTAGACTAGATGGAGGCTGTGACTCCTGACCTGGTGTTATCCAACTGCTATTCAGGATTAAATTGTTTCCGAAAGAGTTAAAACTGTGTCGCGGTTGAAACCTTTCTGGATGACAAATGCCCATGCCGGTTAAGGTTTCTGTGCTGCAAGGCAAAGAAAACACTAAAGTAAAGTGTAAACCAGGCGAAAGAACATTAAACAGTGTTCATGTAAATAGTTCGATTTATTTTTTCAGAATTTGTCCAACCGAGTAGAACTGTTTTAAAACATCAGAATCTACAGTGGTCTGTAGTGACCCAGAGGGTATCAGTGACGTAACAATATTTTTTCCTTGAACTAGTTCATTTCAAAGCTGCAAATGCATTTTTCTTGGTTGAAAAATTCTAAACATGTCAATCCAACTATTTTTGTGGACAGTTTTAATAGGCTTTCACCTGACATATATTTCATGTTAGCGTTTACTTTGCCTTTAAATTAAGTTAGGTACCGAGACTATTTCTTCAACATGACTGCACGTATATTTTGCTTGTTTGGGGGGAAAGGGTGGGGGGAGGGTGGTCTTGCTAAATGGAAAGACGTGAAGATCCTGACAAAACACGAGCCTATAATCATAGTCAGGAGGTGGATCTGAAAGCACGATTCCAGTGCAGTTGGATAACACCATGTACATCTAAATGCATGGGTTTATTTCGTCAGTAGACATTGTATTCATCTCGGACCATGCAGTACTGTGAAAATGGCCCGTCCTCGGTCCATGTCGGTTCAGAACGGCTAAAACTGTTCTCGGGTTTAACTCGGCTCAGAAGCTTTCTAGGTGCAATTCGATTCAGAACTGTGAAAATTGCCGGTGCTCGGTCCAAGTCGGTTGAGCAACTGATGTCGTAACTGTGCTTGCTAGCAAAATAATAATAAAGTTGGTGTAGCATGGAGAAAGGAAGGCAAAATAAACTTTTATCCTTAGGATTCCCTGTATTCTCTATAAAGCGGGCTACAGCTTATCCTTATTAAGTTTTTTAAAAGCCTTATAATATGTATTTTGTGTTGGCCTTATCGGATCATTTTTAAACTTTCGCTTCTTCAGGTTATGCTTGGAATTTATGGGTTTCTCATCACTAATATGTATACGTAACGTACGTTTTGTTTAATCCTGACGTAAAAGATCTTTTCTTCTCCACCTAAAGCAGAGGCTGAAGGAAAAATGAAATTTGAACGTTATCACATGATTTTGTATATCATGAAAAACAAAATCAAGGAAGCCTATCCCTGTTCTCCAGAATTAAATGAGTGAACGGTTTCCCTAAGTAACATATCTTATATGCAACTGAATATTCATAAGAGTAAAACAGAAAAAATTTAACTGTGATATTGTCAACTTTCAATTGAAGGATATCATTATTTGTTATCTTGCATAATGCATACTAATATCTCGAACAGTTGCATACACTATAGAGCTAGACTGGACCAGACATCTTAGAATTTGAAATGAAATTTCCTATTGTTTGCAGGATATGCGAATTAAGAATTTGCACAAAAAGGTGCACAACGAAAAAGGAGCATTTCATGATACCTAATTCATTTGATGAAAGGTTATGAATATAGTATATGAATACTGTTGACTGCTCTTGGTTGTGGAAAGGTATAGATGATTTTTTCAAATTAAATACATGTATTTGTCTGAGAAATTGTACTGATGAATCCAGAACTGAAACATGCCTTTGGGAAATACGTTGATCATTTTTAATCGTCTGACTAATTATAAATGACCTGAACTGTAATTTTGATTTTTCCCCCAAGTCATATAATGGAGTACCAAAGCAGGTATACAACGGAGTACTGAAGCAGCCATTGGCCGTGGGTTTACCCCGGGTTTCTGTTCAGTTTCCTCCCATCATAATGTTGGTCGCATAATGTTCCTATAGGTGACATATTCTTGAGTACGGCATAAAGCACCAATGAAATAAACAAACAAACAAATAAATAAATCAAAGCACTCATATAACGGATTGTCAAAGCAACCATAATTCTACGCCAATATGTCACAGGAGGATGGGGGAGTTGAGAGATTGATATTAAACCGTTAACAGACAATACGTGTAAAGTGCCATGCTTTACAGCTTGTCACTTACCGGCATAAAGTCTCCACTATGACTATGAATACACCCTTATCTCAGTGACTTAATCACTGCCAGACCGTATGAGAATTTCCCGCTAATGGCTGCTGGGGTTAAGGGTGTGCACACGTATCCAGATCCCATTCTGTACGGCCTGTATATACCTGTGCAGCGGTGGCTGAGTGAGGGGGAAAGAGTGGTAAATGGGCAGGTAAGGGGTGGCGGACGATCCACTAAGTGGCATGTATTTATGACCAAGCTTCAACAACCTCATTCCCATTGACACCTGTAATTATTTGATGTCAGTTTAATTGGATCCCAGGTGAGAGGGTGGTAAGAGCACGTGTCGTCCACGAGACTGACACCAAGAGTACAGCGTCCCCCAGATTGACCACTGGCCGGTCATCGGTTTTTAACACATTATGTTATCAAACAAAATTTTACTGTCCATCTGAGTTCGTGTCAGTCAGTTTTAAAGATGGCATTAGACACATTTCAATGATCTCGGTCTTTCTGTCACACGCTGGTCCTCTTAAGGCATTTAAGCCTGTATATTCATCATGAACAGAAACACACCGCAGGGGCTTTATTTTAGGTGTCTATTTAACTTTTGTTTCCAATTGTTTCCATTGTTGTTTAATTCCATACTCAAGAATTTTTACATGCACGATGGCGTCCAGCCAGTATATTATGAGTAATCCACTGATATTCAGCCAGTTGTGCCCAGCCATTTGTACTCAGTTGTGCTGGCATACTTTTCCACAAGTTACCTATACGTAATATTGGTGGAAGGCCAGTTATCTTCAGCGAACTTCGTGCAAGACGACACAAGAAACACTGCCCACCATGTATTGTCACCCAAACATGAAAACAATAAAATCAGGTGGATGTTGAAAATTCTCTTTCCAAAAACGAAATCTTTCACATTAGGAATTTATAACGTACACGAAAGCCTATTAGCCATAGCTTGACCGTGTTTTGGTCACTGAGAGCTTGGTGAATCCATTTCCATTTCTTTTCTCAGATTTTGTTTCACAGCTTTCTTCTCAGAGAGGTTATGATTTTTATTTGGATCACCAGTAAGGGTACAAGGTTTCATGCACCAGAGATGCATAAAGAACATATATACTCCGAATAAATTGAGAAGTCTCAGCACTCTTATTTAATAAATGGGTTCTCTGTTTAGTCTTCGTCTTCATGCTTTTGCATCATGCTAAATGGCTGTATACTCATATAACAGGAAAACGGTACGATAGGGAAAAGGGTGTCTGGTTGAAACTTTAGAAAATAGCATATCCCATGTCAAATGTAATACATTAAATTGTCTCAAGTAGCTTTGATTTGGGTGGAAAATTAACTTGTGAGCAGGTTGTGTTTCAAAGAAGGGAGAGGGGAAGGAGGAGGGGGCTTGCTGATCTCTATTGTTACTGCGGATGTGGGTGAGTGATCGGTACTGACGAGTCGGCTAATGACCACTGAGGGTAATTCTTCCAGCGCCACCATAACGACGGCTTCTCTCTCTCAGGGAAAACAGCGCAATTTAATCTTCGCAAGGTGTCAGCGCGGTGAAAAAGGGGGCGGTGGGGATAAAGTATCTGGTTAGATTTGTGGTCAAATCTCGGCTGGACTACTTTCAATGGGTCAGCGGTAATTCTCTGTGATAACTGGCGGAGGTTTTGGAACAAAGCGAAATGCTCTTCACTGTGATGCGGGAGGACCATAAGCTGTCAAATAAATGGCGTCGCTTTGAGAGTTTTCATCAAAGACGCTAATCCAAAAAGACACGTCCACACCCATAACAACGGCCCAGTCATCAATACAGGATAAATACACCCAGTTAACGTACTTATTACAGCACATTGCTCACAGATCCATCCTTCCTTGACATATCTGTGTCGCCCAGAGGTCAGTTCTTGTTGTCTTTTCTAATAACTGGTTAATTTAGCTTCTGAGACATTTTGGATGCGTAGTTAATTGGGGCCTGTGCCTGCTCTTGTTGAAGTACGTGCACTTTTGACAATCATCTGTTACAAACAATGCGAGAATTTCGTTACAAAAAAAAAAAGAAATACGCTAAGCAGGCCTGTGTTAATCTGGTTGTTAGAGACTTCCACTTAATTTGCTCTAAAACATAATGCAAAGCTAAAGAAGCACTTATATAAAGTTAGTTTGCAATCAAAGTGACTGAGAAACATACTTTGATTATTGACAACTTATACACTAGCATGGTACACGATTTGATTATTTATTTATTTGATTAGTGGTTTACGCCGTACTCCAGAGTATTTTACTTCTACGACGGCGGCCACATTATGGTTGGTGGAAACCGGACAGAGCCCGGGGAAACCCATGACCATCTGCAGAAGACGGAAGACCTTCCCACGTATGGCACGAGTTGAATACTGCTTTCATTCATTCGTCTAGATAACATACCTTGCGGTTTTCCAACATCAATGAAAACTGTAGTCTGTGCATGATTCGGTCCTTATTTCGTATACTTTCTTAGTTATTTGGTGGTTTGTGTTAAAGGTCGTTTTCGGAACTGACCTTGTGGTTTTTGACACGGAACGGCCATTGTGGTTTACGACTTGTACACGAATTTCTGCTTCGATACATATATCTATTAGCTTCAGAAGTCGATAGACACCACAAATTCAAAAAAAGACACAGCAGCTGAACATGATTTTCTCTGGCTTAACAAAACCAGAATCTGTGAGATACTGATATGCACCTCAAACTGTCCACAGCAGTTGTTGAGTAACTGCTCGCTGAGGAGCACTATAGCTTTGAGTTATATTCTATAGGCCTCTAGACACCCGACCTGTGATGAGAGAGGACAGCTTCGATTTCTCAATACATTTAATTAAATAATTCCGGAGACCATAGACAAGAGCGATTTCCGACCTCTGAAATCTGATCGGAGAAGCTGCGACGATTCACTTAACGTCTGTGTCGGTAAAATAATCCGGTTTTCAGGATACCAGCCGGAAGTGTTATCCGATTGCGCGAAAGGTGACACCTGCATGACGTGACCGTCCAGCGCGTGGTCGGGTTCCATCGTTAATAAAGTCACTGACGAGACAGGCAGAGTTAATATATCAAAATTAAAACATTGTGTATATTCTGTCAAAATGTGGCATGGTGGAGCCCGTGGAAACACTTGCGTGTCACTCAGTCAAATGTTTCAGCTAAGAAGCACAGGTGTTGAAAGTTAACTAATTAAAAATATACACCGCTGTAAGTGAGTGTAATTACCACACGAGCTATAGGTGTTACCCAGGCGAAGTCACTCCCGTATACTAATCCAGGATGTGATCGTTTAGTATAATTACAGGGTTTGCGTTAACATGAATAACATAATAACCCATTTCCAAATTTGGATACATTTACACAGGCTCTGGTTCCTAGGTTACATACTAATTTCACATACTTCAAATAGTTTGGACTCATTTGAATGAAAATGTGAACGTCACTTGATCACTTTTCTTAAACCTCCAGGCGATGATATCAGTAAATGTTAGATCTATCACCATTTACCAGAGAAGTCTGAAAAATCTGGTCAAAAGTCCTTACCCTACTATTATCGGATTCTAATATCATTAGTTACGTTTGTCAGTTACAGTGAGTAATAAAGAAAATCTAAAGAATACCTGCGAGGCTTTCATCAGTTATTTTTTGGCATAATGTTATGTATTTATTTGGCGTTTAATGGCGCACAGAAATAAGATTTTCATTGTGTATGACGTGTCTGGCTTGAGGTTGTCTGTTCAGCTTATGCCCGCCCTACGGTATTGTGCTGAATTAGGTACACATATAAAACTTTTAAAATAATTGAAATAGCAGAAAACGGAAACTACGGTAAATTGTACTCAAAAGACTGTTTAGGGTATTACATACAATGGTGTAGTCAACTGTACACAAAAGACTGTTTCTACTGATATATTATTTATCCTTGTACATCATTTTATGACTCGTATTAGTAACAATATCAAAATACTCTGTCGGCGAATCTGAAACAGAAATGAATTTCGGCAAGGAGGAGAAACATACGTAAGAGGAAAAACAGAATGTATTAAATGCAAAATTGAAATTTATTTACTGTGCCAGCTTTATTTTGGTTACACCGCCATCGAAAACTTATGTAATAACTCTAGAACATTTTATAGGATCGCCTAGATGATTTCAGATATCAAGAGAAAAATAGTTGATAAAATGCACATTGAATGGAAGAAAAGGGAAATAAATGAGAGTTAAGGGAATAAATCTGACGATCACGACCACGGCTGTCGCTCTGAGATTCTCCTGCGGCTCGGAACGAGCAATAGCCGCGTGCTTACCACCCCTCGTCAGTCAACACCCTACCCACAGCCGCGATGGGAACAAAGACCCAGGGGCATTCGTTACAGCTTCACTAAAGAAATGAGTTTAATCAGTGAAGAGAAGATGAGGCTTGTTGTCTGGATGTGGCGGCTTTATGAAGAAGTCTCCAGTCAATTTGTTAGTTTAACTCTATGGGTCACAAAGGTCGCGTGGGGTGGGGGAAAGTTGGAGGATGGTTTCAACGGATGAAGACATCATCCCGCCAACTGTTCTTTCTATTTGACAGAAAAATAAAACGATTTACGGCGTGAGTGGAATGTTACTTCTTTTCCATAATCTGTGTTTGGAAGTTACAATGATACAAAACTCCGTGTCCCCGCTGAATTATACCATGTGCAATATATTGCATCTGTACCAAGGGACGAAGCATAAAACCATGCATGCCTTTAAATTATACGATCTTGTGTTTCATCATTCGAAAGAAAAGAAAGTTAAATGTGTTTATTTCGTTGGGAAAACTGCATATTCAAATGTTGCATATATTTAAGAAACAAAACTTCTGCAGCTGATGATGTATTTACCAATGACCAGTCGAGTTGGGTCATATCAGGTTGTATTTTTGTGAATTTATTTGATTGAGCTTTATTGCTCAAAATGCGCACGAATTACACACTTATACGACTTGCATGTCAGGAATTCAGAAAGAAACTCTATGTGAGTATTGTGTAGACGAACCCGTGGCGTTTGCTTCACACGGAATGTGCCTCTCCTAGCTACTGGCACAGAACGGTGCAGACTTTGACGGTCCAGGGTTGCAGGATCGAGAGTTTGGTGGTTCAGAGTATAACGGTCAACCTATGTTAAGAGTTTTCTGGCTACTTTCTTACAAATTGGACAAGATAGGCAAGGGTGCTTATTTGTCAAGAAGCTTTTGGGACTGAGTTACAGTATTAAACGTTAACATTGTCGCTTATGGCATATTAAACGGTATTTGATTCCAGATGTTGTCGGTTCGCATGGCGGAATTGGGCAAGGTTTGACTTGTGGCGAGCGATTACCTTAAACCACGAGAGTGAAAACCAGCCCATTAGAACTGCAAACGAAGACTACATCGGACAAATATAAAAATAAAAATCTTGTTAATGTTTTGTCCCTGAGCTGCACACTTGTCGCTGCCATCAATAATTAATTGAGGTAAAGGGCCAGGGGTTGAGAGATACGCCCAAGCGATCTGCACTTTATCACTTTGTGTTTTGGGGGGGTTGAGTTTGGGCTGTTTCCGACGGTTAATGAGAGGTAATAAATGAAGGACAGTGTCGGGAAGTGGGCATCGTTAGGGGTATACCGGGGCATTGTCTAGCACACTGCACTTCCGGAGTGGGTTAGGTATGGCCGTCGGCCTCTCTTGCACAGGTATAACGTCGGCTCGTTCGTTATAGCAGCATCCGTCAAATTAAGTGGATGGCCATCGATTAGAAAACATCACTATCAACAATTACTCTCCATTTATAATCACCTTTGTGGGAATGAATTGTTGAGATTTGACAAAGGTATGAATCAGAAGTCGCGTGTGCGCGGTTTAGAATCGGCCTGCGGTTTTTACGCCAGCGTACGTCCTCGGCAGGGACTGGCAGGAAAAAGCCGCTTCACCTGGAAAAACCGCGTTCTGCCCGTGGGGGGACGATCAGTGAACCGTGCCCGTCAGGTAACGTCATCCCGCGTTACTGGCTGTAGGCATGCACAGCCGGGATCAATACATTGTAGCTTGTTACAGAGGTTAGCTAATTTTATCACCGAATCACAGTTTACCTTCACGGCTCTTAGCCCCTTCGTAATTAATCAATAGAACTACATTGATAACACCTTTTTAACACTGCCCCCACCCTCGCCCCACTTCTCGACTGGTAATGTGATACGAGTGGGTCGGGAACGGGAATACAGCGTTTTCCAGGTAAATCAGCATTGACAACCACTGGAGCCTGAATTGTGATACATTCTGGATTAAATACTGAATTTCAGCATTTTCAAATTACTAGTCACATCTGTTAACAAATGCCTTCATAATTTCAAAATGCTTAATTGGTCTGAAACTGTCATCGGTCGATTATTTACCCTTCTGTACAATGATATGAGGTCTAGATAACATAATGTTTACACGACTCTTCGCCGATTCTGTGCCAAATCCCGACAAAATCCACACAGGACTAGCGTTTCTACTCCCCGATGACCATGTGGTGATCGTCGACATGTTGCCCAGCGCAATATAACTAATTTGGCAAATGCACGTATAGAAACTCTTGTTTTGCACTCGTCGGTTTTGAAATATTCAACACTTGCCAGATATAGATTTATTGAAAGCCCATTCTGTATGTCTGCATGCAAAAAGCAGTGTTGTATAACAGACGATAGATACACCCATACCGTATACCGTGATCAAATGATCCATGTTACTGTAAACAATTGATTATTAAAGGCTTATTATACAGTGCTTCAAAAAGACAAGGATAATAAGGAAATGTGCCTATAATGTAAAAAATGAACCGTATTTGTGTCTTTCAGTCGTTTTGTGGCGAAACGTCAAAACGTGAAAGACATACATGCACACATTAAAGTCTATCTGTTAATTTGTCCTGTTAGAATAACACAATATTTTGCCATATTCAACATAACATACTACTTTGCTCGGTTTGTATACGGTGCCCAATCGTTCCATTTGAAAATAACAATACATTTTTACCATGGACATGTTTTCATGACTTTTAGATAAAGATTTACACTGGGCATATCTTCGTAGATTTGTTGTTACACAGTTCCCTCTATTTTACGTGCATCATTCATGTTGTAAGACAAGTCCATGTGGATCTGTGTATTATTCCATTCTACGACTTATTTCATTCTCGTACGTGGGAAGGTCTGACAACAACCTGCGGATGGTCGTGGGTTTCCCCCGTGCTCTGTCCGGTTTCCTCCCAAAATTAATGCTGGCCGACGTCGTATAAGTGAAATATTCTTGAGTATGGCGTTAAACACCAATCAAATAAATAAATAAATCTTATTTCAGTCTTACGTAAGGCCAATTTTGCGATTCGACACTGAGGGTTACACCCTATTCTATATGTTGGGGTAAAATATAGCTAAATCATACTAAACTACATCACTATAGTGCGTGTCTGTAAGGTATAACGGTATGTATCATGCCATGTGTAAATATGATGCTGAGATCCGTGTAGATTACACGTGTAACTATCATGCTGAGATACCTGTAGAGTATAGGTGTAACTATCATGCTGAGATACCTGTAGAGGATAGGTGTAACTATCATGCTGAAATAAGTGTAGAGTATAGGTGTAAATGTTATGCTGAGATACGTGTAGAGTATTGGTGTAACCATTATGCTGAGATCCGTGTAGAGTACAGGTGTAACTATCATGCTGAGATACGTGTAGAGTACAGGTGTAA
The DNA here is from genome assembly GCF_032854445.1 of Liolophura sinensis. NCBI lineage: Eukaryota > Metazoa > Mollusca > Polyplacophora > Chitonida > Chitonidae > Liolophura > Liolophura sinensis. The sequence continues at coordinate 32,185,584 of NC_088303.1, forward strand.
CATTATGCTGAGATACATGTAGAGTACAGGTGTAAGTACCATGCTGAGATCCGTGTAGAGTACAGGTGTGACCATTATGCTGAGATACATGTAGAGTACAGGTGTAACTACCATGCTGAGATCCGTGTAGAGTACAGGTGTAACTATCATGCTGAGATACGTGTATAGTTTAACCATTATTCTGAGCTAGGTTAACAGTATAGGTGTAAGTATCATGGTGAAATACGTGTAGAGTTTAGGTGTAACCATTATGGTAAGCTAAGTTAAGAGTATAGGTGTAACTATAATGCTGAGATACGTGTAGAGTATAGGTGTAATCACGCTGAGCTAGGTGAACAGTATAGGTGTAACTATGATGCTGAGATACGTGTAGAGTATAGGTGTAATCACGCTGAGCTAGGTGAACAGTATAGGTGTAACCATTATGCTGAGCTAGGGGAACGGTAAAGGTGTAACTATCATGCTATTCTGCGATTATTCTATTTAAAAGTATTAACCCATTAAGTTTAGAGTGTCTAAAAATGGCAATAACTTTGACAAGGAGTCTAATTCGTTTAAAAGTTGACGAGATTTATTAAACTTTCAAGACTACCAAATGTTTGTGAAAATCGTGATATATTATCCAAATGAATTTAAGGAAAGAACTGCATGAACACAAACTGGGGACATAAAATGCCGTATAAAAGTGCATGCACTGGCAAAATTGTCCCTGTACTTCGCGAAATTAGCTCAAAATCGGACATTTTCCTGTGCCAAAAATTCTTTGTTTTTTAGAACTTTGTATTTTGACACAGGGCGCAAATTTTGACACAGAACGCAAGTAACACATGATTTACATTTTTAGTGTTAGCGTGTCTCGTCCCTTGTATATATATATATATATATATATATATATATATATATATATATATATATATATTAATTATGATAAATGAATTAGCTGTTAGTTGCATTGGTAAAAGTGTGTTAGCATTATTGGCATTATTCTTAGGTTCGAGGAACAGACCACGTGATCTATAGACCTGTGTCTGTAACATGCCTATATGTACACCATTTGTGATTCCATGTTTCTTTGTTGCCTATCAGAACTGTGCATCGACCGTTCCAGCCTAATAAATGGGACTTGCCTCCACCAAAATTTCATACATAATATAATAAAAGACATGCAGCTGGTGCAGGAGACTGATAACTCTCTTAACCGACTTTCAAGCAATTTTTTTTATTTCCTGTCAGTAATTAGTTAATGTAATTGAATTCAAGGTGTAAGACGAAGAGACGAATAAATATTGAACTGTCTTGATAGAGGTTAACCTAAGTTTGTCTTTCAGATCATATTCCCAGCTTTCCTGTGAGATATGACTTTCATTTGTTGGACTTTTTCCCCCTCGTAATTCGAGTTCTCGGCGCGCCAATTATATAGCTGCAGTGTTAAAAATATTTCTATTTCCACCTTTGTGTTAAGCGAAGCATCCATCACTTAGTCTGTGGTCTCCTCCAAACAAATCCTTTACAGTGTCAAAGAGCGCTTCTTTCAGAGCTCATGAGATTTTGTCAATTGAGGCCGTAAGGTGAAGTGTAGGGTTTCGGGCAGAGATTGCCCGCCGACCGGTCGTCTTTCACGCTGCCTGCCGTACACCGGAAGTAGCCACCGCCACTCGTCTCTCGCCCCTAAAACTTCCTTATTAATGCGGAGCTTTTAGCTGTGCCCACGGCAGCCATTCTTTCGCCTTCGTCCGTTCAGCTCAATGAAGTGAGAAGAAAAGCGAAGGTGCTCAGCGTCTAAATGTACGGATCTGCTTTCACAAGCTCCGAACCTTACAGTGGTGTTGACAGAGAAATTGAAGTCGATGGGTTGTAAACAGATAACAATGCTCTCTTAATGGCTCTCTCTTTGAAAAGGGATAAAACTCATCCTTTAACACTTTATTCCCCTCTCCACGGGACAAATTCGCCGCTTCATGACTTATCCGGTGAGTCCAGGCTGGGGGGAAGGGGATGCGTCTATTTCCCGACAAATTGATGCCAAATCAACAGTCTGATTAACGCTTTCCTCCGGGGTTGGGAGTTGTAAGGTGGAGAGAGGTATGAGGGGTGGAACTTCCCCCTTATCAACACCTCTTTCATCGCTTCCATCGATTCATTCTGCTCACCGTTCTGAGAATCAGTAGATAACTCTGATGTACTTGAGCGATGTCAGGGTCGAGTTAATTTGCATGTATGAAATTAATGACTGTCCGACTCGCAAGTCTCGAAAAATCCCGCAAAGTGTCAACGCGATATACCTGTTAAGATCAAATTAACACTGTCCTCGTCCTTTGCAAGTACGCTTCACCCCATGTGCTGTTAGTGCATCTTTTTAATTATTCTATAAATTACCGATGACATTTGTTTTCCTTATTATATTAATTGTTAAGCCAATTTTCCTCGCAGACGTCTGAAGATGCAGGCCCTAAGGCATCACACGGTCAATTACATCGTAGAACATGTTTATGTTATAGCAGTAAAGCAATAACAGAGGCAAAAACATCAACCATACTGGTACTTGGGAAACCCCGTAGCAAACGATTCCCACAGGTTAATGGTTACGAACCCCGACAAAAACGGAATAAAATCCAATCTGTTCACCACAGACGCTTTTTTTATCCGTAGACCGTATCACCGTCAGCAATTATAACCAGAGGTCAGACATGTTCTGACACGTGACACTTACCATTGTGAAATGGCCCTACCCTCGGTAAATTTCCCTATCCTCGCTAAATGTCCCTAACCTCGGTAGCAAACAGCTTCAGCTTCATCTCTACATTGACCAGGTGCAATATTGTCTAACTTTAAAATATGAAGCCCCCCCCCCCCCCCCCAACGACGTCGGCCATAACCTCACCTACATGCGTGGGATACCTTCCTTAACAACAACACAACCAGGACGTCATTCACGATAATTTTCCTACCGTGAGTCCAAAGCAGAATTTCGAGAATGTTTTATTCTCATTGTAGCGTATAGATTGTAACTTTTTTATATTAATTCGATTGTGCTTCGACGCTATGATAACTTATGAGAGGGGGAAATCAGAGTGACTGGAGTAAGACCACCCACCTTTGGCAAGTCAGCTGATGATCATTCCACACACAAGTGACGCATGCGCAAATGTGGTGGTGGATATTCATTATTCCTCACATATCCCAAACCATCATAGGTTTTAAATGCTTAAACTTCTTCACCTTCTCCTTTGGTAAACTTTGACTTAAAAAAACAGGACTGCAAAAATGACAGAAAAGCAACACGGATATCTTATGATGATGGACAGATAGTACTACGAAAAAAAGTAACTACGGTATATTTATCATAGCTGTGCTTTAATTATAATGTAGTCATAATCAGGGTGATTTTCATTATTTTCTTCAGACGAATTAATAACTAAGATCGCAGGTCTCCGGATTTACATTGTTGTCTCCGTTGTATTTGCGATCATGATGGTAATAAGCGGTCAGCAACGTTCATACGACGGCTTAGATGGCATTAACAGGCATGGAATTCGCTGGAAATAACTCGAAAAGTTACTTGCCAAAGGTTGACTATTCACTTCGGACACTCCAGTGTGGCCTACTTGCAAAATGTTCTTGAATGACTCGTGACACCAGGCTCAAATATAAATAAATGTAAGGCAACCCTACATTTCCAGCATCACCCACAACCCTACATATCATGTCGTGTCCTTGCTTAGGCATTCCGTCAGTGACGTGAAGTGCGTGACTCGGCCCATTAGAAGACCAATGTTAACAAAAGGTGGCTAGCGGTCGCCGTCATTATATGAGCCATGCCGACACCCGTCTGCGCACTCATAAATTTAGTTATCTAATCAGGTGAAAACATTGCGTTTAACAAAATTACTAGTTGCCCTCGCTGATTTTATGCAGCGTTGAAATCTTACTTCCGGGGGGAATCCCCGGCTTGCAGAAGTGAGCTGTTTGTGGCGCGATGGTCACGTGCTCTTGTTTTCAATAGCGAAGGGTCCAGTTCCGGGCCACGCCCATTTGCTGGACCTGGATGGAATAGGCCGAAACATGCCTGGTTGCCTCCCGAGTAAATAGCCATCACAAGCTTTCAAACAACCATTCACTTTGAACTGTTGTTCGTAATGAGTAGTCTGTTAAAAGCAGCTTTTATGAAGTACATGACAGAAATGAAACTGGCATCAAATAACGGTTTTGGGGTTGTATACGCTTGACAATGTCTGCTCTGCGTGGTTAGTGGCAGTATATGAACGGGCCCTCAACTCACAATGCTTACACGCTACATTACATACCATCCCGCGGTTTACATGTAGGTGGACTTGTATTGCTTTATCGACGACATCAAATGATCACAGGTATAGAAGTTCGTCAACAAATTAAACACCTGTGATTATTGGAAGATATATGGAGCGGAGTTGCGGATAGGCACCATTTGGCAAGCTGCGCCATACCGCCCCAAGTGAATCGACCAGCAACTCTGGCTTCTGTGCAACAAAGGTGATCAAAGTCCCATTGTTGCCGGTATACTCATATCGACTTACCTTTGAAAAGTATCAAGTAGATCGAAGGTTTGTGGTTTTATGCAACTTAAGCCTTCCTCAGTTTATTATTTGTGCTATAAACGTTAGCTTCTTGTCTATTAGTAATTCGGCGAGCGAGTCAGTGTCGAATGGGTTAATTTACTTGATTTCCACTCGATGATTTCAATCTCATTCTCGAACAGGAACCTACAAGATTCCTCAACTCGCACACATCTGTGTGTATTGATGGTAAGCAACTCTTTCGTGTGGCTTTGCATGGAGTTTGCTGGAGAACATCTGCTTATTTTTCACCAATGTGACCGTAATATATATATATATCAAACCTGGCATGCAGAGTTGCCACTAACTTAACAAGGGTCTGTGCTTTACTTCACAAAATTAACACAAAATCCAGGGTACCTGGTTTATTTAAATCTCCCATTGGGAAATACCACAGAACTTTTAAATGAGCGTGGTTTACCCACATCTGGCGCTTGGTGTATTCAACATGAGATTTGAGCCGAATGCGCTACAAATTATAGCCATTGCGAGTACCGCATAAAAACCAAATAAATAAATAAATAAATAAATAAAATATTGTCATTGCTACACATAGGAATCCTAACCTTCAGATGACTCAAACAGTGTGAATTACACAAACTGAGCTAACCTTCAGGCATAGAAACGAGGTGTGCTATTTGTAGCAAGTGACGTTATTTCCGTCACAAAAAATGCCATGTTTACAGTAACAGTGTTCAGGTATAGCACGACAAGCATAGGAATTTCAGTTATGTTGTAAGTTCGACTTGCTGTGAAGTATATGGAAATCCTCTAAAAATAAATATAGGAATTTTCAGTCAAGATAAGACCGACTTGAAAACTTTTAGAAAATTGCAACAATGTTATACGTAAGGAGATTGACAGTCTCATTTATGTACTCATTTATTTAATTGCTGCGTAAGCCACAGCATCAATAACTTTTCACCTATACAGCGGCCATCTTTTCTATCGACAAGGAGCAAATCGGAGTCCTGAGTAAACGACCGACCTTTGAAGATTATTTATTTATGTGGTTGGTGTTTTACGCATGCTCAAGAATATTTCACTCATACGACGGCGGTCAGCATTATGGTGAGAGCAAACCGGGGGAGACCCACGACCATCAACAGATTGCTGAAGTCTGTTGATGCGGACATTCGTATACCAGCCGTCAACCAATAAGGAGGTCCCAGATCAATCAAGGCCACTACCATTATGGAAAACGTTACATCTACGGATTGTAATAATGAAGTGGAACGTTATGGAAAACCATTATGGAAATGGTTACATCTACGGATTGTAATAATGGAGTGAAACGTTATGGAAGCAGTTACATCTACGGGTTGTAATCATAAAGTAACCGTTATGGAAACCCTTATTTTTACGGATTGTAATAATGAAGTGGAACGTTATGGAAACAGTCACATCTACGGATTGTAATCATGTGGTGGAACGTAAGGGAACCGTTTACATCGACGGATTGTAATTATGAAGTGGACCGTTAAGGAAACCGTTAAATCTACGGATTATAATCATGAAATAGACCCTAAAGGAAACAGTTACATCTACGGATTATAGCCATAAGGAAGGCGGTTACACCGACAGTTACACTGTGTGTCCATGGATATTGGTCGTGAAACCAATGGCGCTACGAACAGCTCACCGTCCCAGAGGACGACAAAAATATAAAGCAGCTACGATATGGTGGCAAATAGTAAAAAATGCTGCTATAATAGTGTGTAGAACAGAGAACACACGCAGGCATATTCATTATGCTATATGAACATACGTTTGTCATTACGGAGTACTCGTATAGCCCCATCAAGTGCTTCAAGGTTATCCAACATGCTAGCGAGGGCAAGAAACAAAATAAACTGTGGGTTAAAATCTCGTTGACATATATGAGGCGATATGATGGGTTACAACATACAGCTCATGATTCACTGTGCATCACTGCACCGCTAGGCACACACTGTCTTCATAATCAACGTTCCTTTTTTCATTGTGCCCCTTACTGTGTACACAGACTCAGTACATGTAAGTTAGGAGATAGACCTGCTAGGTGATATGTTATCTATCTTGTTGGGCAAATTATTTGTTTTTAGATCAACTAAGAAAAGAATGGTGTTTGTTTTATATTTTTTTTCGCACGAAAACCATGGAAGAAAAACGCTAAAATGTTGATTCTTGGTAATATACACGCGTGGATGCTTGTGACGTAAGTCATATGTTATCTATAGTCACAAATATGCCTTGTTTTAGCCTATGACTGTCTTTGGTTTCCCCAACCCATATAACCTGATAACCGTCGCACGAGTAAGTTGTGGGAAAACCACGAAGAAACCAGCACTGTGTCAGCACTGAAGTAGAACTTTCGCAATACACCCATGTATCCCTTTTGTTATATGAGTTGTCAGAATAATGTAGGTATGTCAAAGTAAAAAGTTACACGAAAACCAGGCACAATTGTCGAAAATGGACGAAGAGGCCTGGAAAAAGATGAACGATTTTTACCTTGAAGTCACGACTGTAACTGAAAAACCGCCTTTGTACGGCTGGAATTAGAAAGAGGTTTACAAATGGTAAAAGTACAATGACGTAATATTTACCCACACTTAACATGATTTCCGGACCTGGAGTCAGTAAATTCAAGACAGTCTCTTAGACTGATAAACTGTTAGAAATAGCCCATTACGTCAAAATATTTTGCCTTTTATTATATGGGTACATGTGACGAATATATGATATTGGCTATATTTTACAAAAGTGTTAGCATGATAGCTGAAGTAGAATTGTTTTTTCCCTATAATAAACTTAAATTCTTCAGTATTAAATGTCCAGTATATATGCTTTGTGAGAAAAATATGAATAGAAGCAATAATATTTATTTATTTGATTGGTGTTTTACGCCGTACTCAAAAATATTTCACTTGTACGACCGCGACCATCCGTGCGGTGTGAGGAAGCCGGGCAGATCTTGAGGGAAAATCAGGACCATCTTTAGGTTGCTGGCTGACCTTCCCCACCTACAACGGGAGAAGAAGCTAGCTTGAGCTTATGCTCATAATAAACACGGCGATTCCTCACCCTACTTCTGTTCGTAATACCCGCTGGAAAAACATAGGCTTATTCAACAGTAAAACAGTTTAGGTGACCCAATCATCAGAGAGTTTAAGAAATAGTCGAAATGCATTAGAGACATGGAAAATTCAAACACAAATTGGATTGGATAGTTTACGTCATGTGATAGAATTTAAAGCTCGATCTATGTAACAGCCATACTCCTTACAGCACAGGCGTCGATCCCTACGCTCTCTTGACGTCACTGCACCACCAGCAAATTTTGTACACAAATCCTGAACAGCGCTAAGGCCACTGGGGTCACGGTACAAATCTCCGTCTCGGCTTTTCAAATTTGTTTCCATTCATACTTGATGCACACGCATTATCTCTACTTAAAAATGTTTAACATCATTCAAACTTCACCTGGCACAGTTTTATTGATGAAGGCTGATTATAGTTCCGCAAGACGGACACCATTGGTGTGGCTAAATCTAAATAAACCCTACGCTCCAAAGATCAAGGACTGTCTAGAGGTACCAATGGTATAAAGTGAGAGAAGGGAGCAGCACATACGGGTGTAAGGAGTATATCTTACTGCATGACTCACTGCACGTGTGAGTTGGGTTAGAAATGTGTGAAGGAGGTTGAAAACGAAATTCCAAAATTAGTAAACCAAAAACCTGTTAGGAAGCAGTTAGGGAGGCACTGAAAAATGGTAACCTTGTGTGTGTGTCGAATGACAATGAAAAGTCATTGCAGTGCTTCGAAGGTCTCTAATCGACGGTGACTCGGTGGAGACAAGGAGAATATCCATCTGCAATGTGGAAGAACATAGGCCTACTTTTGTTACCGTATTTCCTACTAGTCAGCCTTGTCGAATTAGATAAAGCATAAACTTACTGCAAACTTGTTTGCTTTTAGGGTATGGATAATTTAGCAAAGGATGTAACAATTGTATTGGGCATACCTGATTATGGCATTGGCATTACCTTTCTGTGATATTTGTTATACCTGTCTATGATATTGGCCATATCTGTCTGTGATATTGGTCACACCTGTCTGTGGTATTGGCATTACCTGTCTGTGGTATTGGCATTACCTGTCTGTGATATTGGTCATACCTGACAGTGGTATTGGTGATATCTGACTGTGGATATTGGTCATACCTGACTGTGATATTGCCATTACCTGTCTATGAAATTGGTCATACCTGACTGTGAAATTGACCATAAATGACTGTGGTATTGGCCATGTCTGACTGCGGTTTTGATATTACCTGACTGCGGTATTGATATTACCTGACTGTGATTCTGGTCATACCTGACTGTGGTATTAGTCATAGCTGACTGTGGTATTGACCACACCTGCCTGTAATATTGACCATATCTGACTGTGGCATTGACATTACCTGTCTGTAATATTGTTCATACCTGACTGTGATATTGGTCATACCTGGTTGTGATATTGGTCATACCTGACTGTGATATAGGTCATACCTGACTGTGGCATTGGCATTACCTGTCTGTAATATTGGCCATACCTGACTGTGCCATTGGCATTACCTGTCTGTGATATTGGCCATACCTGACTGTGGTATTGCCGTTGCCTGTCTGTGTTATTGGTTATACTTGGCTGTGGCATTGGTCATCCCTGATTGTTGTATTGGTCATAGCTAACTGTGGTACTGGGAACACTTGACTGTGGTACTGGGCTTTACCTGACTGTATTAACATTACCTGACTGTAATATTGGCATTAGCTGTCTGTGATATTGGTCATACCTGACTGTAGTGTTGGTCATATCTGACTGTGATATTGGTCATACCTGACTGTGGTATTGCCATTACCTGTCTGTGATATTGGTCATACCTGACTGTGGTATTGGTCATATCGGACTGTGATATTAGTCATACCTGACTGTGGTATTGCCGTTACCTCTCTGTGATATTGGTCATACTTGGGTGTGGCATTGGTAATACCTTATTGTGGTATTGGTCATAGCTGACTCTGGTACTGGGAACACTTGACTGTGGTAGTGAGCTTTACCTGACTCTATTAACATTACCTGACTGTAGTATTGGCATTACCTGTCTGTGATATTGGTCACTGACTGTGGTATCGGTCATATCTATCTGTCGTATTGGTCATACCTGACTGTCTGTGATATTGGTCATACCTGACTGTGGTATTGACATTACCTGTCTGTGGTATTGGCATTAACTGTCTGTGATACTGGCCATATCTGTCTGTGATATTGGTCATACCTGACTGTGGTATTGACCATATCTGACTGAGATATTAATATTACCTGACTGCGGTATTGATATTACCTGACTGTGATTCTGGTCATACCTGACTGCGGTATTGACCATACCTGTCTGTAATATTGGCCATATCTGACTGTGGCATTGACATTACCTGTCTGTGATATTGGTCATACCTGACTGTGATATTGGTCATACCTGACTGTGGCATTGGCATTTACCTGTCTGTAATATTGGCCATACCTGACTGTGGTATTGCTGTTACATGTCTGTGATATTGGTCATACTTGGCTGTAGCATTGGTCATACCCGTCTGTGATATTGGCCATACCTGACTGTGGTATTGACATTACCAGATTGTTCAATTGGTCATACCTGACTGTGGTATTGGGCTCACCTGACTGTTGTATTGGCATTACTTGACTCTGGTATTGGGCTTTTGCCTCAATGTGGTATTGACATTACCTGGTTGTGGTATTAGCTTTAGCTGAAAGTGGAACTGATATCACTTGACTGTGGTATCGACATTGTCTGAGATTTTCAAAGCATGGATGTTATCCGGTTTAAACGAACAAATAGCGTTACTGCGTTTTCAACGTGTAATGTTTTCGATTAGTAATTTTGAGTGCCAAAAGTGTTTTGGCCTAAAGTCCTCTCTGTCTATCGAGATCCAATAGATCTCGTATAGACGCCTGAGCGACCTGATACCCAGTGAGAAGTCTGTCTTTTCACAACTGGAGCCAGAAGGCCGTCTTGCAGGACTGGAGCCATGAAACCATTTTTGCAGGACTGAAGCAAGTGGCGTTTTTCCGTTTTCCGTTTACGGCACAGACACCCATCTATGATTATCAGTGTCAGCGTGTACTTCTGACGGGCACCCGTTGTAAGTCATGGACTCCCCGCCACAGGAGTCCATTGACCAGTCCTTAAGTGAGGCAGTGAGATGCCAGACACACAGACACAAAGACAGACAGACAGTCAGCCTGTCACTTAGCCCTGATTAGACCAACATAGATCTTCAGCTGTCGTTGTCAATAGGCAAACATTGGCTGTTAGTAGAAAATTAGTCTCTTCACAAATTTAGACAACCCAGTGGGTTTTGTGTGAGTGAGCTCCTTTGCTGTGTCAGACTTCGTGTCAGACCAAAAATTCAGCGGATGTAGAAAATTCATTCATCCAACATATTTCGTACTTTTTCAAGTTAAAATTATTCTTGTCCCGTCATATATAAATCAGGTAATTTTTTATTTATTATATTAAACTCAAATGCTTACGTATTAATGAGTCAGTGCTTGTTTTGTCGGAAAATATGGACAAAAACATTTTGATTCATCAATTTGTTTTGAAATTGTTTTATTTGATGGGTGTTTTACGCCGTACTCAAGAATATTTCACTTATACAACGGCGGTCAACATTATGGTGGGAGGAATCCGAACAGAACCCTGGAGACCCGTGACCATCCGAAGGTTGCTGACAGACTTTCTCACGTACATGTTCGACTGCAGAGGAAGCAAGCATGAGCGTGAATTGAACAGTTTTAAAAAAAAAAAAACCATAAGAAAGGACAATTTAGGTCTGGTGTGTTAAACTGTAATTCATCGAGGAAATTGATGCTATTTCTTAATTCTTATTATGATAAATATATTCGCTTAATTGGGAAGCATAATATATTGGCAACCCCACTTTGTATGATGCTGTCTTTACTTTTCTCTGTTTCTTTTTCTCTGATGTTCCTTCCAGATCTACAGTTACAGTGAAATCATATTTCACAATTACAGAAGTTATTTCACATGCTTTTTCTTTTTCTTCTCTTTTACAGTTGCCCAGAAATACAAGTTTGCTGGGTGTTATGCTTAGATTTCCAAATATTCCACGTTATTGTCCATTGAGAAAACTACTTCGTATAATTCGAGAGTTTTGCATGACAAATGATAAAGTGAAATGACAGCTGAGTGACTGGATTTCGCCGTATCTGTAGCCCGTCGGACGCCCACAAATCATGACCACATGTACTAATGAGTGGAAGGGGGTGGGTGGGTTTAGGGGGGTAGGGGAGCTGCTTGTCAGGTCTATATGGAGACATATCTAAGACTGTTGGGTGAGAGAAAGATTTGCTGAGAACTACCGGAGAGTAGAAATATTTACAGACTGATCACGTGACGTGTAATACACGCTCATCATTCATGCTTCAGCGAGGTTAACAAGCAGAAAACCTAAGAAAACAACTCATGGTTAAGCCTGAGGGCAAGGTTAACACAGGCAGATAGCGTTTCAGAAGTTCTAATCTGTTATGAATGGTTGTCAAAGACCATGCGTTAACCCAACAATAATCTTTTGCTAAAACAATAAAACATCGTAGTGGCAAAATAAATATCCAGGCCGTTAAAGCAAAGAAAGGGCAGTAAACTCAAAATACCTGTTCCATTCATAAGTTCCAGCCTCTGAAACGTCAGGCTGCATGGCATTACATTCATTACTACATCTAGCTCTTCCCAAAATATGAACATCTTATATGACTATGATGAATAATTTTGTCGGAATACATTTACCTGTATCTGAATACCGTGTCTTTGCAATATCGTCTATGCCAAATAAATAAAATATCGTCTAATCCCTACAAGCAAACCTGCGGATGGTCGTCGGTCCCCCCCCCCCCCCCCTCCACTCGCACACAATCATGCTGAAGGCTGTGGTATAAGTGAAATATTCTTGAGTACGACGTAAAACACCATAAAAACAAATAAATAAACAAATTACAATTTACGTATTTAAGTATTTTATGTGAACTGTGTAATAATGGTTTGTTTTATAGGGTACTACAGACATGAAACTCTTAGAAAACCAAAACAGACATGGAATTTTCTCTTATAACGCAGTTGGATACTTTATTTTCATGCCAGGTGTGTTCAATATAAGTGGGCAAAATTTGCTAGTCATTATGAACTTGGCAGGGCTATGACCTATATATAGAGCAACTATGCTTTCACATGGCGGACCTTTGCTCTTTCTACCGGACGGCATGATTAAAGATAGTCTTGACTGATCTTCCCTCCCAAGCTTAGCCGTTTCTCCGTTATCCTCCTGTGTAAGTACCAACATTCCCACAACTGTCCATCGCAGAGCGGCTGCGCACTAGTTAACCCAAGAACCTTCTCTGCCGTGCATTCTGCAGCAACCGCTTCGGAGCACCTCTTAAAGACGAAGACGAAAAACTTATAACGTTTTTGTGAAAATATGTAAAGTGAAAGTCGTTTTGCCGTTGGCCTTGACAGCTCGGAGTGAAGCAAGCACCAGTGCCAAGCAGTTCTGCCAGCGGATTAACAGCCATTCGAGGCCCATGAACAATTTACCGCATAATATATTCTGTAGGTTTGAAGTACTTTTGTCAGTGTTGTAATCAGGACAAGGCATGACATCCACCACAAAACCGAAAAAATGCAGATGTGTGTTAAAGTGGAGGGAAAAAGTTGTGAAACAATCACATTTCCTAGGTCACCAGACGCTGGCGTGAAAGTTCAGGTCGTTCGTTCATAAGGGAGAAAGAAAGAACTTGATGACCTGTTTATATGCATCGGACACTTTATAATGTGTCATCCTGGAAATCAGAGCAAACGTGGTAATATCAAAAAACATATATGACCCCTGCATGGAAAGTTCAACGAACAAAGCATACCTCGTGTGGGTAGATCGATCTCAGAAACAAAGTGCTAAATAAGACCACAGATGAGAGAGAAACCTTTTATATATTTTGTTCACATCGCCATTTTCCCTCACGACACAATTAAGAGTGTATATAGTGCTAGCAACAACAATAAAAAAATTTTGTTTTTGTTTTTTTGTAATGTTAGTTACAGAATAACCTGAAATATACAGAGTTCGTTGACGTTCATATACGGTGTTGGTGTAAATCAGTCCACAGAGGGACTGCCACACGCCAATATCTCAAACAACACCTAACCAGTAATAATATTCTAGATACCCCAATGATATCTTTACACATTACATATACATTTACTATTACTATCACAGTGATCGTGGTATAAGTAGTGCCGATTATTCAGATGTCCAACATGTAGAAAATATATTCCTGATGCACCAGTTTTCTCACACGTTGTACCGGTATAACTTTTGAGTCCAGTGTGGTACTGCATAATTACTATATCCACTGCGATATACAGGTATTTTTGTACTGCGCCAGTCACAGGTCACAACTATTCCAGTATAAATATATATTATAGATTGTTTGACTGATTCGTTGATTGTCACTTAGGTATTTTTCACTTTAAAGAACTTTCTCAAAAAACGCACACCATATTTGTGGAAGTTAAGTGAACGTCAACGAATGTTTGGCTGTGCAAACAGCTCTTCGAACGCCGTCGACCTCTCATCGTCACCAATGCCGCCGGAAACATTGAGGGCCGAATATCTACAAATTCCCTGTCCGATGCCAGGACCGAATCGGCCTACCTTGTGTCTGTTGGTTAGGATGCTTTTTTATATAACATACTAAAAGTTAATGAAACTTGTTAACTTGTCTCCTTGACACACATCTACACATAAGTATGTACTTCGGGATGAAGTCTAACTAGCCCCATCCCCACCTCCACATCCCCTTCAGTTGGTACAGTGTTAGGAGTCCTTTGTTTATAACACACACTGTTGTTGGTTATCGCTTATCTTTTTACAAATTTTCCGGGGCTAGACAGTTTCTCTCATAACTGCGGAATTCCTGTAGAGATAGTCAGAGGCCCGCAGTAATCGCCTCTTGTCAGCGCTCTAATCACTAACACCATATAGGTTACTTAAAACGTACCTCCACAGAGAAGAGCGCGGATATAAGTGACAGAGAGCTTTGGTATAACTTATATAGGCTAAAAGAAATGTGTAGTTCCAAAAAAAATATACCCATACTTTACCGGAAATTTTGATTATTATTGTATGTTTAATGTGATGACAACACTGCGTTTTGAGAAATTATTGACCAGTGACGTCTAACCAATTTTAGTTAACATCACTGCATTTTTTATCTAATTCTGCTTCAGCCTTGGTGCGTGTAGTTTGCTACTGTTAAAGCATTTACATGATCAGTTAGAATAAAACTGACTGAGGAAAATTGACAAGATGTGGTCATTGCCAGCTACCACACTCTCGTGGTTGCTCTGGTTTTAATCTCTATGCTATACGTTTTTAATTATATTTTATATAATTCTTTGGCTAAATGTGAAACTATTCTCGAACTTGCGTAATCTAACTAACTTTAGATTTTTGAAATGTACATATGTTAACAACAAATACACGGTGGTCTTAACATTGTCCATTTCTGTTCAGTCTATATATAAGGCTGTGTGTGACTATAACTAGCTGTGGGTGAGATCAATCATAACCCGGGATGTGAAAACCTAACTTTTCCACGCCAAAACACGAGTCTGTGGTCGGAAAACTTGTAAACACTTGTTGTCGTTGTACATGATCGCCATCAGCACATGTCAGTCCGAAGCAGCTCGTTTTCTAGTGAGAGCAAACGAGACGTGACAGCGGGGATGGTCAGTAAGGCTTGAAGTCCTCCGTGTTTTGAAGGGCTCACCCGCGGCTACGTCAAACAGACAAGGCTTGGTTTCAGATAAATGCTTCAAAGTTTCTGACAGATCACCGGCCTGTGTTTCCTCTTTACAACCACCCGAGACAGCAACAATCAACATAGCTCCATAACTCCACATTCTCGCCAGGCTCAACTCACCAAAAGCCTCGTGAATTCTCGCTGTCACCGAGAACCTCAAAGACAACGCGCGATCACCTGCCTTTACTATATGTTCAGCACGTTCTCAAAACAACCCCACAACATCTGTCTTTCCACATGCCCCTGTGATGTTTTCATCTGTTTCACAAGAATTAAACATCCAAACACCGTGATAAATTACCAGTGCAACACACTTTATTTGTTTTTCTGAGCCTTGTTTTCATCATTCCTATGTGTGTGTGTATATATGTGGCTACCGTTACTCTTGGTTTGTACACAAATCACGTGACTACAACATCTGAAACAGGCCCTTGATATTCATCTTGCCTGTCAACGCTGGGACTAAGTTACACAAGCGCAGTACTTTTTCATGCTATTTATGTATTCATGTCAGCTTAAACTGTCCCCGGTAGAACTGAAATCATAGCATTTTGTCACCACTATGGTGTCCAGGTTTCAGTTCTGTCAGGGAGTCTGATTTGTTTTAACAGGCTACACAGTTACGTTAGATAAACTGATAGTGTGTCACCCGCCTATAATTATTTTGGGACAATATCGTGAC
Organism: Liolophura sinensis; assembly: GCF_032854445.1. NCBI lineage: Eukaryota > Metazoa > Mollusca > Polyplacophora > Chitonida > Chitonidae > Liolophura > Liolophura sinensis. The sequence continues at coordinate 32,201,781 of NC_088303.1, forward strand.
ATTTGCCTTCCAGATCTCTGATTACAACTTATTCACTTTCGCAAGAGTATCCTGTGGAAGAATTAAAAACTGAATATACAGAACCATTCGAGAAATGCTTATCAAAAATTGCCTTTTGAACATGATCAACAGCGTTGAGAAGGGGTGAGGAAAAAATGTACTTAATCTCAATTCCAGCTATGTTGGGAATTTGTAAATCATAGGAGTTACCAAATCGTCAGTTCTAGGCAAACGTTCACTGTGTTCGCATCTGGTGGTTTTAAACACACGGTTACCATGTCCCTTGGGCTCTTGACAAATGTTTACTGTGTCCTATATTTCTGGCCAAGATTTTTCCGCGTTAGCTGGTGGTTCGGCACAAATGTTGATCATGTCAGCGGCAGTTGCCCTGACAAGCATGTCAGTCCGAAGCAACCGTGTCCAGTGGTTTTGGACTAACTTTTACCGTGTCAGTCGGTGGTTCTATGCAACCGTTTACAATGTCCAGTGGTTCTGCACAAACACGGTTACCATGTCAGTCATTGGATCTAGAGAAAGGTTTACAGTTCATTGGTTGTAAACTATTTTTTACTGTTCCAGTTGGTGGTTCTGAAACAAACGTTAACAATATCCAGTGGTTCTACACAAACGGTTACCATGTCAGTCATTGGTTCCAGAGAAAGGTTTACAAAGTCCAGTGGTTATATATTCTAACTTATACCGTGTTAGTCGTTGGTTCTGAACAAACGTTAACAACAACGTTCAATGGTTGTGGACTAGGTTGTACCGTGTCTGTCGGTGGTTATGGAGTCATGTTTACTGCGTAACGTGCTCATGGACAAATGGATACAGCATTGTGTTGTTCTGGATGAAAGATTACCTTATTGAATGCGTATTTCTGAAACAAAAAATGTGTATGGTTTGGGCAAAATATTTACTTTGTCGTAAATTTTGTCGAAAATTCCGTGGTAAAGTATGTAAATTTTCAAGGCGAGGGGCAGCCAATGGTTGTACGATGTATTCACGAAAAACTGCCCCCTTGACTTGGTGCTCCTCCAGTGTTTTTGCTGCTCAGATAATGTTTTTCTTACTGATGTTTAACAAATGTTATGACGAGCTCTGTTCTAGAGTATACGAGGCAGTGTCGAATGCAAGACTAGTGTTGGTGAGTATCTTAATTACTGACAAAAGTACATGTACGTATAGTGTGTACATTTACGTATACGAATGGCGTGGAATTTGGCCACTCCCGTCCTGATGTTAATCGCTGTGTATGGAAACAAGCCAAACAAAAAGTTCCCATTGTTGGACATTTTGCACGTGTGAGTGTTAATTGGAAAAAAATTCGAAAGCAAAAAGCTTCCGGAAATGCGTGAAGGTAGATAAAAGTTCAGCACCCTTTTTGGTGTATGTTAGACAGCAGTCATCGATGTACTGCTATCGTATACTGCGGTCTGGGATGTGCTGGACGCTGATGAGATACGACTGAAACAAAACCTTATCGTGTGAAATACTGATCACAACTTGGCTATGATGTTTGATAGTAGAGAAAATTTTACATCAAGGTAGGTTGTCGTTCAAGACATGCACAGGCAGTTGCTACTATTGAAGCATTTACATGAACAGTCAGATTGTAGAGCAAATTTTAAGTTGTCATTCAAGACTTGCAATGGTCCTCCTGTTCAAGCATTTGCATGAACATGAAACCCTGTACGTGAAAAGGTCTGACAGCGGATGGTCATGTTTTTTCCCCCGGTCTATGCCCGGATTCCTTCCACCATAATGCTGGCCGCCGTCGTATAAGTGAAATATTCTTGAGTACGGCGTAAAACACCAATCAAATAAATAAATAAATAAATAACAGGACCTGTTATGTATGATCATTTTTCACCACTCTGTCCCCGCTGCTCTGGTCTTACTCTCTATGGTGGAGTCTTTCATATCAAGAACGATGATGTATGGTGATGGACAAAAATGAAACTTTTTTGTACTACAGGAAAAAGAAAACGTTTGCAAAGAGATCTGGTGCCCAATAAAACTGCTGTACAAACTTCGCAGTGTGATGCCGTGTAGAATATTTCCCATTGTGATATTTTGTCTGTTGCATGTTACAAGAAACCGCGATTGAGGCTCCGTTACAGTTACAGTCTATGGCTGTGTAGAATGGATAATCATATAAGACACTATAGATTCCTGCTGTAAACACGCTGTCAGGTACGATTTTAGAAACAAATATGGAAGATCGGACAAAAAAAAATAAAGAGGAAAAAAAGTTAGCTCAGGAGAATTAGCATTCTGCATGACTAAGAGAGAGAGAATTGTTGGGCAATTTGTTCTATTCAAAGTAACTAATCAGCAGAGAGCAGAAGAGAAGACAAGTACTTCGAGTAAACAGGAAATAATTGGTCTCAGCTGGCCTATATTTAACCCGATCGTCGGCAAGGAGACTAGACTCTTTGGTATCGGAGGTAGGAAAGCTGGATGGGTTGTGAGAAAGCAAAAACATTCCAGAGGCTTACTCTGTCGCTTAGTCGTCAGTCTGTGAGATTCTCAACGTTCCACCATTGCTAATGTCACGTAGTGCAGTATTCTCAAATAAAAATAAGCTGATGCTGAAGTATTTTGTCCTGTAAACTAATTCCTCTAATTTTATATGATAGCAATAGGCTTATTACCGTACATCGCAATAGTACATGTATTATCAAAGAAAGTAAAAACGGCGGATTGAAGTCTGGCGTGAATGGTTTGAGCTTCGCCAATGTGCATGTATTCGCTAATTTACCCGCTATCTTATCGTGTCCAAACCCACCACCTGTCGACAAATTAAAGCTGTCAGGGGATGTATGAATATAATTACAGATACATGTACTTTTCTTACATAACTTAGCAAGTCGTGCCTACTTCCGGTTTTGTTTTTGTCGCTTGTGCATGAAATGACCTTGACCTCATTAGTCAAGGCCACGGATGAATGACAGGATGGAACTAATCTGTGACAATGCCGTGCGGTCATGAACAGTAGTTGTTTCTGGTTGACCACAGACGCGGACGGTGGGATGTGTTAATTGAATTACTTAATGAAGAAGACAATTAACCTAATGAAAAGAAGACCCGTGTATGTACCAGTGTGTGGACAATGTATAACTACGTGTTAAACAACACAAGTGACATGACAGTTACACTTTTGCCACACATTCCAGCGAGTTTTACACCTACCCGGCAAACAAAAGGGAACTTTACCTTTTCGTTGTAAACGTATTGTTCTGCACATATATAAAGATGAATAACAAGAGATTTTTTTATCGTGGCTGTGTATTGTTCGGTAAGGAAATATGTTGAAAGGGTGGCTGTGTGATGAGTGAAAGGGAGAGGTATAACTGACAGAACGGTTTGAGGTACTCGGACGAGGAGTGGGGTATTTCATCACGTGACAAGAGGGTCTGCAGCTCACGGTTTACCGGCCCTTCACAATAGGATGTGGGAAAGGAGCGCGCGTAGCTGGAGCCACATGAAAGACGTCCTCTGTCTTATCTATCCTGCAGAGAAAAGAACCTGTGAAAAGTAGGATTTGTGTGGCGGGATGCATAAAGACAAGTGAGCGTAATCCAAACAGCACGTCCCTTCGTCAAACAAAGTGAAAGCCTTAATGTTACCTACGTGTGACGGCTTGTTTGTGCGGAGGCCAGTTCGCAGCTGACCTCGTGACACCCGGACTGACACGTCGTTTGGCGGTGTCCGGGACGTGCTCGTCTCTAGGCGGTCACGCCCGCCGAACCAAGGCGCCCAGTTCCGGGTTGTAGTGGCGCCAGAAAATTCAACCCATTCAGCAAAAGGTACATGTAGAAACATACAAGTCTATGGTGCAGGAAACCATCAGGCTACTGCATGTTGTTGGGGGCAACATGGTGAGATCTGTAGAGTAAAATTTAGATTTCTTCTGGATTGTTGTTTAAAGCCAAACTCTAGAATTTTCCACTTTTACAATGACAGTCAGCATTATGGATGGAAAAAACCGGGGTGCCGGAGTACACCGCACGTGGCGCACAAGATATGAGGACGACAAGTGGTCTTCAACGAACGTCAGACTGAAGGACATTGTCACAAAGGCCTCACAAGCAGTGAAAGCCTTGGAATCTATAAATTCTCTGTCCAGGTTGAACCCACACCTCAGATATATCATCGATTGAAAGGCAGTAAATATAAGAATATTTTAGCATCGTCAGCACGATTCAGGTATGAACCTAATTATTACAGGCGAATATCTCAAATCAGTTGTTGACAAAACATTATTATACAATTATTCGATTGGTATTTTACGCTACACTCAACAATATTTCAGCAGCTTTAAACATTAAGCGGGCAGGTTTCCTTCCACCTTAATGGGTCGTATGAGTAAAATATTCTTAAGCGTAAAGCACCAATCAAATAAATAAATACTGTCTCTAAGATGTATTTTACACAAGAAATATTATTTAAAAGAATCAAAAGCATAACCATTCTTCATCACGTGTGACGTGAATCAGTTCCATGCATAGTGGCATGATATCTGTGGGTAAATCCTCAACTTGAGTTAAGCTAATGTGAGTGTGGCCTGTATAAGAATAGGCCCCGCACATGTATGACGTCAAAGTTGCAAGCGCTCACATACCGACATGTTCGTTCATGAGTGAGTGAGTGCTTGGGGTTTAACGTCGTACTCAACAATTTTTCAGTCATATGACGACGAAGGAATCCTTAGGGTGCATGTGCGTGCAATGTGCCTCCTTGTTGCAGGACGGATTTCCACCGCTCTTTTATTTAGTGCTGTTTCACTGAGACGACTTACCGAAGGCAAGTAAGACGCCCCGCCCGAGCCATTATAATGATACGGGTCAACCAGTCGTCGCACTATCCCCTTCATGCTGAACGCCAAGCGAGGAAGTTACAACTTCCTCTTTTAAAGTCTTAGGTGTGAATCGATCAAGGATTGATCCTGGATCAATTGTTAACAGAACAATACTGTACCTAGAACGTCATTATTGGTTGACGGATGGTATACGAATCTCCGTTTCGATGCATAGATTGACAAATCCAGATCGTGTTTGTTGAAAATTTTAAATGTGCCTGATCCATGATCTGTCAGGTGACGTGAAGGCAACAGTCCCTAATTTAGGGAATTATCATTGAACACACCTACACGCGCGAACAGACAGCCGAGATAAAGACCGAAACTATAGGGCCTTTCTATTTCTTTCCCCTTTCAATACATTTTAATTCTTCGGTTTCCCACAATCATTAAATGACATAACTGTCTAGTTAAGCTTAATTTACGTGACAAACTTGTCTGTCATGGGTACTAGAAAAGCCTTTTGCTTAATCTCCATAATGGGTCTGCCTAATCACAAACATATGCTGCCTCGTTGTGACTATCAGATCTGACCAATGAGGTCGCTAGTTTGAAGGCATATATTTAATCCATACACTCAAAAATAATGTTAATTTTAATAGAAAGTCTGTTGAGTGATGACAGAATGTATTCTGTATTGCAGCGGATTGTTCTGTTAAATATAACCCACATATTCTGTTAATTCAACATAAAGATTCTATTAGACTAACAGGATATTATGTTGAATATGACAGAATATTATTATAACAGAATACATTCTATCATCACTCAGACAACATACTTTCTGTTAAAATAAACAGATTACTTTTTTGAGTGTATATTTATTTTTTTGTTTTCCTCCCGCAAAAAACACTTGTATGAACACAAACTTGTGTTCTTTCCAACAAAAGTCTTGTGTCATATTTTAACATTTGTGTTGTGTTAAATTAACACAAGGTCTTGCTTGATTTTTATTATTTACTAATACAAATTGTGTACTTGACATTTATTTATAATACGTTTGTGTTGGGGTAACACTGGGTTGAATGAAACAGCACAAGTTGTAGTTGTGTTAGATTTTGTGTGCAGAGCCCGAGGGAAACAGGCTGCCATACCTCCGACTGTAGATGCAGCCAGCATGAGTTGGATTTGAACTCGCCCACGGAAGCCCTCCTCTTCGAACCCAACTCTCAATGTTTCGCAAGAAGGTATCTGGTGAAGATATGGGCGGTTTCCTCCGCCTCACTGTCACAAAGGTGAAACATTCTTAAAGACGGTAATAAACACCAATCAATCAACAAATCAGTCATCGCAGAGGTCACAAACAGATCCAGATTCTCTCTTGATGTATATTCCTGGCGACAAAGGTTGTAATCCAGTCATAAATATGAACGGTATTTTCAGCAGATTTTTCCTTTATTACAACCCTTGACAGGCCCCGGTAGCACTGTTGGTAGAGCGTCCGCTTTGGGAGAGGTAGATCCAGGGTCAATTCTGGATCAAGTCACACCTAAGACCTTAAAAGAGGAAGTCGTAACTTCCTAGTTTGGCGTTCGGCGAGAAGGGGATAGTGCAACGACTGGTTGACCCCTATGAGTATAATGGCTGGGGTTTGGCGGATTACTTGCTAAGGCGTCTCAGTAAAGCAGCACTAGATAAAGCACTAGATAAAAGAGCGGTGGAAATCAATCACGCAACAAAGAGCCACATTACATGCCAGGGTTCCTTCGTCGTCATATGACTGAAAAATTGTTAACCCCAAGCACTCACTCACTCACTCTTTATTATAATATTCCGTCCAATATTTCACAACACACAAACGCATAAATATATAGATTCCATCAACATTTATTCCTTATATTCTCTTCTTATCGCTTCTCCGTTCACAAAATATTAATGTCTTTTTGCTATGTATATATATTTATGTATATATAAATAATTGTAAATGAAGTCATTTCGTTAACATCCAAATAAACCAAAAAAGAAATTCAAGATCCCAAATCGTTGGTGAACATATAGTCCGATGTTGTGGTATTTATAGTGACAAGAAATGCTAGAGCAGGCACACTGACCAAAACTGGCAAGATGCGCATCAGTTTCATACCTGCACAGTATAGCCAGAGTTATGCAGTATATATACACAGCGTGGACATGTGAGAATTTCATTTAGCCAAATTAAAGATATTTAATTTGAAATGAACTGGTTTGAAAATCATTATAAATTGCATTATAAAAAAGAAAACAACAAACAACTAAGGATTTCAAATAGAAACTCCAAAATTTGGCAAGTATAAGTTTGCTGGTCCAATTTACCCTCAAAACACCAGGCTGACCAATATAGGACCTAGGGTTGCCCATGATATACACCATTCTTGAACGGGAGATAGATTTCATCATCTTAATTTGCGCAACATCAAAATCTTGCTGAAAATGAAAAATAAACCTATGATAAGATTATGTCATCTAGTGAAATACTCCATAAAATGTCACAACACATAAAAATGAATGTCGGCGAGAGATGCGTTGAGGATGGCTTTGATCAGCAGCCGGAGTGGTCAGGGCAATCAGACAAGGTACCAGGAGAAACATGAATCTCTGAAGTATCTCCATATTTAATAATCGGTATCACATGATTCCATCACGTCTACCACGAGATATAGCGTTAATCATGCAGTCCAGTCAAATGTCATGATATTGGCCATATGTACTATACATCACTTCCGGTTCCACATATTTCTATAGTACGCAACAGTACGGCACCAAATTTGGGTGACACGCTTTGTAGTATCAGTCATCTTGGATTCCAGTCCCCTCAAACGTCTGCCGTGAACATCGACATCAACGGTATATGCAACGGTACACAACGGATTTGGTTGACAACGTTTCATGGCATCAGCCATCTTGGATTCCTGTCCCTTCAAACCTATGCCACGAACAACAGTATACGCTGACCGTCCTGGTGAACATCGTCATAAAACTCAGTAAGAGTCACGCTGTCTGTATCTAATGCCGAATTTGCTTAGCACGTAAATGTTTCTTTCAGATTGTTAAAAGTTTGCTTTAGAATATCACTCTTTCATGACTGGGTCACGATTTCCCAACATCCGTGACTGTTGCTTATATCCAGCATCCCGCTAACATTTCTTCTCGCCACTCTCATATCTAGATGTTCTATTAGAACTCGAGCATCTGAGATCCTTTTTGTCCTCCGGTGGTGGAGATTTCCCTTCATGAACTGTAAAGATACGACATGTGATATTATTTCTATGGGTATATATGTTAATACGATCCATTACGGATTTCAACAGAAAATAAATCTTGGCTAATTGTATTAAAATATTTCGGCACTGAAAAATTTGAGAAAACACACATACACGGTTAAATTGGCTACGAGCATCTCTTGGGTGTAACTAGATATATATAAAAAGAAAGGCCTGTACTCTTGAGGTGAATATTGTGTAGCGATGCAAGACATATCTGCGCATGATCACATTAGAAGTATATGGTTACATGCTAGTAGCATTTCAGAAAATATAACGCAAAACACAACCCTCGTCCTCAAGCTACATATATATACGGGCATGACATGTCTGCTCCGTTCCGATCCTTCAAGCTAAGAAACGATACAAGGGCTAAAAACCTGGAGATGTTTGCCGAGGGCTACCTCAACCTCGTTCTTTTTTTCGGATTCAAGTCTGAAAGCGCTCGGTCGCGTGTCGTCCCGTCTAAATGGCAGAATAAACATATTGTAATTAGACCCCCCACGACGTACCTCCACTTTGACAGACTCGTAAGTGTCGGTCGGCGAAAGGGAGACGCTGGGAGGAGCCTTGTCGATTTTATTCGGGGGAAGGGGGGGGGATATCTATTGTCGATTTCTCTGAACGCGCTGATTGACTGGTATTCTAGCGGGAGGTCGGGGTATATAACCACTGCTGTTTATTCTTCCAGCTTGCTCAATCCTCACAGTTCCAATGGCCCTCTTTACTTCGGTCTTCGCTTCTGTTTGGATATGACTCAATGAATGGAATCGAAGGGTCTTTACCGAACAGGGGACACATTTGAACGTGGCGCGGACAATGTAAAACTTTTTGTGCCATTATAGTGGGCCATGTCGCGCCATTGTCTCTCCTCATGCATTGGAGAAGCGTCGCTAAATAAGTAAACAAGCCTTTTTACAGCGTCTCTATAGGTGTTTCGCGGAGCAGAGGGAAGTATGGATTAGTGGAAATTTGTAAGAGAGCCCAGAAGATAGGCCGTTCTCACATGGAAATTATTATAGGCGACTTTACTGAGATCTGACGCACGGCAAGAGATGGCAAAATGAGGCAAATTTCACCCAAATATCGGATTTTCTCTCGGGCTTAGTGTCGACCTGCCAGGACGGCACGATTTGAGGGAACCACAATAAACGCTGAGGGAGGTTCAGAGGAGAATTGAGCGAGGATAACGAAGTCGGTGGCGATATGCTACTGTTCAGACGTCCCGTATTCAATATATCTATAATAGCGACCACACGTAAACTGTAAGTAAAATAGAATATCAAAACCCATGTAATGAATACCGCCCATGGCGTTTTCCATAGGACAACGTAACGGCCATCACGCCTCAGTCTTTACGCGACTGTGGCCCCTCTTCTCGCAACATTTACAGTAGCACTGACTTCGACAGTATCAATGACTCTTGCTCCCGTGTTCTCTGGCAGGAAGTCATGTTCCCGGAAATGCCCCCTGAACTTGAAGTACCCCCCAGACTTTAGCAATACCCAAAAAGCTTTACTGTCTATTAGCGACGAGGAATTCTTGAGTACGACGTAAAACACCGATGAAATAAATAAATAAATAAATGACGACCATGAATAATACATTTGTCCCTGAATCAAGCTGCTCAATAGTCTGACAACAAGGGACTAACACTATCCGCACCTTCACCTCTATATCCCCAAGCAGGTTTTCTTTAACTTTACCTGGAATTTTGTTGCTGATTGCAAACAGGTCTCCCCAAACACCAGTCATCTGCCGACGGAGACTTGAATACCCTGAGCTCTGTAATCTTCCATCTGACTAAGTCGTCATTCCATGATTATGAACAATCAAATTCACAATGTTCCTGATTGTTAGTCCATCAAAGTTTTAAAACAAAGAAAAAGAAGCCAAATGTTGTGGCAAATGTGGCAAGGAGGTGCCTTATTGTCTTTATCCTCCCGATTTGAATAGAAAAAATCAAAAATATGAGGTCGCACAGTCTGAGGAGCATTAACGGTAAGTAATACTTTACAAAATCACTGACAAGAATACAGCATATTTCTCGCCAGCAGAACATCTGAAACACACGACACGAAACATATGTAAAACGGCTACATAACACTATAATCTCCTCCATTTCGCTACTGTCTACTTAGCTCCCCTTGCCGCTAGGCGGAGCCATATGAGACAGTCTCACCCCACCCACGTGGCACGTCCGGCAGGAGATCTGAATGTTACAAATTTCACAGACGAACATTACTTTTTTCTGCTTCAACGCTATGGAGATTCTCGGGCATCACACCGTTTAATATCCATGCAGAGAGGGTCACAAGGACACTGTTAGGTTCGTGGCAACACACGGGCGAAGGTTCAGTACGGTGACGCACTGTGAAACGCGGTCTGGCGCCAGATTCCATTGACGACTACTGCTGCCCAGAGGAAGGCGCCACTGATGGGGCGAACGTCTGCGAAGAGTCAAAAGAGTAAATAGAGGAATTCGTATTTTTTGTACGCGTGGAAGGTGTTTCTGACGCCACTGTCTCTGCTATGGACCAAATCCGTGGTTTACTAGCCGTCAAGGAGTCGTTGGCTATGGGCGATTTCGCCGTGTCGAGATCGGGAGTGTGGAGGCGCGATCCCAGCGGAGAGGCCACCGTCAGGTCCTCGGGAACAACGCCGCTCTGACGTAACTGGGGCGGCGAGAGTTGATCAACGGAGAGAACGCTATCTCTCCGCAGCACGTGAGGTGACGTCACATCCTGTTCACTGGCACAGGAGTTTGGAGAGGATTCATCTATCCCACCGAGTCTCGGGGACAACGAAAGATGATGGTCGACGCTAGGGGCCTTCACGGAGGTTCCACTAAGGAAGGTATCTTCTGGAAACAGACGAAACACACTGTATAGTTACGGTACCAACACACTTCAATATCCGACATAAGTTTATCTTGTAATCCGCCATTCTGTCTAGCTGCAACATTTTACATCAGTTTTACACATTATCACAAACTCTCAATCAATCAATTAATTACTGTATCAATTAATACATGTTTTCAGCTACAAACAAATATGTTACGCAATATTTTCATCCACATCATGCAAAATGGAAAGCACACAATGGATGCTGTGACAATGCACCCTAAACGAGAATAGAACAGAAGCTTTCGCTGTGATCGTATAGAAAACAAACGCAATTGTTACAATTCAAAAAGCTGATATAAAGTGTTGCAGTTATTATAAAATAAATGTCAATATAACAATAGAAACAGAGGTTTTGGACTTACACAGACAGCCGACAATAGATGGATGATGTAGCCGTTAGCGTATAGCGTATTGAGAATGAATGTTATCTAAGTAAGAGATACGAACAATTCAGCCAAATAAATCCGCGAGAAAGTTGCCACATGTTACACAGGCTGTCATAATAAGAGATGAGATTTGACACGCCTTTGACCTTTATTCTTATACCCATCGACCCAAGACACGAGTTTTACTTTACCACAGGAAGAGCTTGCTTTCGTCCCTTAAAAAATGAAATCTAACAGTAAATGTTCAAACACGTAAAAAATACTTATATACTTTAATACTTCTAGACAATGAATTTTTCTATATATGTACGTCCGATGGGTGTTATGTTTGCTGGGGTTGAAGTAATCTCTGACTGTCATTGCCGTAAACGTCAATTAGCTTAAAGTGTCAGAAACTTGATTTATGGAAATGCCAAACGACGTTTTGCTCGAGGCGAAATAGTCTTTGCTAAAGAGAAAAAACAAAACAAAGCAAAACCCGTATGGAATGATTTCAACCTGAATATGTCGATTTCCACCAATCCTTTGTCATGAATTTGCATCACATATGGTGTGTAATACATTCATAAGCCCAAGTCTGCCACTTCATCAAAGTTACGAAGAAAAAAGATATATGTTAAAAATGATAATTCTGTGTGTTGGTTTTGTATTCCCTTTATGAGCTGATAAACCACTACAGCCTACTATGTTTTTCACCAAACTATTAACCAGTAAATATCTATACCGCGGCTTTCGTGCTAAAAATAAACACGATTTCGAGCCAAATTACCTATACCGCAAAATTACTTCATGAATGTTACCAATATTCGATAAAAAAATGTTGAAGCTTGTTAAAATATCCCAATAGTATACATAGAGTACAGTAATGTGATAAAATACGCAATAAAATCGTCACACTTTTCTACTTGTTTTACATGTGTCCTTAAGTAATGGCAGTGGCGCTATTTACTTTCCTTCAAATATCCACCATCCCCCTATATTACGAAAAAACATCCCTTTCCGTATATCATTGATAGATAACATTGACGCTATCTTAGCAAACGTATAAATCCATTCAGATTATGAATTATTTTTTGTTGTGGGTGTGTACAGGGTACATCTGTCCTGTCTAGTCAAACCTATACACACACGCAGTCAGGCTGGCGAGCTTATACAGCCAGATAAGCATCTCTCTCAATACTGATCAGGAACACTGAGTAAAACAATGGAGATGCGGAGAAAAATGAATCAGTCAATAAAAGAAACATGTGGTAAGGGGCAATATAATCCTCGGCCACAATCAAATAGATTGGCCCGCCTGTGGCGGAGAAACGGATTCAGACAGACAATTACAGAGAAATATGAAAGGAATAAATTATTGTGTGTATAGCGCTTCATGCGTACATCCCCCCCCCCCCCCCCCCCCAAAAAAAACAGGTGGAAAGCATGCAGTGTTTTTTTTTATTTGTGACCACAGCGCGAAGGTAGACAAACATTGTGGCACGGTTCGAAGTGGGTTGATAATGATGCGGCCAGGGTTTGATTACAGGTAAAGCAGGTGTCGGGCATTGTCCCTTACGGTGTATTGTTACAGGAGCAGTCGTAATCAGCAAGGTAATGATTCTTGTGACCACCTCATATCGCAACCTAACCTGTTTACATTAAATTGGCGATCACTCGACAGTTTGTATCGCATGACGTATTCAATTCACACGATAATTACGCCCGGTAAACACAGTCGCGTACGTTATTCAACGGCAAACATCCCTACTGAGCGTCTGCGACATATAGATTTGTCCATTTTAATGCGTCGTCCCGTAAATGGAGTCCAGTTCGGGAAAGCCAGTCGAGCATCTTATACCAAATATGACAACTTGAGCTAAACAAATGTTTGTGGATGGATGCCACATTATTGTAAACTAGACCTCTATCGACGGGCGCCTGCATCAGGCGGGCTAACATTTTGCGAAGCCTCAGTTCACGTCATAATAGGCAATATAAGTGCTATAGATGCTGTGCAGATGCCGAGGGCGTGACGTCCTTGTGAGTTTTTAAACATCGATACTGGGCGCTGTCGGGCTGACAACTATTTTGGAGAAATGGAAATTGTTCTATTTTACACACATTCATTCTACTGACAACCTTCGAAGATGATGTCATAAAACTGAAATATAGAAACACAGGTGTGATCTGTATCGTTTTTCGGAGTTAGTTCTCAAACCATTCAAAGAGAATCACAAAAAAAAAGCAAATCATGTCAAAAAGCAAACATGGCGAGATTTAATGGTAATCACATTTGCATAAGTTCATCATGACACGATAGATCAGAAGTAATCGTCCTTGCTTGGACAGTCATCACGAGAGAATGGTTTAGTAACTGAAACCAGTAAATCAGAACGATTTCCCATTTTTCTTTTGACAATTAGACCTAAGTAAAAGTTTTAAAAAAGGCTTTTAAATTCAAAGCATGCACTCGGCAGCAATTTAAATAGTTTCAGACTATGGCCGATCGCACAGAGAGTTAGTTTCATCTGCTGGCCACCTAAAAGGCCTGTCACTCATCGCCTTTCACCCCGCCAATTAGTCACGTGACCCCATTGTCTCATGTACTCCGCTTCATTTGTTTTTCGCCTTATTGAGAATCATCGAGTCGTAAACTCATCATTAGCAAAACGCAGCGCCGGTTTTTGTCAAACTGAGGTTTTAATCAACAGCGCGGCTTTAATGGAATGTTGGCCACTTGGTTTAAAAATATCCGAATATAACAACACGAAACAAAAGACTTAGGAGGGAAAAAAGAGAAACATCAGTGTGGAATGTGTTTGGGCGAGTTCATAAAGAGAGAGTACAAAGCGAGGCTAACAAACTGGCTTGTCGGCACTCTCTTGGTTTTCTTTAATTCACACGCGCGGTACAAATATGTGTAATTATGTTCCAACAAAGTGCCCTCGTTCCCTTCCATGATACATCTGTGCGGAGAGCTGGCAATGCTCGGGGGCTCATAAAGGGAGCAGCTTGCACTCTTTGTGGTTTACCTGTACGGTGTAAGGGGCTCAGTGCAGGCGTAGCTTATACGGCCTCACGCTTATGCATTAAGTACATCGTTCAACATATCTCTGAGCAGAGCTAATGTCTTTCGCGGGCTCACCATGGAGGGTGACTGATACATAAAGTCCACTTATTGAATGGATTATTATACTCTCCTGTACGATTATGTGATTATAAGATTTAATTGTATTATACATGACTCTCATTATATATTTTCTGCAGGGTGTCAATAAAAAGTTATATATTTGCAAAACCAGAGCCAAATGTATATGCAGTGAATCCAAATACAAAGTATTAAATGCATTCGCACGGCACATAACACAAAAGAGAAGCATTTCTTTTTTAAAACTTTACTTTATTTTAACTGCTGACTCAGAAGCTACACATTCTCTACGGACAATAGAGAATAGTAATTGTTTCCAAAGAATTGGCTTTTGAACTGAAGTTTTAACCAATCAAAATGAAGCACAAAATGAATATTACATTGAAGACGTACGATAATCTAGCATTTGTAGAAGTATGGTGTTCACAGTTTGAACATTAGAATATTGTTTTAGTTCAAAAAGGAAAAGACACAATAACAAAGTAACAAATACTGAGATGCTTGAGACTTCATCATTTTTGTTTTTTCATGCAAATTCTGTTCATAGCACGGGATAGTGACAAAACGAGATTGTCACAAGAAAACCAGCAGCATGGTGCCGTTATCTGTTTTAATTTTTTTACGTCTACGTTTTAGTTTATTTAAAAACAAAAAAATAAAAAAAAAACAGTATAACTCTTGCGCCTCCAAACTTAATGTTGTTATTTGATGTATACTTTATTATAATTTATTTTTAAATATCCTATGCACATCTAATCAACACTTCACTCTACCACCACTCAATAATCGTCAAATTAATGACTTTTGTTTAATCTAGTTTGACACACAAAAGTTATATTTATTTATTTATTTGATTTGATTAGTGTTTTACGCCGCACTCAAGAAAATTTTACTTATACGACGGTGGCCAGCATTATGGTGGGAGGAAACCGTGCAGAGCCCGAGGGACCTTCCCACGTACGGCCGGAGAGGAAGCCAGCATGAGCTGGACTTGAACTCACAGCGGCCGCATTGGTGAGAGGCTCCTGGGTCATTACGCTGCGCTAGTGCGCTAACCAACAGAGCCACGGAGGCCCCCCACAAAAGTTATAATATTCATAAATATTCCAAAATACATAAAAAAATTCAACAAAATGCATATAAACGCTCGTATAATATAGCTACGTTTCAAAACGCAAATTGAACTCGTTTTCCTATATGACTGCCTAGGTTTAGCGGCACGCAATAGCTTGGACATTATAGTGAAACAAAAATTAGTGATAATTGTAAATACCTTGTGTATGTACACGAATAGGCCTATACATGACACAAACAAATTATGTTTTTTTCTGATTAGAACAATAAAAATGTCTACAGACAGAGAAGATGCAGGGAAATATTGCACATATAAATATTTAGCTGAAAGACTAATTAAATTAATTTGAAGATTGTTAAGGAAAACTTTCAAGAAGAAAGATTGTCGACAATAAATAATCATAAAGAGATGAACCGCTTCGCTCTGCATTCCGGTACATCACATATATACATATGTGATTTTAAACTGAGACACCTTAGTACAAGGAAAAGTACAAAAAAAGAAAGGATGATTGTAAATCCGTCAAACGGTCGCAGGAGACATGCGAGAAATTTACCTGACGGATCACAATGCATTATGAGGTAGATCATAGAGAGACCGAATGGCCTTTTCTGTTAAGAGACGTCAGAATTGTCGGCAAAGGTGTCTGTCATCCACGGTCTCGTCGCTCTGACAGTCATCACATAAACTATCCGATCCCAAAAAAAAAAAAAAAACAAAAAAAAAAAAACAGGTACGTTCAAGTCACGACAATTCAGGTATAGGCTGGAGCGAGTGAACCAAATACGACAACACTTCAAATACTATACACATACGAGCGAACAAAACGACTGCTTTGAACGGGTTAATTAAACTACATGTTTGATGCCCTTTCTAGCTGTTAACTTTAGAATTCTTGCAAAACAAAAAAATTAAACATGTTGTTTATATTTAAAGCTGAACTACAAAAATTAACAAAGCCCGCTTGTAAACGTGATTTAAATATAAACAGTTAAATGTACGCATGCATTGAAAAACTATACCAACAGAACGTTATCCACACTCGACATAGGCATGTTGTATACTACTGTCTCTTATTTAAAAGGCAATAAAAATGTCACCGTTTCGAAAACTGAGCAGATATTTATCCAATCCAAGGGCTACATTAAATAGTCCTTCAGTCAATGAGTCGATTAGAAATAATCCATACTCCAATCTTGACTGAAGTATTTCATTTTTCACCACAGGTTTCATTTTTGTGGTGACAATAAACTAGTAAAGAGTTTGTTTTCATGGTTTGGAATGGCTGGAATCCACACAGTCCAGAATTGTAGATCGTATATACCCCAAGAATTAAGGGGTATACAATCCATGCAAGGATCCAACCAGGAAGAGAGTGTCTTTTTCCCCCTAACATCTGTTTCATTTCGCGGAAATACGAATTAATAATGAATATTTAACCTCTGATTAATGAGGTAGGAGGCACTAAGCGCCGATCTCGAGGTGGACACACGCATTTGACCACAGAAGTCTTGCGTTCGAACCCAGCTCTTGCTGATTTAGAAGTGGCTTTAAGTATACAGAGAATTTTCAGCCATTTGTTGAAGTGTGATTATTTTCACCGGCACTCTCCGATTTTTCTATACACAAACCTGCCAGATGTTGTATAATTGAAATTATCTTGAGATCGACGTAAACATGTGAAACAATGAAATAAATATAAATCTATAATAAAAATTATGCCGCTTTGTACATTTCATATGTCTGATGGATATTTTTCACAATCCAAAATCTCTTTCAAAGATATTGTTTTGCACTTGGTCGGTATACCACCATTTAAATTCTTGCACGATTCATCTATATATGTTTCCGTGTATAGCCATAGCAATACCGGACCCATGTACCTTGTGTTGCTTTACACTAATTTATTCACGGCACAGCCCATTATACAGATTTGTTCCGTGATAGAGGCAAACCCACTCCACCTATGCATTCTCCACTTCATCTACCAGTCCACACAGATACACCCGCAAGTAGGAGAACGAAACCCTCACCTGTTTTGCCTGACAAACACTTCTCCTCCACCGTTCCTTTTTCGGCTGTGACGTCATCCCGACTCTCGCCGTCCTTCTCCGACTTCTCATCATCATCCTTTTCTCTGTCTACGTCATCATCGTAGCGGTTTCTAGGTGACCACGTCATCTTGTTCTCTTTCTTGAGGCGCCTCCTAGCGTTGGCAAACCACGTGGACACTTGTGTTAGAGTCATTTTTGTGATGATTGCCAACATTATCTTCTCTCCTTTCGTTGGATAGGGGTTTTGCATGTGGTCGTTGAGCCAGGATTTTAGTATTCCCGTCGCTTCCTTGGTCGCATTTTTCGTGTGTGTTGCCCCATTTATCGGCATTGCTCCGTATCTGTTCAGGGTTAAACAAAAAAAGGCCTTACACGATGAGCAATGAAGCTTGGTGATCCCATACCATGTCATTTCTTCCACATACAAAAATTAATCAATTCACATTTATTTGATTTGTGTTCAACGGCGAAATAAATAGAATTATAACTTAAAACACAGCTGTGCATACATGAAGTCATAGTTTTGCAGTGATGTCATAGCTGCTCTGAGCCAGTCAACAGCACGGCCTTTGGTCACATGACAAGAGAACTGGCAGTGAAAACAAAGCAAATTGAACCCAGTTAATGGAGACAGGCCTTCCACAAGATTTTAGCATAAAAAGTGAAAAATATAGCTTCAGGTAAGAACTTCTGTACCTAGACTTCAAATTTGACAGTTGCGCTTTCCTGTAGTAATATACACTCTAAGAGTCGGCAAAATCAGTATTTCGTCCACTTAGCTCTACGTTATTTATCACATCCTAAACCTTGCAAAAAACCCCGGGGTTCGAAACTATGAATATAGCCTGTGAGGCAAACACATTCTATACATTGAGTTATACTTACATTACATAAAGTGTCAAATTATGTAAACAATGATTAGTATTTAGCTACATATACATTAACTAAGACGGCGTTGAGAAAGTAGAAATTATACTGCACGTTTGTGGCCAGTAAAAATAAGGAGACACTATTAATCACCAAGAAGCGGGCTACCATTATTCATGTGTAATAGTTTCAAGCCAGCATATTTCTCTCAATGGCGCCGGAGTTAAATCTGGAGTGTACAAGATCTCTCAGGCCGGGCATATGTACATTTCTCATCCTCATTAACTCCGCTTAACTTCAATCAGCACATTCTCCGGTTAATAGAGCCTACAAATTAGTGCAGGTATAATTTTACCATAAAGACTATAGTGGATCGTCCGCCAGGACTGTATATAAGCAAAACCGCACAAAGATCGGCATAAATTACAAAAGTTAAAAGCTCGTGGATTCTATGTTAATTGCAAATGTATGTGTCCGTTTTAACGTGGAAAACAACAAAGGGCAAAGTGTGCGCGCAATGCCTCGGAGTCTGGCCTCGATTCTCTCTTCATTATTCCTTCACCTCATCGCACAAGGACGTCTCTCATCACCAAACAAACGACCCATGCTGATTGTTCCATGTTCGTCTTGTTCTTTACTCGTTTCACTCCTCTATTTTAAGCATGTCGTTCTCACATTTTTCACGCGATCTATTAACTTCGACCATCCAATTAGAAAAGAAATACAACAAAAGATATATGTGATATCTCAATGTTAAAAAAAATTCGTTGCAGCAGAACATTTTTTTTTTCTTTTTTTCGTTTTATACGGAGTATACTATAATATGTGTATTTTGATTACAAGTTTGTACTGAATTCGCTCATGGTCCACTTAGACAAATAACAACCATGTACACATCATCAGGGATTGATTTTATGGCGTAGCTTTTCGAAAAAAAAAGAAAGAGCTGAAATTGCAGTGTTGATTAAAGTTGCTGATTAAGTATTTACAGTTTATTTATTTGATTGGTGTTTACATACGAACTGATTTTTCATTTATGTGACGACGGTTCAAGGAGTGTAAACTTTGAATTTCCTTATTCTAAAGATGGCAGCACATTTATGTCACTTGGAAAATACGATTAAGTCGAATTTATAAGTAAGAACATGAAAATAATTTGGGTAAACATTTCTGTATTTGCAATGGAAAAGTACGGTGCGCAACCATACACCATTTAAACTGAAAAAGAAAAAAAAAACTTTATTTGACAGACAATTGTGCACGTTCACCTTTACATAATGCAGAGTAATTTGTTCTCTATATATTCTTCACTCCCGACATATGTTTTGTAAGCCAGATCTATTATACTGGTGGTGTCTAATGGTTCAATATTCCTTCAACAAGAACACCAACGTATGAAACATGTATCATGTACTTGTAATATTGGACAAGCTCGCCTTCATATACCGTCGGAGATGCGGAACTCGGCCTGCATGTATTCTTACTCTAACAAGCTCAGGCAATGCTGAGTTCACCTCACACCTATTCTATATATGCAAAACCACTTGTGTTAATCATTTACATGCACAGTGCCTTCAATTGTTTGTCAAGGGGCAACATATGTCCACGGCCGAACGAGTCGTGAAAGCTTTTGCACATTAGCTATCTGAAGTCATGAACACCTGGTTACTGTTTGCCACGAGTCTTTGCCAGGAGACAAGAATTTATTGCAAAGTACAAGACCTTTTAGGTTTTGAGCGATTTTGCATATGGACATTAAATAGTATCAACGACGATTCATTGCGACTGGCACAGACTCTTGTCTGTCTAATAAAATGGCGCGGGTAACGTTTGCCTTTCTACCAGGAAACGTTTACCTTTATACTGGGAAAGATTTGTTTTTATACTGGGAAAGATTTGTTTATAAATGGGAAGCGTTTGTCTGTATATAGGGAAACGTTTGACTATAAATGGGTAACGCTGCCCATAAATGGGAAACATTTGTCTTTATACGGGGAAATGTTTGTCTTTACACTGGGAAACTTTGTGTTTATGCTGGGAAATGTTTGTCTATAAATGGGAAACGAGTGTCTTAATTTAGAAACTTTTGTCTCTACTTACCCATTGCCGTATGGATAAGCCATGGAGGGGTCGTAGGCGTAATAACCGGCAGGGTAGACGGCCCCTCTCCACGCAGCGGGTGTGTCCTTCAGATCATACGTGGCCGACTGAAAATACAAGAGATAGATTGGCCAAAGCACGTAATAGGCTTTGAAAATAGATTTGGCCACACTTGTACACTGAACTCCCATCACCTCTCGGGCATCAACATTATTAATCACTGTTATAAAACACATAATCCAAACGCTGGAGCTAGCTATAATACAATAATCCACTGGTACGCCTTATAAAGACTAAAACAATCTAATGTAAATTCTTGAGCATTGAGTTAAGCAAAAATCAAAAAAAAAAATAAATGAATAAAATAAAAATGCCAGTTTAAGTTTAACTTAATTTAATCCGTCACGCAAACAGTTTACCCTGGTAACTATTATAACTGTTCTGGCTAGGATCAGAAGTACGATACATCTTTAAACTCCTTCAAAATATATTTAGTCATTTATTTGATTAAATTTAAAGCCATAGTTGACGAAAGGCAGCCATGTTAATGAACATGGAAAATAGGCGTTCGCAATGAAAGGTACCAACAAAACCCGAAAGCACTCTTAGCGGTAAGGGCTGGATTTGAACCCCAATTTACTGATAGATTAAGGGTCTGAAAGCACGGCGACGTACATATTACAGCCTATGTCTAACTTTTAGCGCGAGCCTAGATTGTGGCGGACACGTACTGATGTGTACATGATACACAGGCCGTGGTGTACACATGCGTACGTGTAACAGGCCCTGTATATCAGAGAAGTTGGGTGAATCATTCATGATTACGAAAGCCTAGTGATTGTTACAAGTGCATGATTTTCTGATCAGCGCTGTTTGAGATGGCATTCGTACAAACTGATTTGGTGATCGGTTTTTTGTTCGCTGTAGGTGAAAAAAAAAACTGTGGGCAATTTCTGTTATTATGATAATACATTATTCATCTGCTTCATACAATTTGGACCCTAGTGTGCTAAGATGGCCCCCGGCCATGGCGGGGTAGAAGCTCACACAACTACAGGCTTCCTCGTCCATTCTGCTCATGTTTGACTTGGAAGATGTGGTATTCGTGCAGCTTGGTGGCACTGTAGTGGTGGTTCGGAGCGCGCGGGGAGGGGGACGTGGGGGTGGGGTGGAAAGGGTCGACGGCATCTAGTCAGCACGGAGGTTGCAATAGCCACAATGCCAGATCTCAACCGTCTTGTATTAAAATACTAATGAATATGCCAGTACACGACTCAATATTTATTTTCGGGATCATTTATGAATTTAACTTCCCTTCTCCTTTTAAATATCTAGTTTATAACCAAGAATTCATATGGCGTCTTAACATCAACAGTGGTCGGTTTAGTCAGACCTTGTCATGCCATGTCACAGGATCCCGCAAAAAGTCTGGAAGTATAACCCGGCTTAAAAGTGAAACAGGCACACAAACATTAGCTTACATTACACATGCTAATTTGTCATGTAGCCATATAACCTGAAAACGTTGCTCTGTTGTACCCGATGTTTCTTCATGATGTATGCATTTGTGCAAAATAAGACTTGGCTTGTAAGAATTTGCAACATTTCGCTAAATAGTATCATGAACCGCCATTATATTTAATGTACATGTGTATTTTTTTTATATGTAAGTTTTTTTTAAAGATGTGTGAAACTGAACTCTTTGGTTTTATTGAATATGTAATAATTCAGTAAATTTGGACATACTTTTACTGAATGTAATAGCTGATGTTTAGCCAAATATGTCACCTCGGCGTAGGGCACATCCGTTAAAGATATATGTATATTTATATGTATATGTATATTCAGACATGAACATCATGAGGGCATGCAGAATTAAGTAGACCAGCACTATCTCAACAAAATCGCTTGTGGCTGTGTGTGTGTGCTCGAGTCCAGTGTGTTAATGAGCTCATTCTTCTGCTACATGCGTCGGAGAGCTAGAGCCAGAGTTTGATACCCGACCCCCAGTGTGGGCCGTACGTCAGTCAGCCGTGAGGGCTCCCCCAGCTGGACGCACGAGGTCAGCCCGGAGGTCTAGCCGGAGCCCTCCCGGACAGGTAGCACTCTAGGATGATCTGACATCAATCATAATGTCAGAGGCGTTCAGAGTCAGGGCTACACCATCATCACCCACAGGAGTTCACATTTCTATGCTATCAGTCTATACGTGATTCCTCACTAAGTCTACTACTTTATGCTTTAGTCACGAAAACGCTTACGTAGGCTGTGACGAAAATTTTCATCTGCATGGATGGGTGTAAAAAAAAGTGAGTGATCTACGAGAGCTAGGCAGCGTGTATGTTGTATGTGTGGTTTTATTGGCAGTCCCCTGATCCGATGCCGAGGCTGTCAGACTGTCTCTCACTAATGGTGGGTAACCTGGTTACGTGACCAAACCGATGTCCACAGCGGACCCCCCGACCCGACTTACCTTGTCTTACCTCGACGCAGTTATGTCCGACTCGCATTAACAACTCGCTAACGGCCACGCGCATGATTTCTGAACATTGGGAATCTTTTAAAACAGAATCTTTTTACACCTCCAATCGAGTAATTATCTTAGCTTCTGAGTGCTTCATTTGTTTCTGGTTTTTTTTTTTTCACTCTGTTACGGTTTCTGATGAAAACCTCGTGATTTGATTTGGTTTAATCTTGTTAAAAGCAAGATGAGGTTTATGAAGTAACGCAGGCACAAAAATGCAGAATGTCTCGGATTAACTTACTGCCATTCCTCATTAATAAATCCGTATCAATATCATCATCCTGTACCGTAACAACACTAGTTAAAGATATTTGTATTGGGAAAGTGACAGGCCCAATTGGGTAAATATTGATTGATTTATTTATTTGATTGGTGGTTTACGCCGAACTCAAGAATATCTCACTTATACGACGGCGGCCAGCATTATGGTCGGAGGAAACCGGGCAGAGCCTGGGGGAAATCCACGGCCATCCGCAGGTTCCTGACAGACCTTCCCACTTATGAACTGGGTAAAGACAAACCTTGCACGAGGAAACCCTCAACTCACAAAGCTCAACTATGCGATTTTCTCATAAACGATACAAAACAAAACAAAAACAAAACATAAGTACGTTAAAATCCAGTTGAAATATGGAACAAACTGCATGAAACTACACGGATCATTTAAGTATCTAGGAATTGCTAATCGAAAAGAAAATACAAACGCCCATTTCAGTCAGACGCACCAAAGCCGCCTGTTTACAAAAAATGTGCAGATAAACTATAGTAAAATGTAAGACAAATCTTTAGAAACTAAGTGCGATTTAAACACAGCACTCTATACAATCATAACGCACGTAATAAACATCCACTGGTCTCATCTCAAGCAACCATTTAGCTGTTTTTTGCAGTATTACATGTATGTTGTTCTTAGGTACATGCCTTGTTACATGACATCCTGAAGAACGAGAAGCGCGATTGGTTATAGATACATGCTTCTTCTAATTTTAATCCTCATCGACGTGGTAATTTGCTCGAAAAATAATGAATGCAAAGTCTCTTATTCCACAGCGATTAAATATTGAAATTAGCTCGTGTTAATCATCGGAAAGACAACAAAAAGATTTATTGTATCTCAAAGCATGACCTGCCATAATACACAAGCTTGACAATATTATGCGTCATGTGTAATGGTCATTAGAGTACAGTTTTGTTTCTCATTATGCATGTTTGTGTATTTACATTTTATATTTTAAGATGACAGATAGATCCCTTGTTCTCGTATGGAATTCGTGCTTGCGCTGTCCAAGTTAGAGAATTGACGACTGGCTGATTAGGTGAATAATGAAGTACATTTACGGAAGCTTAAAATTATCTGCTCCTTCTCTACCTCTACCTTAATACACTTTTCCAGATAAGCAGATCAATTACAAATCCAAGCTCTGGCAGAACTAAATTTTACGTTTAATGGCTCAGGAAAATGACTCAGGATAAAACGCTGCATGAGGAATTTATAGCGACTGATCATAAAACCACTCTGTTTTTCTTAGAAGCATTTGACATTTCCTGATAAGCCTTGTCGAAAGTTTTAGACGCTCTGAAACATTATCCTCTAGTAATTCATAGTGCAACAGTCATGGAAGACGTCAGCCTTCTAGGTTATATAATGTATGTGACGGAAAATAGTGATAAATAGTCTGATGAGCAGTGAGTGTGTTTATGATGCTTGGCTTACAAGGGTCGGATCATACAGGGTGAGTAATTACAGTGAGTGAGGAGTAAACCCAAAATGGCGAGATCGTACAGGGTGAGCAGTGACAGTGTTTGTCAGGAGTAAGGTCACACGGGTCAGATCGTGCAGGGCGAGAAGTAAAACTATTTGATTCAAAGAGGTCAGATCGCACAGAGTGAGCAGTGACAGTGTTTGTGAGGAGTACACTCAAAAAGGTCAGATCGTACACGGTGAGCAGTGACAGTGTTTGTGAGGAGTAAGCTCACAAAGGTCAGATCGTACAGGGTGAGAAGTGACAGTGTTTGTGAGGAGTAAACTCAAAAAGGTCAGATCGTACAGGGTGAGAAGTGACAGTGTTTGTGAGGAGTAAGCTCACAAAGGCCAGCTCGTACAGGTTGAGAAGTGACAGTAT
Organism: Liolophura sinensis; assembly: GCF_032854445.1. Lineage (NCBI taxonomy): Eukaryota > Metazoa > Mollusca > Polyplacophora > Chitonida > Chitonidae > Liolophura > Liolophura sinensis. The sequence continues at coordinate 32,227,046 of NC_088303.1, forward strand.
TTCTGAGGAGTAAACTCAAAAAGATCAGATCGTACAGCGTGAGCAGTGACAGTGTTTGTGAGGGGTAGGCTCATAAAGGTCAGACAGTGCAGGGTGAGAAGTGAAACTACTTGTGAGGCGTGGACTCGGAATTTAGATCGTACAGGGTGAGCAGTGGCAGTGTCGGTGAGCAGTAAAGTCAATAAGGTCAGATCGTGCAGGGTGAGCAGTGATAGTGTAGAGGAGTAAACTCTCAGAGGTCAGATCGTACAGAGTGAGCAGTGACAGTGTGAGTATTAGGAGTAAACACACAGGGTGAGCAGTGACAGTGCCTTTGAGAAGTAAACCCGCAGAGGTCAAATAGAAGAGAGTGGTCACAGTTTTGTCGTGCAGGCACATGGAATTTAGAGGGCGATATCAGCCGATCATTGAAATCATGCAGCACTATCTTTTACGAAGCACATTAGTTTCTAACCTACTCTCAACATCATGGAGTCATATTAACCCTGAACGCAATTCCTTTAGCCTTCCCAACTGCCTGGTAATATATCCATCTCCACAAATTGTAGTAATCTATACATGCAACAGTACGTGCAATGGTATATGCGAGACAGTTAACATGAAATGCTCAAAGAGAGTACCGAAAAAAGATTTTTTTTTGTAAAGCCGTCTGGTAACACCCTGAAGAGCATGCGACATCAACCACTAATACTAGCTGAATATATGAACGATAAACCAAACGTGTGTACATAAACCTCAAGAAATCTAATTTATCGCCTACATTTTTACGAACCAAAACACGCCGACAAGGTGTAAAGCTTGATATGGCATTAAAGAGAAATCTACAACTTTAAGTGGAGAGACTCACTGTGGCAGCTGAGGGCGGCATTAAGTTGGCGTATGACGTCATCACAGCTGCGCGTCGCGCGCTCTTGGCTCTTTGCCAATCGTTGAGTCAAGTCGCGAATATTGTTTAAACGCATCATACTGTATCGTGTAACTGTTTGAACCAAATGAAATACCAGCGTTTGCCACATGTTTGAATATGACGAAGTATGTCGAAAGTAGCGTGTTGCTTCTGTTGATTTGGGGATGAGAGGATGGGGTGGGGTGAGGTGGGATGGCGTTGAGGGTCGGGACGACATAAATCTCTACCACTTCGAAATGCTAGTTCAATAGCACAACAAGTATATCCTTCATAAACTATACGACTTTACACTATATATGCTCCGTGGATTTACGGAGAAGTTCAAGTCTGCTGACACGTCCTGTACAAAAAAAAACTAACTGACAGAAAGCTTATAAACGGTAAGTGGAAACACAAATGCGATGATCAATGTCACAAGAGAAGGGAGGGTCTACAGTGGGGCTACCGTAAAATGAAATAGCGCTTCTAATACAGGCTAGACTGAGTTAATCACTCCATCATCTTTGTAAGGAGCCCAAAAGTAGTCAAATCAAATGGCTCCAAGACCAGAGAATAGAAAGGATAAAATTTTATGAATAACGAGTTTTAAGAATGACAAGCATGAAAGTTGGTGTGAAAGCAAATTCCTCCAAATGGATTCCTAAACCAGACGGCATTGTACTCTAAAAATAATCTGTTGATTTTAACAGAAAGTCTGCTGTGATGCTATAATCTATTCTGTTATTATAACATAATACTGTCTTGTTAAATATAATATCCTGTTAGAGTCTCATACACTCTTTATGTGAAAATAATAGAATCTGTGTACTATATTTAACAGAGTGCATTCTAGCATCACTCAGACAACAGACTTTCCGTCAAATTTAACTGAATTATTTTTGAGAGTGGATAACCGTTTGTTCAGAATCGGTGAATGTGATAGAGTGGTTTTGCCTAAAACAAGGTCTCCAGTGCAAGTCCAACAACACTTGGAATCTGTTGGCTCTTGTTCGCTTGAGTGTAATTTATTGTGGATGCCACATTAAACGGTAAATTCATTAATGGTATTAGTTATATCGCTGTGTGTACCGTTGTGTGTGTTTTGTGATGTAAATGCTACATAAGACAACAAATACGAAACCATGCAGAGTAGCAGGGAAAATGATTTCGTTATAACACTGTGAGTGTATGTACTGTATTATGAATGCCATGTAAAACAACAATTCCAATATGAAACAACAGATAATAATAAAAAAAAATGTTTTGGTAATATCCTTCTGAGTGAACAGATGTGGATGTAGCAATATCGCAGACTCCAGTACACCAAACGACAGAGCGAAAACAGTTATAGTTTATAACAAATTAAGGAAAATGAGAGTTAATTTAAAATAAACCACGACTCTGCGTGCAAGAATATACAGAGATGATGCAGATAAATCGTGTGCTCAATACGTTCTACGCGTGATGGCATGAAATGGGGTTCAGTGTGAAATAAAAGAATCCCAGGAACAAAGTTTCTTGTCCAGGATTAAAAAGCGTACTTAACATTCCAAGAGGAAATTGCACTGATGCTATGACTTGCACATCACTGAATACGTGTGACGGGTTCGACATGGTTGACAGAACTCTCGGCATAACTAAATGTGTTTATACGGCTAGTTCATCATTGCATAATAGTGATAAATTTGAAATAAGGCAACTATAGATATACGTTAGCAAATAATACAGGGGGCACACTCTATGCATTATTACAGAGTTTGGGTGGGTCAGTGATATATTTTGGTATTCTATAAATTTAAAGTTCCAGATAAAACTTCTAAGAACCGATGGCCAAGTATACATACCGCAATAATGCGCGACGTGAGCATTTAATTACGCGGTTAAAAATGCCATTTACGGTCATTGAATCGTGCTCCAAATTCAAGTCTCTAATGAGTTTAGCGAAATAATGCGACTTGATTATGAGAGATAAGCACGGTATTTCATTAAGGGATCACGTCGGCCCTAGACGTGTCGTTAGCCCCGGGGCAGTAATTAAGAATGTCTGATCACCTAAGTCTGGCTTTAATTACTTATTTACTTTAATCTATGCCTTGTCTTTTGCCGAAATAAAACAATAAGCCCTATTTTTCTTCGCCAAACAGTACGGAAGCAACAGAATTAATAACTAAGGTAAGAGGTAACTCAGCATCTGTAGGGAAAGACATGAAGTTTATATTGCGGATTCGCCATTTCTAATTTTTAAAAGAATTGTTTTGAAAATTTTCTTCTTATATTTGCTTCCTCAACAGCAATGACGTTCACAGGATAATGCATGGAATTTATTTATTTATTTGATTGGTATTTCACGCCATACTCAAGAACATTACACTTATTCGACGGCGGCCTCCCGTACAGAGGAAACCAGGCTGTTCCCGGGGGAACCTCAGGACCATCCGTAGGTTGCTGCAGACCATCCCAAATACAAATATATAGAATGGTGGATATGTGTATAACATGTCTGTTTATTGCTCAACATGGCTAAAAAAACATGTTATATAATATAAGCGTATACACGTTAGAAGAAACGGGAAAAGGCGCTGTTTTACATCAGAAGGATTAACTCATCTGTCGATCGTGTTTTACAAGGCTATAGTATTATCATCTGTTACGCTGTCTGTATACGGGCCTATATACAGGAGGGTGTCGTTCACCCATGAGATATATCAAATGCAGTGCATTATTAAAGGCACAAACTCACAGCCTCGCTTCGTTGTAAACAAAGTAAATATAATTCCGATCGACAAAAACGTAATAAACTTGGAATCGATTTTGACAGACAGTCCTACTCAAGCGAAACTAACACAAAAAAAGTTGAGAATTTCTATCTCATACATGCATGGATTTGCGGTATGTGAAAGCGCCATGGTCTCGAAGGCTCTTTGAACGTTCAAAAAAATTTCGTTTTTCAATAATGTACATGCATAAACAAGACACGATTATGGAAACAAATTTGTGTCTGGACGAATTGTCTAATGATTAACCATATAAGCACAGATAATCAGTTGTGTATGAACGAATCTATGAATGGAGCTATTTCTAAACAATGCCTGCATGTATGTATGACCGCCTAATAATCATCGGACATAGAAACCTATAACAACTATTAGCAGACATATAATTACAGTTATTTTATACTACTAATCACGTGTTATAAGACATGGAGTATATGACAGAGGAATATTATATCAGTATGCTACATTACTGGATTATGTGAAGGTACAGACTAGCATTACACACCTATACAGTTAAGATGTACAACGACAATGAGTTATATTTTTAGGGCAGATGTATCTACTGAACGAAAAAGTCGGAAATAGTAGAATTTGAACGCGCGCTTGTCAATTAAAAAAGGCCCTTGTCTCATTACAATGCTGATTAGCACACTGCATGGATTTTGACCAACCGTGCAATGTATACTAAGTTTCTATGCTTCTATTATTTACAGAGACGACTGTAGTTCACACCTTTAAACGTCAGATATGGAGCAGTGCAAATACGAAAATCGTCACATGTGGTCGCCTTTAATTTTGTAACACCATATACACATCTGCACGTGTGGTCATCAGTACAAAGGCTATATCAAAGGATAATCATAGTCTCGTCCCCAGCTTTATGTGGTTGTGCCTACACACCATTTTTCATGTTTATGAAATATTAAACACACAACATTTTTTAAAACATATTTCTGCATAAATTATATTATTATAATTGACAATTTAAATATCTGTACATGTATTTGAAAGAAATGCACACAGTTTTAATCAACATGCGAGGCGTTAAAATGTAAGAAGACAAGTGCCTTTGTAAAATACTAATCTGGCATAGAGCCGGTCCGGCTATTTCGGGGTTCCGGAACAAATGATTCGGGGTCTATGTTAAAAACAGGTTTGCCATGAGAAATGGGAATAATTTGTCAAAACAACAATCTGACAAGAACATAAAAATTATAAAAACAGCCAACAGAGACTTGGTTTAAAACATACATTTTAGAAGACGATTAGAATATCTCAAGTGAATTTATATTTTAATGTCATACTATCGTGTTACATAATTCCGAAGCAATATAAGTACATCTTGTAGGTATACATGGTAAAAATGCCGCATCAGCCTGTACGATTAAGACGCTTATAATCGTATTTGCTTGTAAACAATTCAAGTTAAAACTATAAAAGAATCTACCCTAATTTTTTTTTTTATTTTTAGGTCAGATATTAGTAGTGCTAAGGCAAAGAATTACATTTCTCTACCAGTTTTTTTGGAAACGTAAAGATATAAATATGTTGATGGAGTAATCATGTGAAGAAAAAAGAAACTAAATATTCCTGCTACAATTATATGTATACTGACTAAAAAGAGCAGAGCAGACCAGATGTCCCATAATTAGAATAATTAAGGCACTACAGCTGATTAAGTACAAATGACAAACTTAAGACCCAGTTTAGTTTCCGTTATACGTGCAATGTTTTGAATAAAGCTGTACAAGCGACTTAACTTGGTATAGTACAGTGGGTATCACATATAGCTGTCACCTCACAGACCATCAAATATTTATATTCCTATAAAATTTGCGAATCCAATCAGTGGGTTCAAAGTTTCAAATTGAAAAGACAACTTACAGCCCTCAATTTTTGCCAGATAATTTAAGATAGTAGATTTAATATTCAACTCAAACAAACTGTATTCCTAATTGGAAACATATTAATTACAGTTATTATGTACTATTCATATGGTCTAGGCATTTGCTAGGAAGGTTATATAACTTACCGTGGGGTTGTAGATCGAGGACGGGTTGGTGGCTAAGACTCCCTGGCCCGCGTACGGGGAGGCAGAGTAGAGCCCGTGGGCCTGGCCGGCCATCAGTCCGGGGTAGCTGTATGTGTAGAGACCCGAGGTGGGCGCTGGGTGACAGGCGCAGCCGGCTTCTCCCATACAATGTTCTGTCATTCTGGGTGGGCCGTGTTTTAGGCTGGGGTGCTTACCCCGTGGGTCAATCGCCGTCAGTGAACCGGCAGCCCGCGGGCACTGCTATCTGTCTGTCAATTGCCGGCTGCCGTTTCAATATGATATTTTCGAGCGACGTGTATTAAATATCAAGCGGTCTTTTATGTCACGGATCTGTTTGAATAACAAATGATACTTGTGTGCGTCTTTTACACAATAAATATATTGTTGCCGTCGTGCAGTAAAATGGGGGGCCTGTATATGAATGGGGCCCCAATACTGATCTAGACTGTCACTGTTGGTCCGGTCAGCTGAAGAGGTTATCTGGCTTGGAGAGCTGGAAAGACCGCTAGGTATCACCTTAATGTCTGGACGAGTTTAATTCTGCAAGACCAATATCCCCCTGGGATGTTAATAAGGGCGGAGGATCTGTCAAACACCGGGTCTATATTGGCCTCTCTACCCAGCTGTTACAACCACGCTGAAGTGACTCCTCAGGAAGACTGGCCCAAAATTGACTGGGATTCTCAAGCAGGTCGCAGAAATTTCAGCGAAAGAAGATTATAAAGATGTAATACAGCTGCGAATGTTTTACAAGTCCCCTTTTGGGTCCAGACGCTGCTAAGCGTGACAATGTCCGTCGGTCCGGGATCCAAATTTCCACCATGCAGGCGTGACACGATAATACCACAATATAGTCGCTGATCGCGCGCGCGCCGTCACCACTCTCCTCATCAGAAGTACCTGTCAGACTGCACCCCTGCGCGGAGACGACCTTGCTCTGATTGGCCTAGTGTTCAATCTGGGGAAGACAATAAAAGATACAGGTCTATATATCACACATCTCTGTACCCACGACCCATTGTTTAGCGGCTCATACATGCAGTTCAGGGTTATCCCATTGTCCTGTAGCTTCACCTGTTAATTTAGTCTCGTATCGGTGCAAAATAATTTGGCCAACCTCACCAATACATGTCAAATATACTTCCATTTTTTAACGCGTTTTTCAAGCCACTGACAATATTTATTCGGTTGACACAATACGCTAATTGTTTAACAGACAGTCTATAACAACCAGAAGCAAGCCATGACACCGAAGAATATGACAGCGTGTTAGCTATAGCGACAATCCTAGAAGAGAAATATTCAGAAAAAATTGCAATAATTGAGGAGAGTAAAAAAAAAAAAAGAAAAACGGAAAAGTTGTAAGAGATGTATCAATGTCAGTGTAGCGCTGATGGATGGGAAGATCCTAGTATTAGAAGGCTGATGTTTTTATCATCTTCTCCAAATTATGCCCATCGTAACTCGCCTTTCTGCCGATCACTGGCTCTATTACAAGCAGACAAATGAGACCAGGTTGTGTAATGACTTCACTCTATCTTGTTAAAGTAGCTATACGCGAATGACTGCGTGCCACAGATTTGAAGGAATTCGCCATCAGTGCAAAATGTACTATGTAAACAAGACAAAAGATAGATTCAGAAGTATATCATAAAACGTATATATTAGTATTCCTAATGACTGTATGTATTATGTAGATAAACAGGCACCTTTTGTTGTATTTCCATCCCAGAGTTTCTTTTAAAACCAACACACAGCATTGTTACAATAATTATTTATAGAATATATCGAATTGTTTATAATGTAGTAACCATTGTTTATCGAGATTAATAGGCCATTGTTTATAAATTAGAATTACATTGTATATGTTGTATGCGGAATAGTTTACATTATATATATTATACAAAGAGTACTTCTTCAAAGCTGTGGGTTATGCGAGCTGCGACAGGGGAGTGGTCGGGTAAAAGCCATGCCCCACGAGATCTCGGTCACAGGCTTATGAGCACAGGTGTGACAGGCAAATGACTAAATCAACACGGTTGTAGGGCTTGGAGAATTCGGGACATGTTTGTCAGGGCACACAATTATGCTATTCTGGTGAATTTCTCAATGACAGGCACGTGATGGAGAAAAAGGGTTTGGGGTACCTACCTTTGTCTATGGATAATACGTCGTTCGTGAGCTTTAGGGTCCTGGCGGCAGCCGGCTGTGGTTGCAGAGGAGGAGATGGTTACACCGAGAACACCATATAAACTCCAAAGCGTCTGTCCTAGAATGGGTGTGGTTGATGAGGATGGGGTAGAGACTACGCCGATCTTAGTTACAGTTGTTATTGTGAACTGCTGATGTTGCAGTGGCCAGTTGTACACACGGAGACACACTGGCCTGACGTAAACAGTTCGCCGCAGCGTGCCTGCCTTTCGCGGCCTGTATTAAGCTGATAACTGATGATTAGCTTCGCTTGCCGTCCCGCGCGGTTCCGTACACGCTTGTCTTGAGAGGTACCGGTACAATTTCTAACAGCTTCTCACGATCTGTCCGACTGAGATACAACGTGTGTGCATGCACAGAAGGCAGGACCTGTCTGTTCACAGGCTACAAATTACCATAGTCTACCTTATTAATCCTAATTCACTAATGTGAATGACATTAATATGATCTAATAAACATAATGCATTCTGTCGATCCTGTTGTCCCCGCCTCACCGGCAAGTGGTTGAGACCGGCGCAGTCATTGGCTGACGGCCTAACGCTTGACAGATAGACAGCCGAGAAGTGACGTGCAAGTGGCAGAGCGAAATCGATTGCCTCGCGCTTCATTCATGAAACGAACTGGACCACGCCTCCTTCAGCAATCCTAGTAATTGAGGATGAAATGGAAAAGCAAACAGTTCTGGCAAGCACTGGATGCCTGCTCTGTGATTAGCTGTACAAGTTCTTCCTCAGCCAAAACCATAGTTACCTTTGCTTGTGAACAGCCGCGCTGTGTTCATAACGTACACCGGTGTATCTGGCGTCACAATGTGAAGTCCGGAGCTATCAGCATTTAGCCAACCTCTATATTGCCCTCATTTTTTTCAGTCTTTGCAAGCTCTTTCTGAAGCTTAACTGGGAGCAGGTCTTTGTATCTTTACTCAGGTTTTTGTCAACGTGATTCCGTGTTCGCGATAAAAATTACATGTGATTACATTACTTGGTTGGATATATATATAGTGGTAACAAATATGTGTCTGTAAATATTAAAACTACTAGATGCGCACATGTATTGTCATCCATTATCTTCAGACAAACAGTATTCTTCGGCCACACTTGTATTGCCATGTATGTTAGTGTAAGTTAAGAATCAAAACTAGAACAGCGAAATGACCCTCGAGCCTCTCACCAATGCGGTCGCTGTGAGTTTAAATCCAGTTCATGCTGGCTTCCTCTACGGCCGTACGTGGGTAGGTCTGCCTGCAACCTGCGGATGGTCGTGGGTTTCCCCCGGGCGGTGCCCGGTTTCCTCCCACCATAATGTTAGTCACCATCGTATAAGTGATATATTCTTGAGTGCGGCGTAAAATACAAATGGCATAAATAAATAAATCAAAAGTAGAATATGAATTCGAAATGAATGGAACCAAATGTATTAGAGGTATGGTGTTTTTATGTCTAGAGCATCGCTGTATTTTGCATGGAGACACGTCTTTGGACAACTTTAATGATGTTGTACTCTAGAATTGTACAGTATTAGTGGAGTATTGCTATATGTTGGAAGGGATGTTGCTTTATAGAAGGACATCAGAATTTTTTTTTATTGGCGCGCAAAATATTTCCTTTTTGCGGATTAGCAGTGGTAACAGGGATAGATCTGATTTCCTACGTTTTGAGTCATTCATTGGATATTTTATTTCTTTATTAGATTTTATTTCAGGTTCCAGTCAATAGAATACATAATAATAAATAAATACTGAGGTTACCTGTATGATAATATATATGAGATTACATATAATCAGACAGTGTATTAAAACAGAGTATGACAGCATTTACCTTATTTAACTTAATGAACACGGACATCTGAGGTCCATAGAGTAACTGTCGTTTGATTGTTACTGGATGATTAAGTAAGACATTAAGACGTATAATAACGCTATATTATCAATACACTTTATATTGGAGAAATGCTGTTGATTTCAAATGGCGATTTCCATTAACATACTGCATTGCTATATATATGTGTATATTGGAATCGAGTTGTATGACAGTGCAATTTGAGATGCAGAGGTTTTATGACGGTAGTAAACTTCATTCTCGGAATGTGTTGTGTTGTGTTGTGGAGACATGCGGTTTTAAGAAGGCACGTACGATTTCAGGCGTGTACCACGATATAGTAGGAAATGTTTCATGTTTTTGGAGACAGATCCTGTCAGAATGGAGTTGCTGAGGCGACATGATATACATCGTGTTTCCTCCAGCCATAATGCTGCATGGCCGACGTCGTATACTCCTTATTCTTGAGTACAGCGTAAAACACCGATTATATAATTAAACAGATATGTATGTAACACTGACAGGAAAGTTTGGGTTAACTGACTTAAAAATCTGAGTAATTCAATGGCGCTATTTCGACTCAGAAAATTTAATCAGTTGAGCATGTTAGCAAAGCGATGGACCATTCCTGTGGGTTTTTCTACTAACCAAATGAGTCAAAATATAACCAGCTGAGTCTCTTGACTGAGTCGAGTTATAAACCAGCTGAGTCTCTTGACTGAGTCGAATTAGCTCCACTGAATTACTCAGATTTTTGAGTCAGTTGACCCAACTTATCTCTCAGTGTATAAATTCTAGTAGTAATCTCATTACCGCATGGGACTACTGTGTTTTGAAGATACACTGTTTCCGAAAGAAGTATGGGTTGCCTTTAGAAGGTACCGTCTTACAGTATGCTTTATGTAACTGGTGTATTTTGGAGATGTACAGGACAACATATCTAGAAAGAAACACTTAATTCACGTATAGCAAATGACACTGAGTTGTGATGCGTGCTGTAATAGGGATGGTTGTATTACATTCGTGCCTGAATATACAATGCTTGTGTTGTCAGAAATGCGTATCTATATAATGTTTTCAAGAACAGTAGTTCGTCCTTAATTCACATTTGTTTGCCCACAAATGAGAATTATATGGGCATATTTTTATTCAGCGTATGATTAGATTATAATTAAAGTATACTCTCTTGCAGTATACCGCATTGTGAACTAGTTATCTCTGACTGATGCTGTGCATAGTGTCCAACAACAGTGGTATGTAATACGGTCACATCCAGCATGTGTGGTGTAGTCATCTAGGCCGATATGTGCTGGAGTGATCCAGCTGGTATGATATATATCGCAGTTGGTGTGATATATATCGCAGTTGGTGTGATATATATCGCAGTATAGGCTTGTATTCATCCTCACTCGCATTTGCAATTGTTCCTCGCACCATATTATGCAAGTCTCATTCTACTTGTTAGTAAAATTTTCTTGAGTATGACATAAAACACCTATCATATAAATAAATACATTGTATATAACGTTACACTGAGTAACATCCAGCTTGGGTGGTATATATTTTAGTGATATATTCATCTGCACTGATATATAATAGAGTGGCATCTGGCTGAATTATGTGGTATATATATTACTGTGACATATTCGTACGTGCTTATATATAATTGAGTTACAGTCAGGTTGTGTGGCATATATTTGTTTGATTGATGTTTTAAGCCATGCTCAAGAATATTTTGATCTTTACGACATATCCGTATGGGCTTATATATAACTGAGTTACACTCAGCTTGTGTGGTGTTATATTGCAATGGCATATCTGCGTGGGTTCATACATAACCGAGTTACACTCAGCTTGTGTGGTGTATATTGCAGTGACATATCCGTATGCGTTTATATATAACCAAGTTACACTCAGCTTGTGTGGTGTATATTGCAGTGACATATCCGTATGCGTTTATATATAATTGAGTTACACTCAGCTTGTGTGGTGTATATTGCAGTGACATCCGTATGCGTTTATTTATAATTGAGTTACACTCGGCTTGTGTGGTGTATATTGCAGTGACATATCCGTATGCATTTATGTATAATTGAGTTACACTCGGCTTGTGTGGTGTATATTGCAGTGACATATCCGTATGCGTTTATATATAATTGAGTTACACTCAGCTTGTGTGGTGTATATTGCAGTGACATCCGTATGCGCTTATATATAATTGAGTTACACTTAGCTTGTGTGGTGTATATTGCAGTGACATATCCGTATGCGTTTATATATAATTGAGTTACACTCGGCTTGTGTGGTGTATATTGCAGTGATATATCCGTATGCGTTTATATATAATTGAGTTACACTCGGCTTGTGTGGTGTATATTTCAGTGACATATCCGTATGCGTTTATATATAATTGAGTTACACTCAGCTTGTGTGGTGTATATTGCAGTGACATCTGTATGCGTTTATATATAATTGAGTTACACTTAGCTTGTGTGGTGTATATTGCAGTGATATATCCGTATGCGTTTATATATAATTGAGTTACACTCAGCTTGTGTGGTGTTATATTGCAATGACATATCCGTATGCGTTTATATATAATTGAGTTACACTCAGCTTGTGTGGTGTATATTGCAATGACATATCTGCATGGGTTTATACATAACCGAGTTACACTCAGCTTGTGTGGTGTATATTGCAATGACATATCTGCATGGGTTTATACATAACCGAGTTACACTCAGCTTGTGTGGTGTATATTGCAGTGACATATCCGTATGCGTTTATATATAATTGAGTTACACTCGGCTTGTGTGGTGTATATTGCAGTGACATATCCGTATGCATTTATATATAACTGAGTTACACTCGGCTTGTGTGGTGTATATTGCAGTGACACATCCGTATGCATTTATGTATAATTGAGTTACACTCAGCTTGTGTGGTGTATATTGCAGTGACATATCCGTATGCATTTATATATAATTGAGTTACACTCGGCTTGTGTGGTGTATATTGCAGTGACACATCCGTATGCATTTATATATAATTGAGTTACACTCAGCTTGTGTGGTGTATATTGCAATGACATATCCGTATGCGTTTATATATAATTGAGTTACACTCGGCTTGTGTGGTGTATATTGCAGTGACACATCCGTATGCATTTATGTATAATTGAGTTACACTCAGCTTGTGTGGTGTATATTGCAATGACATATCCGTATGCGTTTATATATAATTGAGTTACACTCGGCTTGTGTGTTATATATTACAGTGACATATTGATCCGCGCTAATATGACTTAATTCACATCCAACTTGTTTGGTATATATTTGTCGCTGTGGTATATCCATCTGCACCGATTTATAATACAATGATTTCCAGGTGATGTCCATCGGACATATTATCTCCGTGCCCAGGTGTAGCGAGCCAAACTCACAGACATACTGCCTCACACAGCTGGCCTTAATAATACAGTGATGCACAGTTACCTACAGTGATATATAGTCACGCGGAAGTCGGTCCGGCTCAGCACATGCGTTCACAGCTTCGCACACGCCCACACAATTGTTTTAAGCGGATTGCCTCCGTGGTGAGTGTCACAGTCAAATAATGACTCCGACAAAACACAACTGTGGGGTCAGCTATATGACCTACTTTCACAATATGATTCGTTAGGTTGGAGAATTCCCCCTTCAAAATGCAAAGGGAATTATCTTCTTAGTGTAATTATTTGTTTAGGGTAAATATTTGCGTTTTCGCGACACGGCGGGTTACACACACATGCGCATAACGTCCGGGGAGTATTACTCTCTCACGTAAACCATTCATTAAGCGTGTAGATAATCCTGACAAAGGTAGGTTATGTAGGTTATGCGCAACCTCTGACTTTTTTCATTCTGTGACGTCACATGACTGACCGCAGATTACCAATGACGTCATTAAGGAATATTCTTTGGATTGCATTTGATGTTTTAACTTAAAATGTGCGAACAAACTTTTCTTTTCGTGGTTCTGTATTTCATCATGGTTTGCTGATAAAAATATGCAGGCCTATGTTTTTCAGAGCATAAGCTGTGGATAAAGAAGCGAAAGGCTGTATCTCACTGTTGAAAATATTGCCTCGGTGTTGTATTATTAACATCATGATCTGATTTCCTCTCTATCTTCTTTTTTAAATACAGGTTAACACCAGCATTAACATCATTATTTGAACATAGTCTAAATATTTACGACTTCATGTGTTAGAGGTAAGGTAAACAAAACTCGTGCATCGGGACTCGCTGCCAAGGGAGACTACCATTTTTTTTATTGTCCAGAGATCAATAAATAATTAATTTGAAATAATACATGTTATGCAATTATTCTGCATTCGAAAATACAGAAAACTATCATTTGGAATGCACTCGGTGGCATATTTTTTAAAAGTTGTTTGCTTTTAGACACCATCCAAAAATTTTGTTGTCCAGGGTTTTAATACTCCTTCACAAGAATTAGAAACACAGTGAGTCACGATAAGTAAGCATTATAAAAAGAGCTTAGTGTAAGCCGACGTAAAAAGAGTTTATGCTTATTTGATAACGTTATGACGTATAAACCACACCATTTAGACACAGTCTTAATGAAAGCAATGCTCGTGCAAAACTTGAAAATGTTTATTCAAAATCTTTCAATACATTTAATTTCAGCTCAACTCTACCAGATCGTAAAATAAAACGCCTTTTGTTCTCGAATCTCTCTGTATACAGTTACAAATTGCGTTTTATTATAATAGAATTAAACATAACAAGATGTAGAAATACTGTTGTAACAGCCAGTACAGATCTGTATAATAACTGATACCCTCCATCAAAGTGTATACATGTACATGTATGTAGAATACTATGTAGTTCCGACTCCCAACTCACTCACCACACACTTCACACATGGACCTACTTTGGAGGGGTTGACTTAACCCCAGCCACAAGCCGGTCACATAGTTTACACTGTCCATGACCGCTCTTCCCCACCCTCTCTCTCCACCCCATTGGGTCTGTAGTATATCCAGTAAATTGGAATGAAGGCCAAATTAATCTATGTCATTGCACCGACATTCGGACACTGTCTGTGTCACATTGGCACTGACAGCAATGCTCTGCCATATAGCGCGTCGGGCAGATTTTCTATAACAACGTGTCTCAGGGTTTTGCTAGTGCTGTATAGGTAGTCTATACTATATGTCGTGTCCCTTATTATAACATCGGTTATTTCGTTCTTATGAAATCATTTCTTATATATGACCATAATGCTGGCGGCCGTCGTATAAGTGACATTCTTGAGGACGGCATAAAACACTAATCCAATAAATAAATCAGTATATATTATATATGCATATATACAGACAACTCCAATCCAATCAGCTGCGCTACTCTGAAATGACAAATTAATGAATAAATCAATCAATAAATGAATCAATTACCTTTATTTCAGTCAACCAATCAGCCAATTAATCGAAATGACAAAAAATGTTGCTTTTTCAAAGTAACATTTAGCAAATGCAAATTTAAAATTTAGGAAATATGTACCTGGACCTCGGTAATGTTTTCCCAAACACGATTAGAAGTTCAGAGGATGAAACCACATATATTTACTTGCGTGGTCAAGACAAGTCTCCATTTGGTAAAAATGTGAAGCATTCTTCATAATAGGAAATGGTGCCTCCTTGGCAGAGGTGGTTAGTGTGCCAGCGCGGCGCAATGGCCCAGGAGTCTCGCGCCATGCAACGCGGTCGATGGGAATTCAAGTCCAGCTCATGCTGGCTTCTTCTTCGGCCATAAGTGATAATTTCTTGCAGCAATCTCCTGATACTTGTGTGTTTCCCCCGGGCTCTGTCCGTTTTCCTCCCAATCCTGGCCGCCGTGGTATAAATGAAATATTCTTGAGTAAGGCGTAAAGTACTAATGAAATAAATAAATCTAATGGACTAAATGGATGTTTAATGTGAGAAAAGTTGTATTTTCTTACAGCATAAGAAAATATATATATATATATATATATATATATATATATATATATATATATATATATATATATATATATATATATATATATATATATGTATATACAGCCCATAAAAATCTGGCTTATGGTTTATGGTTTCAACATTTACAAAAGCACTTTTATGCATCAGCCCTTCTGTCATTCTAGACGGTTCTTTTGGTTCTTTTGAGAGTGGTAGTTTAACATACATGATATACCTATACAACATTTACAGTCTATATGCACATTCCAAGGCAAGGAATTGGTTTGTTCCCATGCGCTGATATGATTGTCTGTTTGTTCGGTGTGGTTTGCCGCCATACACTGATTGTCTGTTTGTTCGGTTGTTGTTTCCCGCCATACACGGATATGATTGTCTGTTTGTTCGGTTGTTGTTTCCCGCCATACACGGATATGATTGTCTGTTTGTTCGGTGTGGTTTGCCGCCATACACTGATTGTCTGTTTGTTCGGTTGTTGTTTTCCGCCATACACTGATATGATTGTCTGTTTGTTCGGTTGTTGTTTCCCGCCATGCACTGATATGATTGTCTGTTTGTTCGGTTATTGTTTACGGCCATACACTGATATGATTGTCTGTTTGTTCGGTTATTGTTTACGGCCATACACTGATATGATTGTCTGTTTGTTCGGTTATTGTTTACGGCCATACACGGATATGATTGTCTGTTTGTTCGGTTATTGTTTACGGCCATACTTAAAGTTTGTCATTAAGGCCCATCGAAATTAAAGGACCACCTATGCATCCCTCCATGAAAGCCCTGGATGTTATTTTCTGGTCCACTTTATTAATAACAACATCAATGTTTTGGTAATGAGGATGGAAATTTGCCTTGTTCTATTTTGTATATACGTTGCCATTATAACCTGATCGGCTGCATTCCTTAGCTGCATATATATTATATACTTGTCTAATCTGTCAGATATTTTAGGATTTTGAAGTATAGCGTAAGTGTTGTTCAACATGTCACATTCGTGTATTTATATACAGCGTGGCTTCACTCGCTCTATTATCAGACGTAATAATTTGTTGTTGTAGGTCACGGGTGCAAAGATACAATAAATCAATGCAATGAAATACCGGTCTGTTTTCGAGCAGGCGACCGGACAACTTTATACATCAGAGTTAAAACAGAGACGACCCCCCTCCCCCCTCCCAAAAAAAAGACTTAACATACAAGGGTCAATTGGTGCATGATCCAAGTCTTAAACTAGTCAACGCGCAGACGTCATTATCTAACAATGTGAAGTTTTTATGAGTGAAATCAACACACGTATTCCTCTGATCATGGCCCATGGAGTCCGGGGGGTCGGGGGCAATCTTAATGATGCCTGATTAGCTCACCAGTCTCAACAGCAGTTTCGCAATGGCGAGAAAGAAACATTCGTCTCGTAAACGGCGAACCGTCATTATTGCAGTATTGCTGATGTTTTTTTTCTATTAGCCAAGTAGACCAGCTTTATGGGAGAATGAGCGTGGTTTTGTTGTCGTGAAGTTAAATTTCGAAATGAGCTTGCGTAGCAGTTTATCGCCGTACACGCATTAACAGTTTTTTATTATTATTTATTTCCATAAATGTATAATACTGGCTTTCTTTTTGGCTCTATCTAGCCTAAGACTGCTGCATGTGATTTATACCCTTTCTCTTCAGATATCGTTTTCTTCTTCCTGTTAAATCGTTAATAATTTTCACTGGTTTAGACTTCCATCCTCAGGTTGGGGTTCAGCCATTATCTGTCCTTCTATCATGAGGCTATAATAACATGCTGGGCAAATGTAATTACCGAGGAATTGACGCGAATGTTATATGTGTGTTTTGTTTTTGTGCAACCTGCTAATTGCAAAGATAACAATTCTGTCTGGTATGACGAAAGTCAACCGGGTCAGTGTGTTAAGGATGTATTGGTACCCTAAAGTGACACCCGGCCTTGGCTTATCCCTTGTGCCCTTTAGGGAGCAGCGGTTAATTCACCATTTACAAGTCTGGCGTCAGCAGCTGGAGGTGTGGTAAAATAGACGTAGATTTCTTAAGGGCATAAAAACTCAATAGCAAAATGTCGCTCGTTTTAAGCTATCAGAGGGCCGCTACAATTTCTGACCTCCGCGCTAAGACCCAAGCTTAACAAGACATTTGCACTTCACTTAACAAGACACTTCTACATTTGCTGGTCATAAAACAAGGAGTGTTGGATGTCTTATTAGATAAAGTTGGAGACAAAGCTATCGGTGCATTAAAATGTCCTCACATGCTGTATGGACACAGAAATAAGGCTATGCACCATGGAAATTATGACAAATGTGACATTAGCACTCATTACCTTAGCCCCAGCAGACGCCATTTACTGTTTTTTTATGTTTTCTCTGAATATTTCCCCACAGTGTTTCACACAAAAATAGGGATAGAACTGCAAGAGAAATTTTAAAGAAATTCTTTACAGGAGATTTGGCCCAAAATTTCACGACGATTGCATGTACAGAATTAAGAGGGAACTGGATACATGCTGCTAAAAGTACAGCAGAATGTTACACTGAGTAAGGTCATCACGTCCAGTCATTTGGTTCGCCACGTGTTGTGTTTCTCATGGACTACATAGTTGCCATGTAATTATACTGTGTTCATTAAGAATCATAAGAACAACATTGTATATACGGGCGTTCATACACATTTTAAATAATTCTGATTGCACTATTTGACTTTAAGCTAGACTTCCAGTGCTATTTTATACCACAATTATAATATAATGAATTTCCTACCGTGCATGATTAGTTACATTCCATTTCACTATGACCGATGTAATCACGTACATATATATTAATCGCAAGTGGTAAGGGACGCACAGACAGCCATTGTTTACTTCCGCACACCGTCTCGCCACATTGTGAAAGTAGTGCCCGGATGACGTCACACCCATGACGTCGTCGGGATCACGCACCGACCTAGTCTTCTCGCTCGTGCTGTGCAGATTACGGGTTAACTGCCTTTTTTAAAAACAGATAATCGTCAAGTATTACACGAAAAGATCATGCAGATATCAAAATGTACACACAATAACATCATTATTCATCACGACAAGTGGACAGAATTAGGCATATAGTTGCTCGAAGTTCGTGGAGATACGTTAATACTATGTGCATAAATTTTCTTACAGATTCTGTTATTTTAAGTTTGTTACTTCGATAATGCAATGTTTTTTTTCCCGTAAATTCAAGTGTATCAAATCCATTGAAGAAGGTTCCAAGTAAACGTTGTCAAGATCCATTTTGGTAACAGGTGTTACCTATAGATAGACAGATCAGTGCATATATTAAACACTATAGCGTTAATGATGTAATTCAAATTCATGATGTCTTAATGTTTTAAATATATGATCGATTGAAATAATTCTCTGCTAACGGGTATAGTGAAAGACCCATTTATATATATGAAAGCTTCCCCTTCCTACACGCAGTTTAGATCATCATTGAAAAATATAACAATTTTGTTTCATACAGAATACTTATGTGTAATGTATGTTTTGCATGATACAAACGGCTTGACAAACCATGCAGCGGTTATGTTTTGTTTGTTTGATCTATCTTTGACATGTTTTTCTGGAATATTTCACAGATATGACGGCAGTAACGTTTACAATGACGGTGAAACCCGGACTGCTTGGGGTAAATCATCCCACTTCTCTTCTTACCTGACGAACCACTCCTGGTAATTAACACGAAAAAACAAAACAAAAAAACAACAACAACAACAACAACAACAACAACAACAACAACAACAACAACAAAAAAAACAAACAAGCGAGAGCTGGGTTCGAACTCGCGACTCATTGGCCAAGACCTGTGCCGAGAATAACATTTTATTCAAATGAGTGTCGCTATGACATAAAATACATGACACTGTGGTTCTGTAAATACAATGTAGAAAGTTCACACTGCATAGGAAAGGGACTAAGGGACTAAAAGAAACATCTTTTCTTCTAAATGGCACGTGTGCGTGTAACGTGTCATATCCTCAATTCTTAGCATATATCGGCTGTTGAGGCCTGTATTTGATGTACACGTATATGCTAATGACAATATCCTGTATGAAAATAAAATTCAAAATTTATTCTTAAAATGCGTGTAAATGGTGTGTCTTGATTTCTCAAATCTTGCATATGGAGGATTACAGGCCTGGATAATGTTCAACAGGAAGATGGCGGTGATATTGTATTGTATCGCATTGTATATCGTATACGATAACAGACTTTATCGCATCTCCGTTGTAATACGTGCTGTACCGAT
The DNA here is from genome assembly GCF_032854445.1 of Liolophura sinensis. Classification (NCBI taxonomy): domain Eukaryota; kingdom Metazoa; phylum Mollusca; class Polyplacophora; order Chitonida; family Chitonidae; genus Liolophura; species Liolophura sinensis. The sequence continues at coordinate 32,247,107 of NC_088303.1, forward strand.
TAGTACTATACAGCTGTAGGTAATTTTACTAAACCGACATAAATGTGCACATTACTAAACCATCAATAAGCACTATATCCAGAGACAGGTTAAGTGCAGGAAAGCTATAAAGAGGACTGGATGCCGAGTGATAAGGTATAGCTGTGTTCACATCTGTTACGACATGCTAATGGGTAGCACTAACCAGATACAAATGTGACCAAATTGCTGCACAAAAATCGCACACACCTGACTGGTTTGGTCAGCGATCGGTTACTAGAAGAGGTCATTAAGGCAGTGCCCTGCCCTGTGTCCGAGTGAAATGAGCCTGGGAAATGTCCGTGGGATGATTGCAGTAGTCATTGCATATACACGGTACATATACTGACTGATCGGCAGTAGACAAGGGGACGTCACTGCGTAAAACCCAAACGACCGGCTATAGAGGCCAGCGAGCGGTACAAATCTATAAAATATGATAACTGGATAAAAGTGATTTTTCCGCCTCCAAAATTACACCTTAACTGACACGGATTACTCACACGTGCAAATGAAAGTAGTTCTATTTCGGTCAAGAGCTTCTCCATTCCAAAGTGTTGATTAGGCATGTTGGGGTTCTTTTCTTTTTTGCTGTTGATTCTAGGCCCATACCATCGTTAAATAGAATTAAGCAACTGAAATCACGACCCCGTTAGCTAAACAAGCTTGAAACACAAAGGGACAAAGAAAATAATGTTTACTACTCAGTTAAATTAATTTTTCATCTACCTTACTCAATACAATAATCACCCATCAGGGAAAGATAGAGGAATTAAGAAATTGCTCAACTTTGATATATATATATAAAATAAGTATTCAAATACGCCAAAAGCAGCCACGAGCCTGATATACACAAAATGAGGATATATGAGAACCTTGTGTCGAGTATCACAGGACTGATGAGTACACGTGTTAGTCCACAGACCCGTACATTTATTATCATATAGCGAACAGTCTGGAAGTCTTCTGTGTACTGAGGTGAAATTGACCGTGTCAGGTAAGTACGCGTCAATCAGGGGTGAGAGCGCGAGCTAATTAAAGAGGCGTGGCTGTTGGGCGTGCAGGTGTTAAAGGAGGTGGAGTCAGGATGGGTCGCACACCACCCTGCCGGATCACAGCCCATGCACCAGACACACGCCAGAGACAGGCCTGTTTATCGGTTGTCAAAATGTTTTGGTGTGTTGGCGTTACGTCACGTCACGTGGATTGCAAGGCGACGTCTGCATGCATGGACGACTGGTTTGTATTAAAAAAGGGGACAATCACAACAGTCCTGTCTTCTGTAAACCAAATGAACAACCCAGATTGCAAATTGGTATGCTTCATTTCCAAATCATCCAACAACCACATAAAGAACAAATAAATTTATTGGAAATAAATCAGCTTCGTGCAAATTATAAGCTGGGATACGCAACTCAAGTAGCCCATCTCTCGCCATTCGTCTCCCTCCCTACCCCAGGAGCGGTATAGGTCCGGAGACGCCCGGACTGTCGGTGCCAGCAGCCGGAGTCAGCCGTCTGAGACTACCCACTCTGTTATCAGGGCTTATCTCCCTCTAACAGCTTTATCCACTGTTAATAGCCGTCTCTCATTAGCCCCAGCCCGACCGACCCTGGTTTCCAGGCCCCACCGTGACGGCCTCAAACACTCAATCTTACATTAGTTGGACAGCCGGTGTAAGGGCTTATCAAAAACAGGTGGTATGTAACCGGTGGGGATGCGGCTTAGACATCTCATGTACATGTACCGTAATAAGTGAAGGGGAGGGGTGACCGTGGCGTGGGGGTAATGAGGGGATGGGTAGTCTCTGTGGTCAGACAACATCAAACATGTTATCAACTTACATCACCGCCATTACGATGATATGCACGCTGACAAGCATGCGCGCCAAACTAATCAAGCAAATGTCCTTCAAGCCCACTTATCAAATCAGTTTGCATTCTTAAAGAAATTAGTGTACGCGTCCAATAAATTGTTATATATCCTCTATCTTATATAGTTGTACATATATGTGCGACGTACTTACATGAATATTACACTGTGCATTTGACATGGAAAATAAAAGATGTTTTGTAGTAATTTTTCGTTTCGTAATTTTCATTTTTTCTGTTTTTTTTTTTAAATTTAGGGTAAAATGTCATGAGAATGATATTTGTCATTGGTCAGCTTTAGTAGCACGTGCATGCCTCTAGTCAAACAGTAGAAGCCGCTATCTTGCAACAATATGGTTGCAGCATTTCCGTACAGCCATGTCCATTCATTCATTTCTCCCACCATACGCATAATGCCGGACGCCGTCGTTTAAGTGAAATATCCTTGAGTACGGCGTAATAAGTAATCAAGTAAATCAATTCATTCATTTATTCATTCATGTGTCCATTCCTCAGAATAAGCCACCTCTCAATAAAGCCATTTTTAATAACGAAGATTCCAGAAATTATAGTTCTTTTGTCTAACACCATTTTAAAAATATGTAGGAATTTTTATCACAAATTTGCAGGAAATAGCACATCAGAAACTTTACTGTGGTTAGCTCATCGTAACGTAACAAACTGCCCTTATCCTTGCAATGGGGTATTTCCCAAGAATGAGTGTCAAGCTGCAAAACACCTAATGTTTTTGTTTACGCACATCATTATTTCATTTACATCCTCGCATTACCGATTCTCGCAAGTGCCGATTAAATATTTATTTCAACACAGACATGGAAGAATGCTTTTTTTTATTCTATTTTTTTTTCGAAAAAAAAATAATAATTTGTATGTTCACATTGACTTGGCTCAGCGTTTTTCTCCTCAATATCACCCTGACAGTTCAGCTCGTCATTGTTTGATCCGCGAGAGGACGACAAACTGACGTGCTGGGAAAGGAACAGCGTGTCGATTTCAGCCGGCGGGAAATGTCTCGTGCTCTGATTGATGGGGCGAGCATCTTAACACCAGTGTTCAGGTCTGTTTAATGGTTCAATTGAGCAAAATGATTGGTGTAATAAGGTATAAATCACGCGTAATAACTATAACCACGGAATGATAGTCGACACGCTAATATAATATACAAAACAAAGTATTTGCTTGTCTCGTGTCGGGTAGAGAGACAGATGTCAGGGGTGCACGCACTGTGTGCTGTCTTACCCGGAGAAAAACAAGACCGGCCTTATCATTATACAGAAGCTAGGTATGGCACGACATCAGTGCTTACGTATTAAACGTTACTCAATTGTTAAATGTTATAGGCAAGTATTAGACGTAAACTTTGTTCAAGTGTTAAACGGAACTCAAGTTTGTTTTACCTTATACAAAAGTATTAAACGTTTCTCAAATTTCAAACGTCATAGGCAAGTATTAAACACAAACGCTGTTCAAGTATTAAACGTTACTAAAGTGTTGAACATTTTAGGCAAGTATTAAACGTTACGGGTATATTTCCGTAAGCAAATATTAAACATAAGTATTTAACGTACTGCAAGTATTCAACTTTATTCTCAATTCTTGTCACGCCTAGCTGACAGTAAGCGATCAATGCCGCACGTGTGGCCGTTTGCGATATCTGTCATTCGTTGAAGACCACTTGTCTAACACCAATATGGTGGAAGTGTCCGTAGGTAATATGTGGGAAAGTTCGTCAATAAATTGCCAAAGTTCGATGGTTTACAGCCTCTGCTATTCTGGTTTCTTCAATTCATAAGTATGACAACCGTCGTGTAAGTTATAATATTCTGGAGTATGGAGGTAAACAAGAAATAAATAAATAAATAAATACATAAATAAGTAATAAACATTACGCAAGTATCAAACTTACTATAAATTTGAATAATATAATTATGTCGACCTAAATAATGCCCATATAATTTTTGGCAAGTAAATCCGCACAAGTTTATGTTGACATTTTTTTACATTGACGTTTTTAGCCATTGTCGCTGACAGCAGCATACAAGATGTTACTCCAGAAGTTCCGTTATCTTAACGGTGAAGGTTATCACCGTGGAACATCTACTATCTGACAAAGCCGTTAGAATGTGTGAACAGCGCGCCGGGGCCTTAGTAAGCCGTCTTCTTCCGTGTAAGTGAGTGACTATACATATAGGCGATATCCCAGCCTAATCTGAAAGCATGAAATCGACAAGCCGAATGATGTGAAATCCACAACCCGGTGTATCTTTCCGTGCTGGGAGGGGTGCGTTTTGCTTGTCAGTTTGCGCGATCGGAGCGCACGATAAGCTGCCGCCGGTCTGATGTGTACGCGCGGCTGCCCGCCTTCACCTCACTCTCCCGCGGCAGGTTAGGGGCGATCGGAGAGATTTCCCCTCAGTCCCTTGTCTTTATCCCAACCGAAGGGGTCCACCACCATGACCCTACCCGTCCAATAGAAGCGTTGATTTGCCAACGAAGCCGTATCAAATAGGCAAATGTTCACACCGGACTGTGAGGAATGTTTAGGAAATGCCCCAATACAAGCGGCCTAAAGAAGATAAAAACAAAACGGTTAAACATCTTGGCGCTTTGCAAATTCGATGTGAAAGATAAGTAGTGTTAGAATCACGCTGTCTATACGCGTATGTGTTTTTGAGGTCGCATATACAGTCTACGTGATAACAAGTCGACGACATTTTGCGTCTTATCAAAATTACTTGAATTAGTTCTTCCCACTTTTATTTCCACCCTGGAGTCAAAGCTAATTTCCCTTGATTTATATATAGTAGTTTAATACAAGTTAGATAGATACAAGCCCAAGTAAAAGTACAATAAAGTACCCCACTGCTTAGATGTGTTTCGGCTGAAAAGTACAGCCCAGATACACATTAAATAAAAATAGCAAAAACATTTGGTTGACACTTTTATATGCACTACAGCTTAAGCTCTTCGTCAAGTACAAAAAAAATTAGTTTAGACAGAGCACTGAAACTACAAGGATCATTTGAAAAAATAAACGTTGTACAGGCCTACAGAAAATTATTGTTTCTGTTATTATTTATATTTATAATTTGTAAATTCACCATACAAGTAATATTCTATATTACTACTTCTTCCATTCAGATAAATATTTTTTCAGTGTAAAACCTAAATTTTATGACATCTTTAGTACAACTATTTTTCTTGTTCTCAGTTTTGTGTGCTCTATACAGAGCCATTTACACTAGACAGCCTTCCATTATCCTGAACTTCTTCAATGTCTTGCTCTTTCTCATGTCGCAGGCGAATCTAATTTGCATATCTGGGGATTATCAATACAACGGAACATATGTTGACGCTTTTGACGTTGATCACAGCAAGAGGACGCATATGATTTACGACATGGCCTCTCTCTTCGGATCTATTGTCCATGGCTTGTTAAGACGATTTGCAACCCTAGCCATTGTGCATCTCCTTCACTCCTATTGTTCTGGTTTTATCACGGTAGGGGCACGGGCACGTGTATTGGGGGCTCATCTATACCCGAGGACCAAATGCAGAGGCACAAAGATCGTCCCGAACCCCAACCCAAACCCAACCCCGATGAAATATCTGAGTAGGTCGAACATCAATATATAATCACTTATTCAAGAATTTACAAATTCCAAGCTCCCATTCGAATGCTGACATTCGAAATGAAGATGTCACAAATATTTGACCAAGCCAACTAAAAAGTGCGCGCTAAAAAGTTGGCTTGGTCAAATAATACTACATTGATACATCTTCGTTTCGAATGTCAGCATTGGTCTTGGACTGGGAATTTGTAGATTGTTGAGCTGTCAATGCTTGTGGGCCATTGGTAACAATCGAGTCAATGCTCCCCTGGCCTTTTGTGCATGTCTTAAACGTTGATCGATCACTTGTCTTCCAACAATATGGTGTGCACGTCTGTATATCACACGTTGGAAAGTTCGTCAGTAACTAGCTAAAGGTCAGTGGTTTACACCGGGCACTCTTGTTTCCTCCATCCAATAAACTGTCCGCCATGGTATGATTGAAAAGTCCTGAATATGGCGTTAACAATCAAATAAATATGTGTATCCAGTGTCTGCAGAAGCTGGTCATTTTTTATCAACATTTGGAGAGATGTGACAAGCATAGACTGAGAGGAAGTCATGTTCGTATTCAGCAGCGCTGCCTTGGGTTGTGGAAGCACAAGAGGTGTGGGAACATAAGGACACAAGCAACGCTCAGTTGATCACTAATGTCTTGTGAATGGGGGGAATGGGGGGGGGGGGGGGGGGAAACATGCCTCCTACACTTGTCGACAAGCTCACATGATGTCTTACAGCGCCCTCTGGTGTGCTGATCTAGCGGTAAGTGACATTCTAATTCTGAGCCCCTCTCTGTGGGAATGGTTATCAGCAGACATCAGAGATCGCCCCCTCCCCGGGAATTCTCTCCCTGGGTATAAGACCAGTACAGCCCGATTATCTGTCTTACCCTACATCCTTGGGCTGCCGAGCTCCGATACCCTTTGAACATCGCGTCTTCAGACAATTTCTATAATTCCCAAATGCACTTGGACCTTTTACTTACGCAGCCTAATTCGTTTTTTATTTGACACATCCTCTTCTTTGGCGGTGCAGTTTTTCCACTCCCCCGAAGTTCTCTGAAATACCGGTGTCTCTGACAATGACTGATAATTGCCGGGTACACTCGCCATGGCTTCTACGCACCAGCCCATGTCTAAAACAATTTCTTTATTACAAATTCACTACAGAAAAAAACCCTCTGTGTCGTATTTGTGTGTCGGTGGGATGTCCAGATCATCACCCGGTAGAAATTAGTATCCCCTTGAGATTCGCCTAGAAGACATTTTTGGTACTATCCGCTGGTATGGAGGTGGGTCTGTCTAAGCCCGTCGCTGGCACAGCACGTGCAGCACCGATTTGCGGATGGCCAGCCCCAGTCACATCGCTCACACTTAACCACCGCATCAACAACTGCCTCGACAATTTTAAAACATTAGTTTCTTGATTAATTCTTAAGTCATGTTTGATTAAAATACACGCCTCTGTCTGTAAGACACAATCAGTCCTAGAATGGCGTTTAGTCCCCTCTTAACTACAAATAATTATAAAACACGGCTTTTTTCGTTAAAAACGTAACTTTTTTGTGAAAATTCAAAATGTGGAAACATTTTGGAGGAAAGATGAAAGTGTATGGATAGCGTGCGCATACGGTTGGCGTAAATGTACGACAAAGTGTCAGTTGTGATAAGAGGGGTTTAAAGTAAGAGCATCCTCGTTTCCGACAGCAGTACAGTATACATGATAAACAGGGGAATAACGGGACATAAACAAGGCGATATCGACGATCTGGCACGATCACCCTTCAGTAAAACACTTACCGCTAAAACGGCGTCTTAATTTATGGTCTACCTGGCCTTTTATGGATAACTACAGTTCCATAAAACACTACCGACAAAGCGAGATCAATTATAGAAATGTGCTTGTCGGAGTTTGGAGGGCTTTGTTTGAATCAGGAGCATTACAGTGACAGTGTCATTGGAACGTCGCTGTATCCATTACCACCTTTCACACGTGTTGACACTGGGTTGATGCTAGCAGTCCTCTAATCGTTATGATCAGTTGGAAGATCTGTCTATAACAACTCCGATTTCTCCCCTAGAACACCACAATACACTCACAGATCTCGCTGATATACTTCCCTAATGACTCAAAGCTTGGACTCCCATCCGGTCGGCATCCCGTGCTTCCCATCAACAGCCTTATATCCATTACGGCAACATAACATCTTTCTGTTTTGCTCTCTACCTTGGTCACACATCAATACCGATAAAGAAATCGGCGAAAATCTAAATGTTTTCTCATAAGCATATTTTACACAGCAGCTGTGAGATATGAGCTTCTGCGCATGATAACGGGCATGATTATAGATGTCTTTAGAATACGTCTCACAATGTGTCCATACTTTCCGGTTCTGAGGCCGATTCCAAAAAGGCGGTTTTACCTTTAAAGGCAAAATCTGAAAGGTGATTTCCACGTTATATTTGGACCGGAAAGACGTTAAAATTGGAAGACTTGACGAATAATATTTTAGGTCACATCTCTCAAAATTTTAACATTTGCGGGCAATTATCAAACTGAATAGGTATTATATATTTAGGATTTATATCCACACTTATGTTAAGAACCGGCTCCTGGACTTTCGTCTTGAACTATAAATGCTGTATCAAAATATATGTCAAGCTACACTTTTTCATGTAGTACTTCAAAAAAAAGAAAAGGAGAAAGAAACAAAAAAGAAAAGAAAGTAACTACGTGTTGGTCAACCAGTGAAATAAATTGGTGCTAGTTGGTATCTGTTTAGATAAACGTTTTCTTTCATAGCATTTAATTGCTTTACATGCATATAACCATATCCATTATTCTGTATAAATAATGCTACTATATTAAGTGTTATGCATGTAGAATATAAATATATGTGTTTAGCCCAGTTAAACGTCTCATTGAAAAAAGTATTTTAAAAAATTAAGATATTTTTTTTAGAATTTTTTTGTTCGTGCTGGAAAAACTACATGCTGATAGAAGATATCATATACATACACCCAGATAACAATTTCACGGGCTGTAAAATGATTATTTCAAAAAGTATCAGCCAGTAAATATTTTACTGTTGATCTGTTTATCCTATACATTAACATTCTCTAAGTATTTGATAAAATAGCTTGATGTCTATTTTGTGATGTTCACTGTATTGTTCATGTGATTATAACGTTTATAGTAGAAAATAAAAGAAGAATCTTTATAATTTTTTATATTTAACTTCAGAGTTGTAATGGTCTATAAAATATTTTTGCTTGACATCACTGAAAATAAAGATCTTTTACTGTTTTTTTCAGGTATAAGTGTAAAAATATAGTAGATTAATTGACAATTTGTATATTACATACACATAGCAGGACATTTCATAACACGTATATATATATATATATATATATATATATATATATATATATATATATATATATATATATATATATATATATAGTACGGTGGGTACATATAATATATACTAGCATGAATATAAGCTATGTACAGACAACATAGCCTCAAAGTATTGTCATTATATACATCGTTATATACCATATACTGGTTCCTATTTCAATAGAATAACTGAGACAAAAAGCATTGCATACATGTACAATATAATAAAAATGTGAGAAACCATGACAGAAGGTTGAACTGAGTGAGTAAGTGATTGGGGTTTAACGTCTTACTTTGCAATTTTTCAGTCAGTTGACGACGACAGGAGGCAGAAAGCTAAGAGAATGTCTAAGGGAAATACGTAAAAATAAAAACGTCAGTTACTGTTCTCAAGTCGACTCGGGCGATGAGCGCATTGTACGTGTTTAGTACTGCGCATGGGCTTTTCTCTGGGAACATACGGTGACTTGGGACAGCCATCTTTCCGCGGAGCGTTCATATTTCAGAAGGCCGGCAAGACAAGATAGCCCGCCCGTGTAAGGTGGCTGCTCGGGCCCCGGGGAGACAAGATAGCTGACTGCCCCTGTTCGCGTCCGATAATTTACAGACATGTTAGCACTTGTTGCGAAAAGAGATAATTTAATTATGCATCGGTGAGAAAATGTTGAAAGTTGAGTACACACCCTCAAGAGAAGTTTGCCTTATCTTGTGACAAACTCCTATAAGTAGTCGCAATGTCTCTCGATTATCTGCGTGGTGATTTATTACACAGTGTCTAAATCTACAAATATGCTCAGTGCTTTCAACCTTCCACAATGGCTCCAGAATGTATACTATATCGTTGTTAGCGCTTAGACATTATATAGCTTTTGGTATATTTAATTGTTAAGATCACATGTCGAATCTGAGCATACACAGTCGCCTGTGAACAACAGACCAGCGTGTTTTTAAAACCATCCATGTGTACATAGGCACCTAGATCAAATAAATTCATTGTACATCCTTACACAAACCAAAGTGGAAAGTTGAAATCTGATATGCCTGAATTGAGTGATAGTACACGCATGTGTTTCTATGGATAGCGTAATAAATATATCGTCCCGTATAAGTAACAATGAAGCTCAGACGAAAACATTTGCGTGATATTTCAAGCGATGAACGATTTTAGAACAGTGTTAAGTCTTTTCACCGACAAACACAAATGCATGTTTTTTTTTTTTGCGAAGAAATGCTTATTATAGAATATGATTGTGTCGACAGAACGATTAATTTGATAGTTGAAACACATACAGCTATATAACGATAGTGTTATATGGCAGCCATCTTTGAGGTAAGTTTGTTTATATTGTCAATGATATCCCATTACCAGCCAAGGGCCTCTGTCCAGTTTATCCCACGTCTAGCAACATACACAATACGCAAACTGACCTCAAAGATGGTTGCCATTGCAAAGTATGGACGCAGGCTCACGTGTTTCAGTCCTAATATACTAGGTTGTATGTTCAGAGTACAGATATACCCTGATAAATAGTCCTAGTCTATGTTGGACATTCATCGTCTCGGTCGTGCTACTTCACGGAGATGGGGATTCATTGTGTTATGAAGAGGCATGCATATATAGTCCCCCGTCATATACGAGATCACGGTCAGGCGGTGGAGTTTTGCGATCAGGGAGAGATCTATTGTCTACAGAGAAAAGTGTACCTCTCTAGTCGGGGCTGTTGTCAGCAGCAAGCACGATGCTGTGATAACGAGTGGAAAATTGTGTTTTGTTTGAGAGTGTCAGGGGTTGATTTTGGAGGCACTGTCATCTGAGAATCTCAATAAAGCTTACCTGGTGTTACCTGGGAGACGGGCTGGATGCTCAAACACGCCATTCCCCCGGGGTGCACCTGTGCCCAGTTCCCCGCCTCATGAACAGACCAATCCTTCCTTCCCCCATCACACAAGGCGAGCTGCCCGGATCTCAAGAAATGCCCATTCAGGTCGACTTACGAACCGTGAGCAGAAGTGTACAGACAGCGACATAAATAAGACAAAGCCGGATCGAGTGTAATTGTTGTCATTTTTGTAGTTGACACGACAAGAAGGGAAACAAATGATTATTTAACGAGTTTGGTGGGGTGCCGTGCCCCTTATTCGCGGGTTATAGGGCGAAGGTGGTAACAGAGCCATACTTGAGCGCACCTTTTGAGACAAGACACAAACACCCGGGTTAAAGAATTGTTGAACGGTGTGACAAAAGGACCGAGTTAACGCTCCGATCATCAATATATATGGTAGCGTGTTTATCACGTGAAGTCAAGAAGCCATGCAGCATCTCTACCCTCTCCCTCTCTCCATACCTTTAGAAAAGAACCATTATTAATAGCTGTTAAACTGCTCGGTGATTTTCAGTGGGTATCACAGCTGCTTGGGTGGCGTGATTGACAGCTTCCAGCTTATTTACTGGTCGATTTCAAACCCGCAGCTGACAGGCATTTTAACACGTCTAACAAAACACTGGCTAATCCTTTAATCACCTCGCGTGATTCTGATCGGCAGACTGCGAATTCATACTGACAGAGATAAACAAGTGAAGAATTATAATGCTCCTAAACTTTTATATCATTATACATGAATGCATCTTAAAGATTCTTTTGCCAAGAAAATCTTTTTATTCACTGAGAAAAAACTGAAATAAAGAGAACAATATTATGAGTTTTGAAGAAGGATTTTGAGAATCACTAGGAAAGCTTCTAATAAAAAAAAAAGAACAACAATAAAGACCAAAGCAGACAAATCATTGCTGTCGCTTTTTGACATCGTTTAATGTTGTGAAACTTTGTTTATGACACCAAGAAGAAACTGCTGCGGTTTTTCATATAAACAGTTACTGTGTGTTTTCTGTCAGACATCGTTTAACCCTGTGAAATTTCGTTAGATTCAAGAACCAACTGCTGTAGATGTTGTCTTAACGTTATAATTGTGAAACTTAGTCAGAGCATGGGGGCTTCTGTTGTGTGCGTGGTTTCACTTTTAGACATTTCTTAACGTTATAATTGTTAAACTTAGTCAGAGCAAGAGGGGTTTTGCTGTGTGCATGGTTTCCCTTTTAGACATTTCTCAACGTTTAAATTGTGAAACACAGCCAGAGCGAGAGCTCCTCTACTGTGCACTTGGTTTCCCTATTAAACATTGTTTAAACGTATAGTCGACATAAAGAAGCACCTGCTGTGGTTTACTGTTAAACATTATTTAATATTGTGAAATTTATGTTCAGATCTAAGAGGTATCTGCTGTGGTTTTTACGTCAAACATTGTTCAATATTGTGAAACTTTACGCAAAAAAATAATTAAGTATGCGTGCAAATTTTGTGGTTTTCCGAATAGTTTTTTTTGTAATTTCTGTAAGTTTGAAAATGTAACAATGTAATAACTTTACAGTGAAGATAAATAACATATAAAAAGTTGTACTCACTATATAGCTGGACTATAACCACGAAAGGCTATATACAAGCTTTAATAAGTACATGGTGTTGAGGTGCTCCGGTTTGTACACGTTTTAAAAAGCCATCCATCAAACAGCATTATAACACAGGCGCTAAAGGTCCACACAATCATTTCAGCAATCATCACATGACTTTAGGTTTAATTTAAGTTTCCCAAAGAGAGCTCCTATTTTCCTATTCCTTTTCAACCAATCCCCAAAGCGGATTGAACTCAAAGCACATTGTGATAGAGGGACAAAGGTCAGCTTGACGGGCGCTTTGATGTCACCGACTTCCGACACTCCATATAAGATTCTTGAAAGAGGCCCGTAACGCTTCAGTATGACACCGAATTCAATACTCGTACAAAAAATGTAAATCCCGCGTTGTCATCTCCAAATGTATCACCAAAAGACGTGTATTTAGTAAATTAAATTCCATTTATGTATGAGAAATTTACATATATTTTACTTGGTATATAGGCACATGTGTTATATCGGCACTGAAAACGGTTAAACTACACGTCTTCAGTATTAGATGAGTTTTTTAGTACAGCATACGATATACATTCAAGAGTAACTGAAATGGATATATAAATACAAAACGTACCGCAGTCAAGTGTATAAGTGGTGAAATATTTCAATAAGGATTTATTCAGATAACACATCATAGTATCAAGGTGCTGAAACGTATAAAAGTTTACTTAATAGAGTATATTTTACACGTACACATACATTGACATATACTATTATCTATAGAGAAAGAGATTGGTTTTCACCTTGTGTTAACATTAAAGTTTCCTAAGAAAATTAACGTTGCTGTTGGTCTTACTTATACATGTATACTATAGTAACAGCATGCTGCAAAAAAGCCTATAAAAGCAGCTATAAAAGATTTGCCAGGTATCTAAAATCTAAAACGTTAGTGCTGACTGCATAGATTTACGTTTGCGTATTGACTGGATTGTCTAACAAGAAGAAGCATATATAAGGCTCTTCAATGCATTCGGGATATAAGCAATGGATCGTATAAACATATCGCCTTATTTATACCGAGACAATTATAGCACGTCAGTGAGGCGCAATGACGCAGGAGCTTCTCACCAATAGGGTCGTTGTGAGTTCAAGTCCAGCACAAGGTGGCGTCCTCTCCGGCCGTAGGTACGTAGGCCTGCACCGAGTTGCGGATGGTTGTGCACCCTCCCCCCATCCCGTCCCGAGCTCTGCCCGATTTCCTCCCGCCTTCCGTTGTAGAGAAATATTTTAGAGAAATCATGGTGAACGCTTACTTCCCGACGTCGCTGTGCTTTTGCGCGTGAGAAAACATCAAGCAGACTGAAGAGCTGAACACTGCATAGCTGATTCCTGACGGCAATGTAGCATTGCCATTTTTAAACAAGACAGTTAACATTACCAGGCTATAAGTGTTTGAAGAAGCTTCTCCCTGATTCTCTTTATGATAGAAAATTTATGACGAATACAATTCAGTTCTTTTAGCATTGAATTAAAGGCACAGGGCACATTTCCATCTTTTTTCTGGTCACAAAATTTCTCATTCCCCTAAACGTCTCCCACTGTTAAAACATAAAATACATAATGAGAGGTTTCATCAAAGTTTATACGGTACCCAATGTGTAACGAAACGAAAACAACTGTATCGTGAAAAATACAAAATGTTAGACAAATAACTGAGCATTATCGTATACTGGATTCTGCTTCACGTAAGACCTTTTGATGTTCGAAAGATGTTGGTCTCATTAGTATCAGTAAATGGAATCGATCGGCTTTCGGTTGACGATTTTAGATCGTGAACGAGCCCGAAGGTTACATGTCACAGATTCTACACTATTTAGTGATGGGATACGTAAATCGGTTGTGAAACTGTTAATGTTTCCTGTAGCAGATCTACTGTGGGTGGTGTGCGCGCAACCAGGGTCATTAGAGACCTTAAATTTATGTGTTTGGATGTGTGGTCGAGTTTGGTCTATACTGTACCATGCCCCTGACCGTTCTCCGACATGGGGCGCCGTGTGGGGGATGGATGATGTTGCAGAGTTGCTGCTATCAGTCGTGTCCGACTGTCTTCACTCCGGTGTCACCCCCAGGAGAACGCTGTCTGAAGCGAATGATAAACACGAAGGGATGAAGATAGTCCACACTTGACATATCTGTATAAAGTGTTCGACCTAAGGTTAATCGAAGTTAATATTTGTCCCCAAAGAGCTGAAAACAGAAGTTAAATAAGCTGACAAGTGAGATAGGCCTGGCCTCAAGGCCCTTCTGAGGTCAACCTTGGGTCTTTTCTCGAACACCAACGCTGATTAACTGGCCAGAGAGGAGATCAGAGGCGACGACACGGTTACGTCTTCGCTCTTTCTCCACCAATACAACCCGGCGTTTATAACAGGCCAGTTATGCCGTTATGGTTAGCGGGAATTGTCTCGGATTAAGAAAGCAGTCCGTAGTTTGCGTCTTTTCGATGATAAATCTTGGGGCTGACTGACAGAATCTCTCCGCGCGGAGTTGACCTTACGACACTATTACGGCGAATATCTAATTAAAGGTTGGCTGGGGGCGCCCCGTGTGCCGAGGCAAGTCATTACCCACAGCGCGTATCGACGAGCCCAATCTCGACGCCGTCAGCTTTGATTCACAGAGGGGCCATTGCAGCCGATCAAGAATCAGTGAGATTCTCCGCCTTCGGGTCCTTCCAAGCCAGATTTCGCTGCCTTCTGGTCCCAGAACCGTGAGCAGGAAACTTTCAAGACTGTCCATTGTTTTGACAAATGTAAACTCTCGAGTCGGCCACCGGGGATGTCAGTTTAAACTGGCTCGATTCGCAGATTGTTGCTGTCACCAATGATTTATGGCTTCCAGAAAGTGTCGATAGAACGCCTTTCCGTTTACAACTCTCAACAACTTTAGAGTTTATAAGGCGCATGGTGTTGGAGGAGAATTTGCTTGTGATATATATAGCACGTTTCAAGTGAACTTATAACAGAAACAGCCACTGTGAAAGTTTTAACTCAAAGTCTTTTTTTCTTCTTGTTTTGTATGTCGTATGTAATCTAGAAAGGCTTATTCTAGACCAGTGACGTCTAACAAACTGCATCTAACATCGCTACAAATTTTGTGTACCTTGTTCTGCTTAAGCCATGGTTCTAGGGGGTATAATTTGGTACCTAATTGAGGATTTACATGAGCAGGTATAATGAGGTAAATTTACAAGAGGCCGTGTTTCACAGATTACGTGTAACCATTTGTCACATATGGCGCTGTCGTGGCTGCTCTGATTTTGCTGCAAGTCTTCTATAGTTTAGGTCTCCTAGTCATAGGCTTGTAACTTATAGCGCCAGATAAAATATTACAGTCATAATTTATACAGACTTGCAAAAGAAAACGAAAAACAAATATACATACTAAATAGTTTCGAACATAGAAGATATTCAACCTGTTTGCAGAAAATTTTTGTTTTGAAAGAGTTTCGAGTGTGTTCTTGTTCAGAAGGCACTATTTTATGTCTTCATGTAAATTACAAGTGTTGCCATTTAGTGTTTACAGTTTTCTTGGGAGATGTGTCAGTATTTCATAACTCATAGTGTATGCATACTGGGTGTATAGGTCAAAACATAAATGTACAGACCTCTGAGGCAAACATGCAGGTGACCATCCGTAGCAATGATCCACCTATTATCTGCAGTGTTGTGTTACATCCGATCCACCATTCAACCGATACCCCGTTTTGCATTTCACCCAGTTCACCCTTCGACAGACACTGTTTTGACCTACAACTATCTTGTCAGTAACTGATTATGTTTTGACCACATTGTGATCAAACATGGGCCCCAAAAGGATGAACATGCTCTAAACACTCCAGATATACATCATATTCAAATACAAATATTTCTTATAAATAAAAATAAAATAATAATAAATCATATATTTCAAATTCACGGTGGGCTTCATGGACCTCTTGGACGTGTTAATGGCGTATGTAACAAACTGTTTTTCGTGTCTGTATTCAATAGCTCGGTTACGTGAATTCACATTGCACTGGTAAACTTAGAAAAAATACCATCAAAAGGTGAAAACATTTTTTAGAAGAATTCGACCTGAAATCCAACATCATTAAAATGGTCCATAAACAGTTTCTTCAAGGGACGGTCTTTTCTTGTTATGTATAATGTTTTCCACCATAATTGTATAATCTCTCTCTTTTCCCTGTATATTTACGTTAAATAAGAACGTGTTTGGGATAATCTTTACGGTATTGCCCTTGGTCTAAGTTACATCGCACAGGTGGTAAGCGTTTATATTGTTTTTCTCTGTTCATTTTTGCCTGGAATTACAAACAACCTTCTTCATACGAAGGCGAGTATATGTGTAACCGCGTGGGTGAGGACGCGGCAAACCGATCTCAAGTCGCCACCCAAGCCGATGCCGCCCCCTGACACCGTCTTCACAGATGTAGGAGATTACCGTAAGGACCGCCATTGTTCGGTAATTCGCTCTGTGGTTACAGTACTCCCGGTGCCTTGCTATACATATTGTCACGTGATCTCTTGTACTCGTGTATCGTCTTTCTGAATTGACTTGAGCTGGGGTCTTTTTTTCCGGCATGACACCTTATACTTATGCCTGTGCGATCTTGTCGACTGGGACAGCTGTGTACAATAGTCTCGATCTTACGAAATAAGTTCTAACAAATTGGTTTTGCGCTTTTAAGGACACATTACTTATAAAGGCTAATTGCTTTCCAGATAGATTATGAGTTTAACAATACTACACATGTACATTCTGGGTATATATTTACGCTGGCGGGCAGTCGGCTTCTTTCACAGGCTCTTTTCAGTATTTCAGAACAGGGGTAATGAAGCACAGTAAATTGAACTGTTAGTCAACAATGTAATAAAACGAACAATAGCCATCAGATTGTAGCATATCCTTGCTCCTAACATCGGAGTCGGTGTCCTCGTCCCGGGCCACACGCGAAGAGCCGGGCTGTTGGGTGTCGCGATGCCACCACCCACGTCGAGGATCGAGTCTTTGCTACCTGTGAGACGTGGGAGATGAAAGGAGCTCTCTAATCGGACCTGACCCGGGGCCCACGCCGTAAAACGAACCGCCATTTAATCTGAAAGGAGTTTAAATGGAGCTACGCGCCTGTTTCACATTGCCACATAATACCTGTTTCTCGGATCGTCCAGGTTGAAAGCAAAAGGTAGACGCTAAATAAATAGGCTTTGAACAAGTTGTTGTGAGGGAGGCTCTGAACCCCAAATAGTAACAATCCGCGTACGTGTCTATCCCCGTACACACGGGCTGGTCAGCTGACTTTTGCCGCCACTAACACCGCCGGTTTCTGGTTCCTCGTGACATCGGCTTTACTGGGCTGATCTTATAGTCTGGAGTGTATACCACAGATGTACAAGGCCTCACAACGTTCCGACACAGCATGTGTACAAACAAAAAAATACTCTACCCGCTATGCAGTATATAGCCCTCGTTTCCACAGCTGTATATTCTGACCATCAGAACGATCACAAGGCCGCATCGGTTATCAATTATAATCATATTCGATAATTATATTTCTATCCATGTTATTATGGTTTTCCCCAGACTGGCGCCACACTGTCTACGACATCAATAGAACAACCCAAACCTCTTCTAAAAAGAACCCATATGAAAAGAGAGCTCTTTTGTCTTGGAGACACAATTGTTAAGGGCAAATAATTTCGAATGACTATTGGCTGGCTTTACATCTCATATTAGGCTCGCATTTTTATCCGAAGGAATAAACTTAAAACATAAAGTTAATCTGTAATTTTTTTTAGAGGGAGAGTTCATATCTTCCTCATTTCCCTATATACTCTGTAGCTTATTGCTTTTAGAAATCCCCTATATCAACTTTGGTTGACTTCTGCCGTGGAGAATTTTACTCATCCCTCAAAAACAGTGGTGGATAACGACATCAATGTAAACAACATCCATGAAGGTGAGTTTGTGAAGCTTATATAGTCTCTGTCACACTTTTAGAAGTGATGAACAGGAAAAAGTTCAGGCGAGGTTCTTACAGAATATGTTGTCGAAATCTTCTTGGCTTTGATGGTGCGTTGGAAATATAAGCAAAGATGCAGTGGATAATAATGGTTGAAAATGACTGTTTATTTAATTCATACATTCATTCTCTCTATGTTTTAATATAATGGCAGCCGATAAATTTTTATTGGCTGCGAATATACAAAACGTCTGATATTTCAGACCATAATATGAAATTTGCATATGTAATCAGAATTATGTGGATCAAACTTTATATGCAACTAAAGACTGGATAATATAGACTTAAAACCCGTTTTTTGTGGGGGTGGGGGGACTCGTGTTTCATAAACCCATTGGTGCATTAATTAGAAATTCTTGCAAATCATTTTCAAATGAAAGGTTGATCAAATTCGTGTAATTCTTCTTTAAAATATATAGAATCACGCAGATGTAATTTTATACCAAATACTTTTGTTGTGAGCAAATATGAAATAGAAAACAAAAAATTCGGTATTATGTCTACCTTTTATTCATGCATACGGCTAATAATAATATGAAAGAATCCCTGATAATTATTTGTATGCTGCAGGTCAACTATCTTTAGATTATATGGGGTATATGGATGACGAATTTGTATCGGGGGTATTGTCTACATATACCATATACTCAAATCATAAATAATTGTAAACTTGAATTTGTTGAAAATTCCATTCATGTCCGATGTATTAAAAAATAACATAATTATGTTATTTATAACATAATAATACTTAGGAATCATAACAACTACTTTCGTTGTATTACATGTTTCATTATTACAGTAAATGAAAGCTATACATACATGTACTATGACTTATACATTTAACTTAACCCCAAGTTCACGTTCATGCCATTCTTTGTAGCTATATCGAAGTCCCTTAATAACGGGTAATGTAACAACGCATGTACATATATATATTGAGGTTGAAAAATAAAACTTCTTGCGTGGTTGCAAACTTCAGCACATGGGAAGGAACAGTATTACAGTTTCATATAATTTATCCATTCTTTAACCAAAAATATACGCTAATTAAATCGCCAATAAAATTGAAATTGAATCGGAAATAAATCCCTTCTTCCCCATGTTATATATAACTGCCGATGTTTTCCACGTGTTTGATTTCCACCGATTACAATAAATATACAAATACATTTCCAATTCCAACCCCTTCATAAACGTATAAAAATCGGAACCACTTATACAGGTGCATATATATGCACTGACTGCACGATATTGACATCCAAAGTCAAAACTTCTTACTATAACTTCTTACAGATGTAAAAAAGTTGATTTGTATAAGGAGACAAGGATTAAAATTAATGACAGTAAGTGGTTATATAAGGTGGTTGCCTTCCAGTTGTTAGGAGACAGAGATGGGTCTTTAAGGCCGGTTTGCAGATTTTGCACTTTTTGTGATGGTGACACGAAGATATCGAAATACACAACTTGTAGAGAGCTATATATATATTACTTACATATATTATCATTCCCGTGAAAAGCCCATGCATTACTCATGTCAGATTTATGCCAGGCTTATTTCAAAATGGTCTGACGTAATTTACAAACCGGTTATAAAAAAAGAGATAATCAAAATTTCGACCAGCAGCAGTCGTTTCAATGATTCTAGGTTTTAATATTCAAATGTTTGTCAGATTCGATCTCGTTTCTACACATAGTACTTTATATCCACTATAATGGATCGATTTGTGATCGTGATACTTATCTGGTAATCGCTATATAGCACTCACCTATTACCATAACTTTGAAAAACAGAACATTTTTGAGTTAAGCCCAACCTTGAGCAAAAACTCCATCTTAGCCCCCATAAGTTGTTTCGTGACAATAATCGATAGAATGTTTACCAATCGTAAGGGGCCTTCCCTTGATAGTCACGAGAGTCATTTCATAAAAAAGAAAAGAAAAAGCAAACAATCAAACAAACAACAGCAGTTCAATTAGGAGTATATGAATAGCAAATAAAGTAAGAAATTTCGACGGATTCAAGCATTCACTGGGTTTGAGATTTTGACGAAAACACGCGAAATTAAATTAACCAATCATAGTGCGCTAACCCTCCATGCATATACATGGCAGCTAAAACAAAGGGAATGCCATTTCCCTAAAAATGACGCCGATATGTTTCCATGTCGGAATGACAATTCTTCTCTTGTAATGCATGAATATATTACATATTTAAAGTCTTCATGGCAAAAGCAGGTATGAACAATATACTTAACTCACAACTTTATTAGGGAAGAATTAGCTTAAACAATATTATTAACTCACAGCTTTACAGGGGAAGAATTAGCTTAAACAATATACTTAACTCACAACTTTATTAGGGTAGAATTAGCTTAAACAATATACTTAACTCACGGTTTATTAGGGAAGAATTAGCTTAAACAATATACTTAACTTACAGGTTTATTAGGGAAGAATTAGCTTAAACAATATACTTAACTCACAGGTTTATTAGAGAAGAATTAGCTTAAACAATATACTTAACTTACAGGTTTATTAGGGAAGAATTAGCTTAAACAATATACTTAACTCACAGGTTTATTGAGAAATAATTAGCCTAGGCGAGAATAATTCGACCTTTGATTATTTCGGGCCATAGGAGAGTTTAGATCCATCAGAGGTAATATGTACCATAAAATCACTTGTCTACCACCTTTTTTGATGTTGCTTACCGGTATATCTCTTTGTTTGAAATTGCACGCATTGTTGCCCACACATATTATAAATCGATGCAAACACGTATACATGTCACAGCCCTTTCGTTTCGTTTTCTCTGCCTCCCTCTATATATCATGGTCACTAAGCGTTTATATAAATAGTTAATGGTTCTAATGCAATAACGTTGATTTCTGTCTGATATATACAATTTTTAATGCCTTTTATTTCTGACGCTCGTTGAGAAATATATGGGACAAGGGAGAAAGTATCAACGACAGACTAATACAAATATATGAATGGGTGCAGTTTGATCAGCATTGCTGATTGGTCAATATATCCTGCTTTCAGTGCTTCTTGACACCATTACACATTGTAAAGATGTCGTATATATATATATATATATATATATATATATGTCTCACAAATGACTGTATATCTATACAGAGATCAACAGCCACCTTGGTGAGAGCCATTTTTGAAGAGACTACGAACTGTTCTTTTTCTACACAGCTCCATTACGACCACAATAGAAATTAACATATGCAACACATGTTCACGTGGGCACGAGAGCCAAGGGAAGATAATCATCATCAGTCATCGCGCTAAACTGTAGCAGTTTTAAAAGCGTCGTTTTCATGTTGAAATAGAATATTTATGATAAATACTCAGGAGGCAACAGCTGGTATAATCAACGGTTTCCCTTAGGTGACACGGTCATTTATGGTGTTTCTTTAAGCTTCCCGTGATCGAGGCGTGAAACTGCTGTCCTCTTAAATATGATACATATTGTCACACCTGTAAACATGTCAAACCGAAAATCAATATTGCAAATTTCTTAAGCGACCAGCGTCAAAGATCGAAGAGGAATTGTTAAGACGCTTTTAAGACATGGTGTGAAAGTCTTTGCGGTCACTCAGTTGGCATATTTGACGCATTGATATACACGTGTCACCGATATGTGTAAAGGCCACATGTGTTTCTGTCATATTCAATACAGCATCATGAGTGATGTGACCACGCCTCATACTTTTGAGCGGGTATTGGGTATACAGATGAAAATGGACGGTTGAGGCGGGGTTATTATTATTATTGGGTAATCTGCTGTGCTTTTGAACCCGAAGTTTTCAACAGACACACCCCGCATACAGTATACACACCTGTAATGAGGGAGTAGAGCGTCTCTCTCTCTCTCTCTCTCTCTCTCTCTCTCTCTCTCTCTCTCTCTCTCTCTCTCTCTATATATATATATATATATATATATATATATCCATACAGTTAGGCTAAAGGAAACAAATTGTGACAGAATCAGCCTGTGAAAAATGAGATGGGCGGAGCGTTGGTGACGATGGAAATGCTGTATCTATTAGATGGATATACTGAGTGCCTCTGCGTTCTGCTCATTCATCAACTGTATCAGTTCATCGCCAGTCGCGAAGGGAAATAACTTTGCATTTTCTCTCCACTCACCTCATTGGTATGCTAAACCCAGCACCAGATGACAAAGATGCATGTAACAGTTGCAGTTCTCACATTCACACCACAGAGAATTCTGCACCTTACTTTGTAGTGACCCAGACAGATGTATACGATATGTTCAATTGTGTTTACTTTGTACTTATCATTTTTCTGAGGGCTTTGACACGGTCACAAACCAGTGCATTGCATCACTGCTCCGACATGCCCTGCTGTTTCACTGTTCCTCTTATAACTGTTTTCACTGAGGTCCTATAGCATGTTACAATAGGTTCTTCAAATAATAATAAATAAATACAATGAATATTAACTGGTGATAAACGTATTATTCCGGTATCATGCTGAATGGAAGGTAGAATATATAAATGTGCGTGGTATAGTACGCTTAACGCTCAACAGTTCAAGTACACTTTATAGTCCTCTGCTGAGAAAATGAGTGGATGTTTTTGAAAGACAAAAACCTGTTACAGTTCATTTCTATTTGATACAATCTGTGAATTACAATGGGAAGCTTTTCCCGTCTAAAGTAATTGGGGTGAAAGCTGTGTATGTAACAGGGGGATATATAAGCGCTATCTACCTCCGGGCAGAGGAGAATTTCTCTTATTTCTGACAAGAGGCCGTATTTCACCGGTTACGTTTGACCATTTGTCAGCTATCACATTGTTGTTGCTGCTCTCTATGCTGTACGTCTTAATTATATCGTAATCCAGAGTTCGCTAGTTCAAATCCCTAGCTGGTAAGCTCCGTCGTATGTACGCTGTACTTCAAGTCTGCCTTTGCGATGAGAATCAGCGGACAAACTGGTGACATTGCACTGATACATTGCAAGAGATCAATGATCAAGTCAGCATAGAACGTCGAGTTACAAAACAGCTGAGAACCAAATCGTAAACCCACAGTGATTTAAAGCAAAATTCTATGGACTCGAAGATGTGGGCAGGATGTACAGTACATGTAAATGTCCCGCGTGTTACCACAATGTGGCACATATGATTTATTTCCCTTATTTCATCTGTTTATATCAATAATTCATGTGAAACTGCCCGCTTTCACTACACTGTAGTCTAGTCGTAAAACTGCACCTTGGCCGCTGATCTCTAATGTACATGTATACTTATAAGTCCATGTTTTTTTTTATTATCTTTGTAACAACTGCTACATCCTCACATGATGGCAGTGTTCATATCTTATCCTGAACTCCTCCACATCTCAAGACAAGAACAACACGACGAATGTGGGCAGCGGCATGGACAGAGGTAACTCAATACTCAAAGTTATGTTGACCTGATTTAGAGGCATTATCAGATAATCCACTACCGTGACCTTACACCATCTGAATCAGCGAACACAAGCATTTCTCCCAATCCGGTCAGATGGTATAGAAAGGGGGACTCTGATGTGTCACGTGACTCATAAACACTAAGCCTAGCTCAACCTGTCTCTCCAATTAGTTGCTTCGAAATTATTAAATGTCCAGAAGAGATTGTCTGGGACTGTCGGCAGGCGTTCACATAGCATTCAATTCTCTTAAGCACATTGACCGCCAGGATGCAGGATTTTTACAAGGTCTTGGTGTGCTACAATGATATCATTTACGCGCGAAACGCTCACATGATATGAAAACATGATTTTTGACAATGTCATACAGAAATTAAGCTTTATTCCTAGATTTGCGCCGTCGTCTGCCACATCAATGTGAAAAGCGTCCGCACTTGCGCTCAGTTGAGAAAATAAGGGAATAGGCCCAGCTGTGTAGAAATGCACCAAGAACATTGTTCCACCCTGAACTTTATTCCTTACTGAGCGTATTTAAACACCAAACAAATAGATAATGAAATTGATAAAAAATGTCTTCTTGTCATACTTGTACATTGAGAATGGCCAGCTCTCAGTGGAAAAAGATTTCATGGCCTAAAATACACAGACATATACATTCAGTAAGTGGTAACAGCCTCCTGATTCCAGTTATAGCCATGGAAGATGTTACCGTCTTGCGCAACATGCCGCGAGGCTCTTGTTATCCATGGAACACTGTGTATAATGCAAACACTAGGCCATTGTCTCATCTCTAGTGTTTTTACTTATCAGCGTTGTCACATAAATCGAGGCTGACAAAGAGCATCAATTAGCTGTCATCCCATTGCATCAGTATGAATTAACAGGAAACGCCAGTTTGTTGATCGGACTAATTTCTATACATTCACACCTGTGCTCTGTGACAGGTGTGACAGGTGTCACGCAAAATAAAACCTCCGCTTTCCTGTTATCTATCAACTAGACAGGGAACGCGGTATCTTCTGGTGGAACGTGCAAGCAAAAGTTTTAGACTTCTAAAAAAAAACGACTTGCCATACTGTCAGGAACATGTGTCATTTGTTCGCGATATACGTGACATCACCGCTCGCAACCCATCATCTAGACAGTTTGTGCTTTAAATTTGTTGTTATCATACCATGTCTATCAGGACAAAGGAATGTAGTTCGCTCGGACAACTGAGATCTTGTTAAGCTATCAATCCACACATGCAGTATATAGTGTGATTCGGAAAATGTTGTGACAACGTCAACAGAAAATAAAATACAAGAGAGTCTTTTTTGTGATTATATATTCTGACTTTATGGGGAAGTCAACAAAATTTAACCTTTTTTTTCCATATTTCCGGAGATCCTAGATAAGATATATGAAGATGCATGGCAAGTTTATTTCCTGTATACCTGTTGCGGTATTCTAAACTATGATCATAATACGAAGGAGAAAACTAATATGATATTTAATATATTACTTAATATTCCCAGAAGCCATTCCGGATCCTAACCATCACGAAAGGTACGTGCAGGGTTGTCTGATACTACATAAAGTGACGTGTGTGGTAGCCAACGAACCGAAAGACTCGGTAAATGCATGAGTTACTAATTTCATTGGTCAGTGCGAAGGTATGTCCTCATTAAGTAAAACTGATCACCTACATAGAAGCAGCGTGTCGTCGACAATCGAACAAAAAGAAGAAGGAGAAGAATGACAATCAAACTGATCTTCACATGCCACAGACAGTATCTACAAGGTATTCTTCGCGGAAAATATGTTTTTTGTAAGACCACAGAAGAGAAATTATTAAGTAGCCACGGCCTGTCGCAACAGCATGTTTCGACTACTTACCACGGCAAGATCGTTTTTTCTGGTTGGTTTGGATTATCTTACATTAGCAATCTCTAAATCAAACTTATCAAAATTTGTAGGCTTTTATGCAGACATATAGAAGTACACCGAATGTTAAGAACCTCTGCAGATAAACATATTGGGAAATAACTTTACGTACATATGTTGTATTATTATTGGCGCTAGTTTCATTCACCTTAAATATACAAGACTGTAAATGATATTGAAACAAGCCCAAATTCGCACAGTGTGCGACACACCGCGCAAAAAGGTGACGTCGTCATGCCCCACGTTCAGTGAACCGCCCACATTAATAAAACAACGAGTTCAAACAACGAGTTTGCCCAAGCGACTGCCCAACCGCCCGGCCGACAGACCCTACGACCGACAGAGCGACAAACCGACCAATCAACTCAGTTACATCCGGACCGTCCGACCAACGACCAGTCGGACAGACAGGCTGACGGACAGACAAAGCGACATGCAGAGCTCCTAGTTTATTGCAGATACATGTTTATTTGTGCAACTAACTGAATTTATTTAAACAGTGTGTAACTGATGACGATGATGGCGACACTATAGAATTCAGATGAATACCTTGTCATGCTGTTGCAAGCTTCTTCTTGACTGTGACTCTTGCAGTGTGAGGACAACGCCGATAAGTGATTGCCTCATCACCATAACAACACAGTTCGACTGACGTATCTATAGGTCATAAACATTTCTCCTCAAATTTGCAAAAAAAAAGGCATGATAAATAAAATGGTACACGGTGAAATGAATTCGAAACAAAGACAGTGATTTGAGAATGGCGGGTCAAACACATGTCTTCTTTGTTTGCCGCAAATATTTAATTTACACTCAACGCTTTCCTCCCAAGCTAATTCAATCAAAAGCCGATCAATTTGGCTAAAAACCATCGGACGTGTTGATTGGCTGACAGACTGTCCACATGTCCCCACCGTCTCCTGGACTAATTACGAGGAGATAACTGCGGCGTGGACGTCACGCTCTCCCGGCAGACTGATCAATTTACCTCGCTCCCACAACACGCTACATGCTCTCCTGGAAATTTGTCCGGCAAATCTCCAGAAAGGCGCTATAGAAACATCGAGAACCTTTATTGTGAGGGGTAATGTGATATATTACATAGGTAAGGCAAGGCGTCAAATCCGGAGAAAAGTCCCAAATTGGAATCCTTTTCGCGCCCAAAATCCGCCGCTTTTGAGCAGACGACAGCAGAAGTCTGATGTATGACCTTATACAGTCTGACGGAAGAAATGGACGCGGCTGAACAGAGATGGATAGGTTCCTTTATGATATCAATCCCTGAAAACTTTTTCTCCATGAAGAACGCAAACTGTCATAACCCATAAATGAATAACAGTAAGTGTCACAGCATGTAGAGTGTAGCCCGCCTAGACAGTTTTGCGCAAATGGTGATTATGCAACCTTCTTTCCACTAATATACTATCTTATAACCAACTCCAGTGAAGACCAAAACTTTCCTCAGTTCTGAAGTTTTTCACAATAGGTCTCACAAACACAAAGACAGGATGCATTATTGTTTAGCATACAGTTTTAAAGACATGTTTACAATATGAACTTAAGATCTGAGAAAGAAGGTCATTTGTCATTTACTGTTTTATATATGATCAAGCATGGGGTTGCGAGGGAGGGACAATAATTGCTAAAATATTTGTTAAACAAATCTATAGCTGCAACCTATTTTGATCTTAGTGATACTTAAAAGAGGTGTTTAAAGTTCACGGCCTCATGGAGAACAACAAATGTCATACTCCTTAACCACGCATGCGCGGCTCTCCACGTTCGCTTTACCTCACTGCCACCAATAGCAAATTATGTAATCTTTGAAATGTTTGAACAACACCGAAGTCACTTTCATCAGTGTGATCAAATGATGTTAGAAGTCACATTAACTCTGTCTCAACCTCTGTTTATAATAATACTTTATACACACGCATTCTCCTTATCTAATGTATACACAGCATGATTCTAACTAATACCATTTTTTTCAGAAAGGGATGCTGATTAAGTAGTTCCGCGTGGGGACATAAGCAGTGAAGCTAAGAGTACACAAGCCTGTGCAACGAACAGGCTCCAACGGTCAAGCTTACCTAGTGGTGGCAGTGATGTAAAGTGTGCGTAGCGAGCGGCACTAGCGCTGTATGGAGTATGAACAACGTACGCCTGAGTTCATGAGGCTGACATGTTCTCCTGCCCTGTAAATATCAGTCAACACGCCTTCCTGCGCAACTCACTGGACAGGAAGTGACGTACATGACAGCCAACTCTGTCACTCTCAAACTGTGATTAAAGGAATACCATTGAATCAATGCCCTATCTCGAAAAAGACGACATTTCTCAGGATACATGTCTATCACGTACAAAGTATAGATTTTAAGCTTTGAGCATAACTTTGCAACCCCATGGTGCTACATCAGTGCATACCGAGTAGACCTAAAAACGAGCATCAGTTACGTCATATTCAATGCGTTCAATATGGCTACTTCCACTATCACTTATGACAAGGAAGAGAAAATGAATTATGTTTTTCATATATTTTAAGATGATATAGGCCCTAGCAGTTTTTTTCTTGTCAAGGTCAAGCGCGAGTCTTCATTACGGGCCTATACACTTACCTTTGTAGACAAAATTATCTTTGGGTCCAGCCTGTGCGTATTCATTGTGTCCCTGCGTTTATAATCAAAACTCGACATCTAAACCCTCACTGCATCACGCATTAACTTGCCCTATTAATTTATTTCGATTTAATAGTTTGATTTTATTTTAATTTCTCGAGTGTGTCGTAAATAACTGCTTGTAGACATTGTGCCAGCATTTAATTAAGGGTGGAGGTTGGGCGTCCACAACATTACAGTAGTCAGGCCAGGCTTGTGATCATGATACTCAGCTGATAAAGGCTGCTCAAAACAGCCATAATTTAATTAAAATCACTATAATCTGCTCTAATCAAATGCCCAGGGCTAATCACAACTGGAATCTGTCCCCGACCTTCTCTGCTGTTACCCGGACTGAAGTCTGTGTCGCCTAAAATGGCGACCTTCAGGGCAATTCTTATGTCTTTGTCATTAGACAAATATCATTAAGGCCTACATAGACTTCACCTCATGTAAACACATGAAGAAACTGAATACCACACAGTTGTCTCCCTTTGTGGTCCGTAACTTTGGCCAAGCTAAATAAGAGTAATTCTATCTGTTCAGTACCTTTAGACACTTACAGGTAGGTTCTGTTATGCCCAGTTACAGGCAATATCTGATGCCGAATAAAGGCAAATCAACCTTGAAACTCAGCTTCGTTTTGAGTGTGTTTTTGATGCGTTTATCATGAATTCAGATATTTCACCACGGCATCTGAGAGTATACATCACAGTTCGTCTGTTCCAGTGTCGACATTTAGGCCCCTGCATTGTCTGGACTCAGAGGGATGGTATGCCAATGAAACCAGATGAAATACACACAAACCCACAAACCGCACCATCTTCCCTACCTGGCTCCCTGTGACTAACAGGCACTTCACCATGGGGTCGCAGGTTCAAATCCAGCACTTGCCTCAGATTTAAGGCAGTATTTTTTTCAGGTTACTCAAGTATCTGGCACAAGGTGATTTATGTCTGGCGCAAGGTGTTTATCCCGGATACACCAGTATCCTCTACCATAAGTGAAAGCATTCTTGAACACGGCGTTAAACACAAATCAATCAGTCAAACGTATTCTGAGGTCCAAGCAAGGGATCACAAACAATGCCAGTTTTAAATGTTAGTAATGACCTTAGATGGATTTGAACTCTGGTCTATGACATAACTTTCATACCCATAGCATTGCAGTTTTTGTGTAAATTTTGGACTGTTTAACTTCCCAAACCAACTTCCAGATTATATAAGCGTAGAAAACCACTGACTCGGGAAATTGGGGAAAATTAGTGATGGAATTATTACGTTTGGCACATAAACAAGGTCAGTTTAAATTAGGAGCATGTTACAGCAAAAAAAATATGGTTCGAAATGGATTCGATCTTATTATTCGATTTCCTACTGACTCATTTGTACCTAAGAGGATACTCTTTTTCTTTTGATCTTTATAGGGGATATAGCAACGTTATGGTACAGTATAGTACTATACCATACTAGCTGTGTGTAAGTACAACTCTTAGAGTGTTGATTAATTAAAGAACTTTTAGGGCCATATTAACATTTGTCTTTGACACTGATATATGCTCGTTCTATATTAATCCAGTGTATATAGCAAACAGCTTCGCATGTATATATGCAGCTCGTGATTATATTGTTGAAATATATAAATTTGCATTATTACCACGTTGAATATATTCAACGGTTATCGCCTTGATTATATAGGCTACTCAGCGATACGTGGATAGAATACCGCCTCGACATATATCATTAATCAGCCGTCAATCGGTCAGCCCATCAATCAGCCTTACCACAGCATTATACTCCTCCACCCCTCTGGGGACTATTTACTGTATAAGTACATCAAACAGAACATCGCCTGGGGTGGTGATTTGGTGTTTATCAGGCCATACCGTTAACTGATCTACCGCTGCACATTCCCTACTCACCTTCACTGTCAAACTGTCACAGGTTTTTTGAGAATCTTTAATTATCATCCAATCCAGCAGATAGAATCTCTGTACTCGGAGGTGAGGCCAATAACACCTGGTTTTCCATCTACGCTGCTATGCAAATTAGTCGAATTTCCCCCTAAACTTGTCATCACTTGAGGCGTGACTGTGACAAGGGCAGTAAATAATGGCGGAGGAAAGTTTCGGCAGCAGTCGACCGTGACGAATCCACCCTAGTAAAACACAGGTACTCACACACATGGAGAGTTGATCAAGGAAGATCACCTATGGGTTTTACTCCACACCTCGAGATGAAGAGGTGCACTTAGTACAATATCGAGCAAAAGTACATTACACGAATTCTATTTGTTGATGACAAAAGTGAATTCATTATGTCCGTGATGCAATTGATATTATCAATGTCGACTGAAATGTTTAATTTTTATTAATAATTAATTAATATTTCATTTGCTTTTTATCGCCATACTGAAAAAAAATCACTTTTGCCTTTCAATGAGATAAACCACCGCGGTTCAGTCTATATTTTATTTATTTCACTTAAATTATTCCTAACTTTTGTGTAATTAATAATTTATACATTTTAAAAGAAAAGCTGTAATCAATTAATTCTCAAATTTAATGTGGCGAACCAAAAATATATTCCTGAGTTTTCGCTGAAACAATTTTGAATGTATACTTACATGGTAACTTATATGAGTATACTCTATGTGCAAGAACTGTTCTCGTACAGTATATCAGTTCGATCACAAATGCTATAAAAGAGATAAAATACTGATAGGCATAGTCTATAGTTAACCCCAGTCCGGGGCCGCCATATTACAAGCGAATCCAAATTTTAGGAATGCATGGGTCCATATCCCAGCCCATCGTCGTGTGGGGCCCACAATTCTCCATCCCAAATCGATCTACACTCTTTATTACAGACATCTCCAATCTGTGTTTCGTTCCATAAAACAGGGGAACTATCTTTCATTTTCTTTTCCCCTGTCGCCATTTTAGCAGTGCAGATTCAACAAGGGAAGAAAAATGATCCAAAATGATGTTGACATTCTTTTGGGCATTGGTTTTGTGGCGCTCTAAAGCCCGATTACGTCACTTGTTGGTCTAGTCCAGTGCTTTCCGGCCGTGTGTATTCAGTAATAATGAAATTCCGATTAGCTCAAACGGTTTACCTCGCGCTGAACCGTGTCTCAAAGTTACTGCCAATATTTTCTATTTACGTTTGCAAGCGTTTTAGCAATATTCCAACATTTGCTGTAATGATAAATCAAGTTTTATACCATGGCTGCATGCCGCTCACATGTGGCTAATTACTGGAGACCTTTCAACGCTGTTACCCAAACGCCTTTCCTCTTATTGCTAAAGCACAACGGTAAACTGCAAAAAAGTGAATTAAAACCGTTGCAGCTTCATTGGAATTAAGACAACATGCTAACGTTTTGCGCTCAGTGAACCACATAACATTGGCAACTTGTTACTGTTTGTCGATCGATGCAAGCTTTTAAATAACAGATATTTCCCTCGGATTAAATTCATAATTTTTTTTTCATTTCAACGGTACCTAATTTGTGGCAAATAGTTGAATTATTCAAAATTTCGTTTTTGTGCGAAAATAGCATGCCAACAAGAGAGAAGTATCTTAAATACAGCCTGTCCGATGGCGTATTCCAGAAAACAAAATCAATAAAAAATTGCGTTTCTGGAAAAGTTCAAGGAAAAATTCTCCGTATACGTTTGTTTGAAAACTAAATGCACTTAAGACATCGATTATTATCTAGAAATATAAATTACCTACATACATTAAATTTTCCAGATCACCCCATTGTTTGTACTGGACTGATTGTCATTTGATTTCAATCGTCAGCCTTTCTCTTACATACTGGCGAAAACCTTCGTTATAGCTTGTCCCGTTAATTTTCACGTACCGCGACAAAAATAACTTTATTCAGTTTATTATAGGTAACCATTCAAGTATATCTATTAAAAATGGTCATATTCGGTTACCATCGACCTGTCCATGCATGTTTTCACCAACGTTCACCCTAAACTTTCATCTTGAACGATTTATATTTTCCGTGCATATTTAAATAATCCATTGGTAGGCTAATCGTGGCCTCGGACAGATCACAGCGTGGCTGTAAAATGACATGCGCAGAATCAACCATCGTGACTAATTATGGACACAAATGTTTTCACAGTCTTAGTGAGAAGGACTATTCGTAAATTACACGAATTAATTTATTTTCTGTTTTTCTAAGCCGCTTTCTTTTGATAAAGGAATCCGGTAGGCGTCCGCGTATATTTATTAGCTTTCACGTCTAAATGTAATGTTTTTTTACCTCTCCTGTCTTTGTTTTTAACCTACGAATTGAATGATGGATGTCAGTGTCGTGAGTGAGAAATGTGCCCTTTGCGCTTCGACTGTCAGGTGAACGAGTGCAGGCCTGTCCTCCACTGCGCATGCTCGGGCCGTTTGTCTTCTCGTCCGAGATTTGCCCTGAGGGCACAATGCACCAACACAGCTATACAGTAACTCACTAATTTTCAATCCTCTCTCTTATTATCTATTCAGAACCTATCGTTATTCTGCCTTTTCTTTTAAGCCCTGAAGACATACATGGCTGGTTGGTTTCTGTGAGGTATATAACTGTGATATAGAATGCCCTGGGGGCTAAGTATTGTGGTCAAACGGGACCCTTACACCGGACAGGTCACGATCTAACACCAAACATTCCCCTGCACATACACACTCCACATTCACTCGAACTATATTACTGGTGGACATTTATTTATGGTACTACTGAAATAACCTCGCTTTACCGACGTACTCATTTTTTTTTAAATACAAATAATGGATCGTTGTTTGCAAGCTCACAGCTAAGTTGATGATATGTCAAAGTCAAGGATGAAGACAAAGTGTTCGTCTATTATAAATGACAGGGTTTGAAGGTGTAAAGATGTTAACTGGTTTACGAAGTCAACACCTTCAAGATAATTACATGCTGGCATTTAAGTATACGGCTCCTTGATGGCCTCATGTGTACGTCAGTATACATGCTGTGTTGAAGGCATTCTGTATAAAGATTAATCAAGCTGATTGCCTTAAAACTGTTATTATTTTCTTATTCATTCGATTCTTGCTTAACGCCGTGCTCAAGATGTTTCCACGTTCAGTTTTCTGCCTGGGGGAAACCGGACAGTTGGCAAGTTACTGACGAATTTCCCCACATACTGTTATTATAAAGGCCTACATTAAAAGCAAACACATACGGGCTGCATTTCACAATCAACAACTCGGTCATGCTTCAATAATATCAAACTCATTGAACTATATTATTGTTTATTAGAAAATTTCATCTGCTCCAAAATTCGGAATGCTCTGCATGTAACCCTTTATATGCATGTAAAGGGAACCAAATGGTTTGAATCATCGAAATGTGAAGTATTTTTGCTTCAGAATTGACCTATATTTTGTTGTATTTATTTGATTGCTGTTGTACGCCGTATATTTTCGAGAACGATAACACACAAACTTGCCCATATGTCTAGATATGCACACCAAGACTTGGCGACGAATTTTAGACCGCGTGGACGGCCAGATTGTTAGAAGTCAGAAATTAGTACACAAATGTGTATAAAGCCAATACGTATCACAAAATTCATTAGTATTAACGATTTCCCGTTTTCTTAAGAATGTAATCGCCTTGAGCATCGGAAACAAAAGTGGTTGTACGGAGTGTATAAGTTGTCTGACAATTAAGCCCTCAGTATGGTGATTGGGCCTTTTCAATTCATAACATACGCATGACATACATATGTAATCAATTATAATACAACATTTATCACACAGAGTGTATATTGATGCTAAAGTTTCGAGAATAATACTTTAATAGGTTATGCCGATGTACAATTAATAATACGGTGACACGTGATTTGGAGTGGTATATCGAACATGAATCAAGTAAATGGTTCAGTTGAAAGCCAAGGTGTCAGATAAATCGTGATCTAGGGTGCAATAAGTGCTACAAAGATTGAAAGTACATTAAAAAGTCAACGAAGGAATAAAAAGCGATTTTATCTACGGGAGATTAAAAGAGAACGCCGTTGTGTGCAGTGCCCGGTGGTCCGAAATCCTGACGATAAGTATATACAATATAAGAGATGGTAAACCATACAATGACATCAATGAGTTTTGTGTACACCAAAAGTTCGTCCATCAAGGACGTAAAAACTGGCTTTCATTGTCCACGTTGATTTATGTCAATTTGAAGAAGAGGCCAACTAGCCAACACTGAGTGTTTTTTTTTTCACCTGTAATTCGTGGCTTTCACACGTCAGCGGTCAGGTACAGATAGGTGATCGGTGTCTTCTGAACTCTGAACACCTGTGTTAATCAGCTGACACTTCAAAGTGATCAGTACCTTAAACGGACATGCCCGTATCGCCTAAGTAGGCCTCTATTTGTGGACGTTCAAAAATTGCGCTTCGGTTTGATATTAAACATTTATGAAGAATAATCCGAGGATAGACCTCGTCTGATATACAATGATTCCTGTGACAAGTCAAACAAAAAGAGCCAAACGCACAAACACTTGAGCGGACAACTTCGTGTGAAAATTACCAGTGATTTTACATGAGGTTTACAGTCGAAAAGCCGCCAGTATTAATCTCAAATATTTGGTCTTCTATCTTAGGCAAATAAAACATCCAACCTGTAAAACAGCTATCGCTCACGCACCCGACAGCTCCAAGAACATGATTGATTGAAACCTCTTACTATAAGATTTCTTAAACATTCAGTTGCAATGTGTATTTAATTATATAAATTATCTAATAATAATATAATACAATATAATTATATTTAACTATCTTTATTACAAACAAATGCTCACGGATAAAATAAAAGGCAACAAAGTTGTAATATAACTTAGTCATTTAGGAAGAGTTGTGGAAACAGACCCTTACAACTACTGCCATTTTGTTCTGACATGGTCGTGAAATCCACAAACCAACAATTAAAGCTGGATTTCTTATTTGGCAATGGGATACGCCATGTTACACCGAAAACACTGTGCCGCCTCACTGGCACCCCACGACCATATAAGCATGGTTGAAAGGCGAAACAGTGCCCGCGTGCATGGCGTAAGCGGAAAGAGCTGTGTTCTCGGGTTATAGAAATAAGTCGCGCCTGATTGGTGAAAACTGATAACATGACGCTTTCAATTTTCTCAATGTCCGCCATTTTCCTTTAATTAAACTACCACAACATGTTTATGCAATATCAAAAATACAAAAAGGTATATTCTTTTCAAACTGTATATATAACATTTTATCTATGCATATGTACATTTGGTCTAGTCTTTTCTTTTATAGGAAGGGTATGAACTCGACTCCAACGAAAATGCATATCTAGTCTCCAAGAGAAGAACATACTTGGCTGTTGAAGAGATGTATACCTAGTCCTCAGAGGTTGTACAGATTCATACATATATTCGGGAAGATATATTCTCTACATCTGAAGGCATACCAAACAAAACATAGGCTTCATCAAAGGAAGATATGTATGCAGCTCCTGAAAAGATGCACATCTAGGCTTGGCTCCAGAGGACTCTACAAGGTATGTATTCTGCTTCTGAGGATGCATACCGAGACCCTAAGAAGCATATATTGAGCTCCAAAAGAGATGCTTACCCAGACGCTAGAAGGTATACATATTCTGCTCCGGAGGAGGCACATACCCAGATTCTATGAGGTATGGATATTCTGCTCCAGACGAGGAGCATACCCGCACTCTAAGAGGTATATATACCCATATTCTGCTCCTGAAGAGATGCTTACCCAGACAGTAGGAGGTGTATATTCTGCTCCTGAAGAGATATTTACCCAGACAGTAGGAGGTGTATATTCTGCTCCTGAAGAGGTACTTATCCACACTGTAGGAGGTCCATAGTCTGTTCCTGAAGAGATGCTTACCCAGGTTATAGGAGGTTTATTTTCTGCTCCTGAAGAGATGCTTACCCATGCAGGCTCCACGAGGTACATATACACCTCTACAGAGGAGATGCGTACCCAGACTTCAAGAGGTATATATTCTACTTCTGAAGAGATGTTTACCCAGCATCCAGGAGGTACATATTCTGGAGAGATACTTACCCAGACTCTAGGAGGCATATATTTTGCTTTAGGAGAGATGCTTACCCAGACTCGAAGAGGTATATATTCTGCTTCTGAAGAGATGCGTACCCAGACTCTAGGATATATATATTCCGCTTTAGAAGAGGTACTTACCCAGACTCTGGGAGGTATATATTTTGCTTCTGAAGAGATACTTAACCAGACTCTGGGAGGTATATATTCTGCTTCTGGAGAGATACTTACCTAGAATCCAGGAGGTAGATATTCTGCTTCAGGAGAGATGCCAGGATTCTAAACACCCCAGCCACTTCACCCATAATGCTGATCGACATCGTATACATGTGTAAGAGAAAGCTTCTTGATTAGGGCGTAAAGTAACAAGCAAAGAAGGAAATAATTTGATGAAAAGACTTAAATAATTAAAACCAAAACATCCCTTATGTGGTTTGCTTTCTCCTAGCCTTTTACCCGCTACAGATATATACTTGTTTCTGGTGAGTTCGGCGCGTTCCAAGGACAAGCAGTTAGAATTGACTGTAGTAACATTTTGTAACGTTACTTTATGTTAAACCGCACGAATTTTACCCAAAGGCTGTAACTACTCGTAATAACACCATATATGGTTTACCTGATTATAACCGACAGCTAAACAGATATTTTCTGGCTGAGTTAGGGTTGATGTAATGATGTAATGTAAGAAGGCTGGGTAAATAACAGGTAAGTGGGGAATGGAGCGATGAGCGATCCGGGTCATACACAATCGGCCGGTAGATGGCGTGCTTCCAAGGTTGATTGATGAACGCGTCAGTTTGCTCCAATCACGCGGCTGTGTGTCGAGCAGGAGCAGGACTAATGCAGTTAACATCTACACGTGTTCTCACAAACATCATTGATTGTAACGTGGGGCAAACATATGTTTAGGCTTGCTTAGCTCAACACTAGATTGTGGACAAAACCAATAAGTAATCTTGGAATGGACAAAAGCGAGCGGCAAACACAAGCTATCCATTAATTACACTCTATATGTGCACGAATCCAACGCAGTGAGTCAATGGTAATGAGATATTTCTATTCCAAACCGCAATAACTTCCTCCGCGCGTTCACCTCATCTATGGCGGTTCATTTCCACCTTGTCCGTCCCCAGAGACCCTCGTTGTGATTACCTGAGATGTGTGTACGGCTGCAAACTAAACTACACATCAATTCAACGTCTGACACGAGAAAACGCGCGATTCGTTTGTGTTTAGCTGAGTATATAGTTGTGGCGAAAATCCAATACTGATATTTGCCTTCGCGGTGAAAGACAAAACCAACTCGCCATTGATATCTTCGGGAGATATATACATACACGAGCCAATTGCATGCCTTCTGCTTTTAAATGTGCAAAGCGCACGATCACATGTAGTCGACTGGTACTAGGTCAGTTTGGGGGGAATTCATTTAAATGATATTTATTTATTTGATCAATCCACTTATGCGATGTCTGTGAGATATGTGTGGACACCAGAGGGCCTGGTGTAAAACCATGGGCCGCTAGCAACTTAGTGACACACGTCTGGCGTACAGATATGGATACCGTATTGGTGGAACACAGGTCGTCTTCAACGAAAGTTTAACACAATACAAAATCCAAACACAATTATTTCCAAGCGTTTTCCTGTTTGCTTATAATTTTCCATGAAATCCAACTGAAAAGCGCAAATGAAACTTCACTTCACTGACTTATTCATTTTACCACTCTTCCAATGTTTCAGTTCCCTGACATAATTTTATTAACATGCGAAGAGACCTTGATGGTCAACGTTTATAACGGGATCTCCCGCAAGAAGATTAACCCTAGACCATTGAAGTCCTGCGTTCAAACCCAGCTTGTACGTGCATACATAAGTACTTCAAGCAGGTACGTGGCTAAGTGCTATGGCTCCCAGCTTTGCTCAACCTAAACCATATATTGTCCACGTTTACAGTGAAATATTTTTGAGTACGACTTAAAACACCTATTGGGATGAGGAACCATTCCTGTCAGTGCTACTTAATATAGCTGAAGTGTGGAAGATAAATCTCGGTCCTTTCAGATTTGACTCCTGGAGAGATTGCATTCCCGATAACATCATCAGCTGTTCCAAACTTGTAAAATGAATGTGTAAATTGTAAATGGTCCACGCGGTGTGAATTCGAAACATCCGAATAACGTGCTTGTGTATAAAATATCGTTATTGTCTAACGGCTTAATGAACCCTTCACATTCACAGGTCAAACTCATGGAGAAATTTGACTTTTAAATCCATGCAATTAAAACGCATTTACAGCGAGCGATGTACGTTGACCCGTTTTTAGCCCGACAGTTACTATGCTGCGTCTTGTGATCAGTGGGCTGGTATATGCCCGCTCGTGCTGCTCTCTGGTAGGACGGACCCACTGGCAGAGCCTCCAGTTCTGGACAATCGGACAGAGCAAGATAACACACACCGTTGACATTCCGTTTGTTTTTAATGGTGGGCTGGGCGTTTTCTTCTCCACGTAATATACAGCTACAGGGGGTATTTCGCTACAGAATTAATCTAGTTTTATGTCAGATTTATCTCATAAAATATGTATTACAGTTGTACTGTGGCGCTGCGACTCCTGTCAGTCAGTCAGCATTTACATGGTGTCATAATGTTACGGAAACGTATACCACCATGTCTATTGTTGCAGGGCGTGATTCTCGGAGTGACGTGTCATTGCATCTTCTCCAATAATTGATTGATTGGTTTTTAAAGCCGCTCTCTAGCTCTTCACTAAAGAGTGGAGAAAACGTTAGTGGTCTATCGCTATCTAATATACACCTGACAAACGTCTTCACTTAAAGCCGCAGTCTTATATTGTGAGCAGGGCCCTTGCATACTTATCAACGCCTCAAGACTTAAGCCAAAACACCAAACACAGCTGTCATTATATAAAACGCTTTTGCAAATTGATTCTTTACTGCAAAACAATGTACCAAAGCAAGTCCTTTCCAGTTCTGAGTTTGGTTTTTTAAACTCTTGGAATTTACGACTTAAATGCTATCGTTGGATTCTAATGTGTGACCTCATTACTGAAGTGCCTGAGTCTGATTCCATACAGCCAGTTTTGACTAAAGTCAAAATTTGAAATATTATTTTATAGCTTATTTTTTTATATCACTTAATCAATATTATCTTAAGACAAAAGTGTCAAAATATCAACTTTCAAAACAGGAAACTAAGCATTGTGACAACGTTTAAAATTTTGACTTGAGTCGTGAAATCGACCCCTAATAGTCGCAAAGCTATCGCCATCTCAGCCGGACAGGGTTCCCTTTCTTCAAAGAATTTCAGTGTTACTCATGAAAGCAACGCATTCAAGAATCTATAAAACACGCTATTCCTACAATCCCATGGGCTTATTCTCCACAAGCTTGCTTCACACACCATGAATCAAATGTTACTAGTTCCCGCTAACTTTGCCGTGATTATACTCACCATGTCCATGGTGCGGGATTGTTGCACTGATTTCTTTGAAACAGCTACTCTCGTATTCACGAGACCTAAGACCAAACCTGCATGGGTCGTATCATACAAAACACTTATACATGTAAAATGTTTATAAGAAGATGCGTCTTATGGTTAATTTCCTAAAATAATACTCTTGCAATTATTTGTTCCAATTTTCGGTTCACGGATGAAATAATTAGTTATATAAATGAAGATGTAAAAGAAAAATACACCATTTTGTAAGTTTGGCATTGAATGTTGTGAGAATCATAGCTTACTTTTGGACACACTTGAGCTGATGGCTTGCCTAATAATTGCTATGTATAACTAAAACCTACTACGTATAGACGCTCTAGACATTGGTTTTATCATTTTAGTAATTATCGAATATTAGTATATTTCTCGAAAATAACAATAAAAACCATTTCATGATTACAACCGACGTTTTGTGGCAGAAGTATAAAGTTGACCTGTCCCTGGTCTTGTTTCATGGATAACTAAATTTCCAGGATCTCCCCACACCGACTCAAAGAAATTTCGCCATTCCTTTTTGTATATACAATCGAATGTTTTTGTACTACATTGATATACATAGTATTCGGTATACAAAAAACGTTTTATGTGACAGAAATATCAGAAATACAACACAAGACTTTCTTTGCAATAAGTCTCCAATGATAAGAGCTAATTTATAAGATTTATTTAACCGTTTGAGACATGGTATTAAATTACTGACGTAAGACAACAAGCCTGACAGAATAGTCCAATAACTGTTCTGTGCTGTCCACGAGCACACTGCCCTCTAGCTCTCCGTGCTTTTCAACAGTTCGACTGGTCACGTGACGTAAAACTCTTCCCGCCAGGTTGGCTAACTGGGGGTGAAGGACATAAGGGATATGCCCACTTCATAAAAAGTTTTTGCACTTGACCATATATAAACACATGAGAATGTAAAAATTCAAATGCTAGCTAGAATTCTTCTATACATCTAATAAATGCGACTTCTAAAGAAGTGTCGGACTGTCTCTCTTGTCTGTGACGTCACTGGGGCGGGGCGCGATGACGTCTGAGGACTTGATTGATGGAGCTGTGGGCTGAGATCGCAAAGCTGAGGCGGTGGCCGCTAGCAGCGCCTCTTGTCGTGAAACTGTGGTGGACGGGGCAGTAAGGCTGGACTTGACCGATGAGAGCGAGTAAGGGAAGCCCAGGCCACTACTGCTGAGGGTCATTGGTAAAGGATGGCTAACGTACGAAAGCGCTCCGCCATACCCGCCGTGCGCGCTTGACGATGGCAGGAAGGGATGACCCTGACTCGAAGACGATATCCCCCTGTGACTTGATGGTGACGACATGCGATATGGATGTGACGTGGATGACGTAAGTGATGACGTCACAGTGGATTCACGTGACCTATGATTGTCTGAATTTGTTGGTAGGAACTGCGACACGGACCAGATTTTCGGCCTGGGTGAGCCCTCACCGACCTCACCCCCCTCTGTCTTTTTGCTGGCGGAAGACATTTTAGCTAATGACAGTCCGGGCGACCGAATGTCTGTGATTGAAGGAGTGAGTGAGGGAGACACACTATTGTCTTTACTGTTCGAGAGGACTGGCGAGTCTGCATCTCTAGGGATGTCGCTGTCCCTATGGGTCTGGCTGTCTTTACGTGACCCATCGGAAGGGCTGGGAGATGTCGCTACGTCATCGACGTCTATGTGAGCCTCAGTGTCAAGAGCACCTGAGAATATACATACAAAGA
The DNA here is from genome assembly GCF_032854445.1 of Liolophura sinensis. NCBI lineage: Eukaryota > Metazoa > Mollusca > Polyplacophora > Chitonida > Chitonidae > Liolophura > Liolophura sinensis. The sequence goes on from NC_088303.1 coordinate 32,288,922, forward strand.
AAGATAAGTTATGGGAAACAATATGGAATTGACAAAAAAGCCATACTGCACGCATGCCCACATTTATAACGTATACAGTACTTCAAGCAAAACACCCTTCAGTCAGGAAGCAAATGTCATGGCGAGACAATCGATGAAAAACAACATGGCATTGAAACAGTATCTACATGCAAACATTATCTACAAAGCATCACATCTATGTAATGCAGAATTCTTAGAATAGAAACAAATGCAGAGAGAGATAAGTGCCAAGAAACAACATTAAATTGACAAGTAACACGGACCTATATTTACCCTTGCAACCAACATATTTTAAGACCACTTTATGAAGGAAAAGGAACATAAGGTTGGAAGGAAGCCCCATGGCACAGGCAAACAATTACTCTAGGAATATCAGTAACTCGAATTCATAGATGTCGCTTCCTTATAGTTCTGCTCGCCGTAGTCGTATAAATGAAATATTCTTGAGTATGGTGTAAGGCTTGAACCAAAGAAATAAATAATCATAGCTGCCTCTTGACTATGAGATTATGATTTATCCAAACATGAGGCCAAATCAAGGTTTATTATTTTGTGTTCGTCATTAAATCTTTAAAATCAATCACCCTAACCACAATACAACAAAACATAGCCGATGATATAAAGTCACCCCGTATCTAACGGGCGTGGCTAACCTTATGTTTAAGTTTGGGGCATTTCCCGTACTACACTACTCTATTTACACGACATTAAAGTTTTAATAGCGGTTTAGAGGGCGAAGAGGGATAATGTTACAGACAGTCTGCAATCATAGGGACAACGTCTTAAATTATCAACAATTAGGCGTGACCGGGTAACGTGGAGATTGATGGTTTCAAGTAGTCCAAAAATCAGGCGGTCATCTGTTTGATAGGCTGATAATACGGACCGAGCGGCCCCAATGAGTTAGGGAGGGTAACAGCGAGCGTGCAAGTCACGACCCGGTAATCAGCCGAGCCTGGGGCCGGAGGGAAGGGGCTGATCGAGAGGCTAATCGTAACAAGCCCTATGGGCAATACCCGATCATAGTAACGGATGAGGGATATCCCAATCAACCCCACCGTCCCGCTTCCCCCGCGTTCCACGCTTCGCGCTCCACGCTATATTAGCGGTTACCAGTCGGGATGTGGACGAACACCGCCATTACGCCGCAAAACCAAGCAAAACCGGCGCGATAAACCCCACCATTAACTCCGAACACCTCCCTCCTCACCATAACTCCGATGTAAGCGTTAGATCTTTCGTCATTATTTATACGTGTAGGCCTATACATAAACATAACCTATTCCCAGTTGGCTAACGAATAGCTATATCCTCATTGCATCTTATGCATACATATTTAATATTCAACTTATCTGGCTTATATGACCTAGGCTCTTGAATACAGTATAATACACATCAGCCTACTAAATCAACCAATCAAAGATTCGATAAATGATTTAACATAGCCGTTAAAACTATATATATGTATATATTCACCTTCCGTATTTCTTTCTTTCTGTCTTTATTTATTTATTTATTTACATACAGGTATATAACGACCGCTCTTCATCGATACCTTTAAGATAAAACGAGATCTCAAAATTCTCCAATACCATTACAACAACAACAGTGTTTATATTACATTGTCCTGTATAATTACTGGTAAATAGCACTGTATCATACACCCAGTAAGTATGCGAGATCTGCGGTTAAATCCCTCCACGTATCATGGAATTGGAAAAAAAAAAGAAAAAAGTTCTGCTTAGATGTGATCAGTTCTGCACTGGGCCCACATAAGACCCAAACCAAAGACACTCAAGAAGGCAACATGATCGCATGCAAAGAGCATGTCAATCATATACTCGAATCTCTCGGAATTAAATATGCGACAGTGTATTCCCACGCAGTTTTAACAAATCTTGGACAAGTCTTAAACTAGAGCTCTTGTTTATCGTGGTACTGCACAAAAAATTTTAAACATGAAAAATACACGCCAGCAGGGCATCTTATACTGATGTTGATTTGAACGCACTTATTTTCTTTCGTTGTTCCAGAAATAGACCACAATATTTTCCGAGTTTCAACAAATCTCGGACAAAACTTGAAAATGAGGTTTACCACCGCGCAGCCCAAAGCAAAGCTCAACAGTATACATACACGTGAGTAGGGCGTCTTCAACATGATGTTGGTTTTAACCCTACAACTTTCTTGCCTTGTTCCGTGCGAGCTACTTCAATCTTTGCCAAAGTGATGCCAACTAGTAACAGCACGCACACGACATTCACGGCACGGCAATGCCGATCGAGTTTCACCGGGTAATTTGTTGAGTGCAAGAACCGGAACCTCTGCGTAACCAGATAGCGCGAATGGCGTTAGTTTGGCCATTTCATCTTTCTTGTTGGTCACAGAATGTAGCTATCAATCGGCCTGTTTGATTACGACTGAGAGATACGTTTAGACAAGGATGAGACGCTTGAAACCTAATGACACCTCCAGGTTCATGCCGTTGACAAAAAGTTTGTATCCAAAAGGCTGATGTAGTTATAGCTCTAAGACGTTCGTTCATATCTTCAATATTATATAGTTTTATCAGTTTATATCTTATATACGCGCATAAGTTTGATTCATCTGTTGTTGTGAAAAATTATTATGCCGACAATCTATTTATAAATAAAGTTCTGTTATCTATGTACGTCCACAATTTTAGAATATCTATTGCTGTTCAAATGTTATAATGCCGTCAGTCCATTCTTAAATAAAAAATTTTGTCGTCCATGTACGTCCATAATTTTAAATTAATTAATCTATTGCTGTGAAAAAGTTAAAATGCCGACAATCTATTTATAAATAAAATTTGGTCAAAATAAAATTTTAAAAAACAATACCGGTACAGTCTATACATGTAAATATTTCCTTTGGTTCAACAAGAGAGGGAACATATAAAAATAGTTCAATCACCTATTAACGAGTGCTTTTGAATATCTTGTTTTGTCTTGGATATGTTTATTCTGATGTAACGGAGTGAATCTTAAAGGCAGCTTGGATTTCCTCAGTCAATTCGCTTTTAATACCGATTTCTCGAATGGATTTGCAGTTGCAGATACATTGGACTAACAAGACAGCGCACGCCTGTCCCTGATCCCGTTTTACTTCAACTGATTAATTCCGTGGGACGGAAAGAGAATGCCCGAGGACTAGGGAAGTTACAAAAGGCGCTGAGTCGCCTGTCAGGCCGCCCTGCCACCGCCTTTTGTCGTTCAATTCTCTGACAGTGATATCAAGTCGAATCCCAGCAGCTGTTGGGACAATAAAACGAAGGGGGCAGGAGTCGCTTGACTGCCAAGGATCCCGTCAACATACCCACAAACGAACAAATCTAGCCGGCAGTTACACGTCATTAGATAGGCCAGAACGTATACAACTCAGTCGACGGACACAATGGCACGTTGTTAGTATTGCTTCTGCTGAAGAAAGCGGCGATTTCACGGTGAAGGGAGTTAACCACTGATACCTCTTACACCAAGCCTTGCCATTCTTCTGACCAACAGCCTAATCCCTTAATGCTCTTCGTTCTTTCGTCATGTAGTAATAGGGAGTAACATATTTCCCCAAACAGCTTATCCTGGCTGTCCCTCGCTGGCTTACAAATTGATAACCTCCCAGGTAAATCAGACGTAAGGTTTCGTAACCTACTTCAGTTCAAACGGAGTCGCTTTAATAATCTCGGTCAAAAAGTCATGGATAAAGGATTGGATTTTCAAATCGGATTTTATCTATACAAAGTCAGTTTCTTTTTTTTTTCATGGGAAAAACGCCACAGAATCCAGAAAGCTGGGAACTAAAATAAGAGATTAGGTCTAGAAGTTGTCCAGAATGCTTTTCATATGTTTGGTTGCAAAAATTAAACGCAAATTTTAATGAAGCTAAAGGACATAAACGTTTATGGAGATGGAAATACAACTTAAAAAATGTGAAATACTGACATTGTTTAGCAATTCGTACAAAAATTACAAAAGTGAGAGCATTGGTTTCAATTAACTCCTGCTGCGTTGAAATGTTCTTACTCCTCCATTCGAGATCTACCAAGTCATCACACCGCACACCTTGAACTTTAGATATGGTTTTACCAGCTAGATAAGCCGTCCCGATGTCCCTTTCGGATTTATTTGATGAACTTACAAACATCTCGTGTTGAAAAGTGGAAGAATGTTTTCATGATGTAAACAAGAGTGGCCAACTGAATGTTGAGGGGGGGGGGGGGGGTAGCCCTGAGACTTTATGCACCATTCCCCTCCGCTCCCACCCACCACAAATCCTAACGTAGCTAGTCCTCACTGAAGTATACACCCTTCAATCCTCACTAACAAGCTGTATCAACAGTTATACACGAGTTCCATAACCCAAGCAGAAAACAAGCAGATCCCGGTCAAATTTTATAAACAGTTGGTAGACGCACTTAGCCTGATGTATATCTGTGATTGGAAGCGACAGTTTAAATTTGTCCTCGACTAACTTCCGTCATACTCTTGCCATCAAAACCCGGGGGTGGCAGAATAAAACTTAAACGGCATAGACAGACGTTCGCGGAGTATTGAGGGGATTTGACACATATAGTCGCGTATAGAAAGTTTACTGTTAACTTACTCTCTCGCCACGTTTCGTTCTAAGTAGGCCTACAATAGCGTTTCCGACATTCCCATCAATAAAGGTGATGAGATCAGATGTTAACATTTCAAGCCTTATTCAACGCTAACTGTTCAAGTCGAATGCTGCTCAACTAATCCCAAATATTCACCGACTTGTACTTTTACGCTTTAAATACTTGAATCTATAAATATATACCAGTTGGTGGTTTTAAGTCCAGTTTGTCGTCGTCCAATAAACACAACATTTAGCGGTGTTATACATTATAACAAAATTCCGCATAATTCTTATTTGTCGACAGATCTAGTTTTTACTAAGTTTTTGCGATACATCAGTTAGCTGATGTGTAAAGACCGAAGCATTGTATGGTGTCACTAGGAAAGTCTCGACCGTTGTTGACAGAAAAGAACGAGGGGTTGGGGTATAGGGGTGGGAGGTTGTGCGTGACTGAGGTGATTAAAACGAAGGGACCACACAAAAAACCAGGCTCGGGGAAGGCTGCGGAGACCCCTAACTTCCTTCCCCGTCATAATCTCCATAAGGGAAGTGACAAACCGTAACGTTTTCTCAGTTAGAAAAACCTCAGCGGACAGCCTTGATTGGTGTGATGAAAACTAGTAAAACAGACTCAATTATTCCATCAGTGCTGTGGCGTGCCAAGCTAACAACCTGGCAAACCCATCAGGAACGGCGGAGGGATACGCGTGGTATGAGATGGGAGGGCTACGCTGATCTGCCAGGCTAGTTCGCTGTAGAGTGCGGAATCGGCAGAGCAGATATCGATAGGTGAAATCAATAAGGGTAATATTGAGCAACAGCAGGGATTACACAGGTCAGTAGGTAGCAGCCAGGCCGAAAGTGAGGACAAATTAGACGGGAAATCAGTACCGTATATATTCAGCACTACAGTAAAAATAAGCCTGAACAGTAAATCAGCACTACAGAATTACCCAAATAAGGTATGATATCAAAGATATGAGCATCGTATATATTCAACACTGCACTCACGGTAAGCCTGAAGAGTAATTCAGCACTAGAGAATTACCCAAACATGGTATGGTATCAAGAGCGATGGACGAGATATGAATGTCGTATATATTCGACACTGCAGTGACAGTAAACCTGAAGAGTAATTCAGCACTTCAGAACAGCCCAAAATACGGTATGACATCAATGCGTGTTGGGCGGAAAATCAGTTGTGTACATATTTAACTGTGCGGATAAAATAACCATGAAGAGAAATTCAGCAGGGACTTTTCCCAAAATACGGTAGCAAATAGGGCGTATAAATGTTAATGTCCAAACGTTAGGGCAAATCAGCAAAAGAGATAATCATCATGTATTTTCAAGTTACCAAGACAATCAAAATAAGCCCTAATATACCAGTTGTTCGGCAACAGGAAACACTTGGGCATAACCTACTGCGGTGTCATAGATGTGGTGTCAGTGTCCCACAGATTCAGGTCGTATGGACTGAACAAGCCAATCGAATGCATAGGTGCATGTAGCTTGTTGCACCAGGTTTCAAGATACAGCTGGGATGTTACTTCATGTAAACAGTAATGTATAACGGATAGCATCGATTACATATGTACACACACAATAGACATGCATCTTATCATAGATCGCACCTAACAAAAACGCAGCCATATACATACACATGTAAATATATATAGAGATCATCATGTTAGGCATGCAGACGTGTAGAAACTAACACACGGATCATCGCGGCAATCAAGTATACATGATCAAAGCAAACCACAGAACAAGTCAACCCACTGTGAAATTGATGCAAAAGAAATCGTGTAGAACATGCAGATAATAATACTGCTATCGTGGACAAATACTTATAGCACGAGCACTTTCGATACAAAGCGTAAAATTCATAATATTCCGTTTTTGACTATGAGTACATTAAGGCCATAATATATTGCGATTAAAAACTTGCACTGCATAAGGCAACATAGTTTTACGTGGATAATACAAAAAAATCTTTTTCCACTTAGCAAGTTGCTGACGTGACTGGGGATGTTTGACTGGGTGATGGGAGGTTACTACATGTAAACGTATGGGAGAAAGTATAGAAAGCTTTCGTTGTGTATGTTAAGATTGCTAGGAAATCGTCCTGAATAAAAATACTTCAGAAGTTTACGTACGATTACCCCCCTCCCCTCCCGTTAAAAAAATAACAATTATATGGACTATAATTAATTATCCAAAGCAGAACAAAATTATTGCCTTTAGTTGAAAAAATATAATGCATTGTGCACCTTTGACATTGATTATTTAACTGTTTTTAGATTGGCTGATGACAACCGAGACCTGAATACATACTGTATATATCTGGCGTGGCTTAGAAGTTTGTTGGTTGGTTCTGGATATATGTCTAGTTTACAGTTAATAATTCATGTAACTATACATACCCCCGTCATGTCCAGCCGATGGTATAGGAGAGTTCGGAGCAGTGCCCCCACGGGATTGCACGCCCTCCGAGGAGCCGGCTAATTTGTCTTTGTCGTCATCGTCTTTATCGTCATCTCCCATGTCATCGAAATCATCTCCATCGTCGTCAGAGCGATTTCTAGGCGACCACGTCATCTTGTTTTCTTTCTTGAGCCGTCTCCTGGCGTTGGCAAACCACGTGGAAACTTGGGTTAGAGTCATTTTTGTTATAATTGCTAGCATTATTTTTTCTCCTTTTGTAGGGTAAGGATTTTTGCGGTGTTCGTATAGCCATGCTTTGAGCGTATTTGTAGCTTCTTTTGTAGCATTTTTTCGTCTGGCGGCGTTCAGATCCATGGGACCAAATCTGAAGAGAAAATACAAATCAGTATATGTGTTATAAAATACATTATATCGCCTTTTTCTCCCCCCGTCGATTTAACGACCCCATCACTCGTAACGAGTTCCGGCAAGATCTCCCAATTCAACTTCGCCACCAAATGAAAAACATCTGGTTAAACTTAAGAACACAGAAAGATCTACACAAAAAACTAACCAGAAATTCTTTTGACATTAGAAATGCGTTTTTATCGGAGAGGGTAGTGCGAGTTACAATGAAAGCTGTCATAGAAGTCGACTAAACTCGATAGCATTCCTAAAATATAATCGGAGCAAACTTAAACGTCGCCATTTATAAAGTTGTATTGCCGTTAAATTTAAGCCCTTGGGTCTGTCAACGAGGGGTCGGGCCAGATGCGATCTTGGCCTCCACTTAGATTTACACTCAGTTAAGGCCTGGGCCCGGGGAATGTACAATGTGTTATGTCAGTTTGAAAGAAAGCCTTAGCTAGCACGAGCGAGAGTAATAAACTATAACGGTAAATGAGCCTCATGAAATAGACGCAGGCTCAAAATAAAACAGATACAGCGCAATGCAGTTCCCAAGAATAGTGAGATGAGAAAATAATTACTGTAACTTAATATAATATACCGGTACCGAGAATATGATCAGGGTATAAACGATGACTGAAGCATAAAGATTAATACGTTTAAAGATAATGTGAATGTTTCTCCGCTCTGATTATATTGATATTTGTAGTACATTCTGGACGACGAAATCCCCAATGTTATGACTGTCTTTTATCTCGGTATATGTATTTACTTTTCAGAAAAAGAATTTAAATTAATTATCGTCTGCTTGCTATAAGCGAAGAATAATGAATTCTCATATAGTAAACTCCACAACCAAAAAATAGATCTAAATTTAACTCCATAAAGTTTTATAGCATACAACAAAATATATGTATTACACAAGTTTAAAATATAAAATTAGTACAAAATTATAGCGAAATAAATTTTCCGAATTTTCCATCCAATTTATCCAGTGGCAGGAGATGCGAATGTTCAAATCTTAAAATAAAATACATAAATTTAATAATATCCACTGAGTTAAAATCTTAAATTGCGCTGATGCGTTAATGTACAATCATATATATTTATATATTCTCTCACGATGTCCGTTTCATTCACACCCATTTTGTGGTGATAAACTGGCAGTGAAAATAACATTCTGTGTGCATATACACTAAGTCAAAATTACATCAAATTTATTTTTAATTTAAAGACCATTTCGTCAATGATTTCAGTTCCGGTGATTCTCTTTAGATTTCCTGTCCCTGATCTTTTTCGTTTGTGTTCCTAGAAGATACGTCTGTGGTTCATTAGAGTGTGTGAAATTACACTGTTCCGTTGTTCAGTATCTATAGATAAAATTGTAACTTGAACAATCAGGTTGTATGATATATTAAGCTAATTCTTACCCAGGTCCGTACGGGTAAGCGGCCATTGATGTGTCGTACGAAAGTACATGCCTCCTGTATGGGCTAAATGTCTCCACCCTTCCCACTGCATCCTTAGCCCCGTCGTATGGGGAGAGGTCTGAAATAAACGAAGTAGGAGGGTATGAGACTCTGCGCCGGGCCAATATTAACTAAAACACAAACTGGTAAGGATACAGGTTGAGATGTGAAAAGCCCGAATGAATGGATAGGTCATGCGGAAATTACTGCATTTAATACATTCATATACAGATGTCATTACATAACACATGGTGGGCTTTGCTTTAAGACAAGAGTCTGGGGTTTGGAGAGCATCATAAATCATGGGTTAGAAGCAAAACAACGGTTATTTAATAATTATATTTAAATAAGGCATGAAAATTATTTATGAACTTAAACACCTCGTGCGTCTCTTCAAGGTCACATCATCCAGAAGCCTTAAGGCAAGTAAATCATTTCATAATTCATGAAACAATACAACCATTTCGAGATGTTAAAAAAATACCTATGTATCCATTAAAAATTATTTGTATTTAGAATACTTTTATACACATGTTTTATCGAACATTGCATATAGGTTTGTGTTTCTGAAACTCGTATAAAACATTGTTGACAGCAGACTTAACCATTCCTATTAGTCTGGTATTTTCTCAAATGAAGAAATTTTTAAAACTGCCTGTACTGTAACGAAATACGTGTCGTATTTACATATAGGATTATGATAAATACACCTATGATTGCAGGCGATTTTATATTACGTGCGCGGGTGGCACAGAGAAACTAACAAGCAGAGGTACATGTGCAATACTGAAGTCAAATATTTTGGTTCCAGTGTGTATACATCAGTCATATGCTATCCCGTGACGAGAGCACCGATTAAGTTTCCCTATTCAGCATTTCGTATAAACTACCCGTAATAACACGGGTTAGTTGACGTATCAGATCCAACCCTCGCCTCCCCCACCCATAAATTCTCTTCGCGACACAGGCGGATTGACATCTCTCCCAATACAGAGGGACCCTTTAACTTGTAAACCGTCAGTGTATACTCATTACACAGTCTTCATTTCGAAACCGCACTATACATTATCCGCCGAAAATATGTGTATATATTTATATAACAGTGCTTTTTTCTGTACGTGTTGGGCATGACTTTAATCATAGATATATTTAATAAGGGCTGGACCAATACTGTCAACTGATATATATATATATATATATATATATATATATATATATATATATATATATATATATATATATATATATATATATATATATATTATTTAATGGATGTTCTCCAGCACTAATGCAATAAAAAGCAGTTTACAACATTAATAACACGACATCGTACTATGCACCTATGTAATGACAGGTCCAGCTTTTTTTCAACTGTTGTCGTAACTTTAGAGGCAATAAAGACTAATAATTCTCTCTTGTTTCGAGATATTGTCGGGAAATCTTACGATCAACTTACCAATGGGGAATAGAAGGCCGAGCCGTCGGCCCCTAGCGGCATGTACGACTGGGCAGCAGCGGCGTAAGCGGCCGAGGCCCCGTATACAGCCTCCCCGAGGGTAGGGACACGAGGGTAGCCCAGCAGCCCTGAGCTGTACTGACAGGAGCAGATTGTCTGTCCAGTGTGTGGATCTGCCACCACGGGCCTTCCGTTCTCACAACACCGGGGTACCATGTCTCTGCGGGGAAGACTGAGAGCGTCTAGCGTCGGCCCGTCCCGGCCTACAGTCACCATCGAGTTGAATTCGACTTCGCTAAAGCCAAAAAAACCCCCCAAATCTTGTTTCACCTTTTCAACTCTGCTGCCTTTCTGATCACCGTGTCTGTCATAGAGCGCTTCAGGAATCCCCTGGGTTGATCAGAGAACCACAGGTGCACAAAAAAATGATGATTAGTCTAACTCACAGAATAAACAAATTAACGACGAAACCCGGATTCCGCACCCAGTGTCTTCTAGTATTCTTGTGGAATTCCGGAAAGTCCGTAGTACATGGAGGTCGCCATCACTTTTGTACAGGTGAGGCAAAATCAAAGCTTATCTCAGGTCAGCTGGAACAGAAAGTACGGAAGAGATGGAAGAGCACGGAGCTAGCAGTGACGATCTGCTGGCAAGGCTGTCATCAGCTGAATGGATGATTACAGTGTGAAGACACGAGAGTCGGGATGAGGGTCCCTCAGCGCTGATGTGCACACACTCTGTTAATCAGTCACTGGCGGGACTACTGCTAGTAACAAGCAGTCCGAGCCGTTGTAATAGGTATCCTCTACCACCTCGGTTGCCGTCTGTTTCTAAATCAATGTGCGGGTCACCCGGCAGTACACAGTTGTTTTAAGGGCGGTCTGATTCACGCCACTGATTTGGCAAGCTTTCGTTCAAGTCTCACTAGGTTAAATTAAATCACCAGGACGTTTGTGGCCCTGCACCAGTACGATAGACTCGGTTAACTGTCCGATCTGCGGCATTATCGCCATAACGAGTTTCTTACGAGGGACACGGTTGGCTGAGGGAGCCTGTCATTCAGGCTATGGATAATTGATTTCAGTCACCACGCCCATTCATCAAGAAGACTGACAGTTATACGGCACGCCCACTATAGAACCAGCCCACCCAATATGTACTCGCCACCTGATCCGATCTCAAAGCGCCATATTTCACACTAACGAGACTGGGCACAGCAAAAAATGAGATTCAGCGGTGAAAAAGAGCAAGGAACCAAGTTTAATACATGAAATTTAATGGAATAAAGCATATTTAATAGAACAATTCATAATGTTTTTAATTTGACAAAAAAAAATAATAATAAAAAAAATAAAAAAATGAATCCCCGTTGTGTGTAACACATAGACATCGAACAGATTTTGTGTAGACATTTTTACGGGAGAATGACGACAAGCAGTGACACAAAGAGAACATGGGTAGAACAGTTGAGAAATTAATGAGCCTGTTTAGAAACACGTCACGGCAAGAAGATGAAAGGCGCCGGATGCCCTTCATGCGAACACGGGGTGGGGGGTATATGGTAAGAAATGTTTAATCTGTCTCCAACGCCCAAGGCTTGATCATATGTCATCGTCTTTATTTAATATTTCCTTAACACAATTTGCAAAAATAATATCTGTGCGATTATCTGAATTTTTTTTATTGCAATTTTCCTCTTATAAAACATTTATTTAAGCTTGCACATTATATATATATATATATATATATATATATATATATATATATATATATATATATATATATATATATATATATATATGTATATATATATATATATATATATATATGAATTACGGCCAAGCATTGTAATTCTTTTTCATATTTCTTTATTATGATGGCTAAATGATAACAGTTTAAATCCGAACGCCCCTGATATAAACACAGCTGTTGTATGGCGCCCTTGGCACTATCGTGAGTAAAAGGACAATAACCATAAGGTTTTTAAACAATAAACAAATTATAATTTGTGAAAACTGCACGAGCGAGTGGAAAGGAAAGATAAAGTATAAAATATAAGCAGTTGTGAAATCATGTGACAATACAGGTGGACTTCCAGCATAAACTGAATTTATGGACGTGAAGCAATGGCCGTTCTGTGGATCTGTAAAGGATTCACATGCACATACAGGAGTACTTCTCTTTAGGTCGTTACATAAATGTATTCATGTACACCGATTCCTCGACTCTTGTGCAGTTGTATACGGTTTGTATATGTGCTTAATTGTAAACTTTTTTTGGCTTATTGTATATAATCTATAAAAAAAAAACACAAATAGAGATGTTCTTGTAGTTCGACACAAACTAGATAGCAAGCCTGTTTCTCTGAAAAACGCCCATAAAATCTATACACTAACGCGCATTTGGGATCGGAAGAGACTTGTAAATATCACGTTTATTGCGTTCCGACCTTGGTCACTTCCCGTATAGTGATTAAAACACACTTTATATGTTTATCTTATTGCTGATAAAAAGGCGGTCTGCGAGTGTGTCTGAACAATTATGGCGAACGCCTGTATGCATGATAATGCATTTTGCTTTCCAAAATAGTTATGCAACAAATGCCTGATTGTAACTGTAGGAGAAAACGTGACTGCTGTAATGGATCATATACATTAGCCTGTGTAGACAAACACATGCGCGGGGCTCCGGGGCAACACAGCCCGAATGGGGTTATAGTTATACGGACATCTGAGTTGGGAACTCTGGCGTTTATAAGAACACATTATATTCCATACATGATATTCATATATATGAGAGTATGTGAGTAAATAATTTCAGAATATTTAACGCTAAACGGGTTCACACTGTATGAATTGTGTTTAGGTCGTAAAAATAATGACGTTTTCAGTACGTGTAATTCAATCTTCAACAGCGGCATTCCAGCATCAAACAACACCTTATGGTTTCGGTCAGATGTTCCCAGTGTTCATATATATATATATATATATATATATATATATATATATATATGTGTGTGTGTGTGTAAGGTGTATCCAATTTTCATCAGTTCAATGCATAGTATTTCATTTTTCCTCAGATGTATCCCAGTTTTCATTACATGTTTTCCAGTTTTCTCTCAACGGAGTTTCTTCCTTTACGTAAAATTATATCTCATGTGTGCCAGTATTACCACGAGAATAATTTTAAGTGTGGAGGAATACCCTCTTTTTGCATGCACCTATTGAACCATACACCTATACACACAGCTCGGCGTTGTCTTTGTTCAGGCTACATGATTAACATGGGAGTTGAATAAATCAGTTTGGTACATTTACATTTGGGTTAAATTAATTAACGGAGTTAATAATTCTTGTCACATCTTCACCGAAAAATCCGTGTTGTACAAAACAAAACACCTGTAGAGCGGGTTAGGCGATACATAACTTTTAGAGGACTACAAACTGTGCAGCCATATGATTTCTCGTAGGCTTATATATATGTATAGCGAGTTATGTAAAAAAATTGTTTTAAGAATAAAACGATTGCTTTAAGATTTATCCTTTTTGTTTTGTTTCTTCGTTTTAAAAGGGTGACCTAATGGAAAACTCCCAACAGCTGAAACGTATACATAAGAGAGAAGGGTTTTTATTAATATGTACCCATATAATATATGAGTATCAAATGACAGTTTCGCACATACGAAAAAATCCCCACATCCATGAAAATTAGAAATTATTCGAATGGAAACAGCCGATTTGACCGTTGTTATAGAAGTGATAGTTAAATAACTTCTAAACGTTTCTTTTGTACAGACCTACTATAAACCAAGCAGTAACCAGTTCTGTTGTTGCTGTATTCGTGCTTTAATATCTGTATCAAATTTTCTAAGCCTACAATATCATGTTTAAAGCTGTGCAGATATATGAATATTCAGCGCGTTTTTTTATAGCACAGCGTTTAGTGCCTTTGTTATTTAAACAAAAACTGCCTAACTTGTGTACGATAAGCACAAATTTACAAGAATTTAATCAAATCTGCCACCCTGTAAGTACACATCGATCCGCTAACGTTCTGTAGCACGTTATTGTCACCGGTACTATACGCGTATATATACTCAGGCAAAATTACACAACTGTCATCTATAGGAAGGAAAAAAGGGTGTATCGTTGATGGCAATATATCTAAATATATCAGAACGAGATTATAAGCCTGTTTGCCGTTGTTGTTTGTCATGACATAAAATGCTTTCACACTGAGATAAAATTAAAACGAAGTTCGACAACAGCTATGTATATTTAACACGATTTGGGTCCACTACTTCTAAAATTCTGGACATGAACGCATGGCGTAGACCACGTTAAAGCACTTCTTTGTCATGTGTATTTACCACTGCAATTGCATGGTTATAAGCCTACATTATATATACTAAATTCACACAAGCACTGTTTCAGAATTACCGGCGATTAAATTAAGATTTTTTTTATTGGCTTCCGTAGATAGGCCTATAGGTGAGTTACATATACATGTACAATTGTCCAGAAGACATTGTAACCTGTGTAGATAATTTGCATGCACAGGTATATATATTATTAATTATATATGAAGCAATAAGCTTATAGAATAATAAATCGTTTGTACTGCAATAGCTGAACTGACTTACATGTATATTTAATGCGATGTAAGACTGTGCCCTTAAACGTAGAGGTTATAGTTTACGGTTGCATAGGTACGTGGCTCACGGAGGCTTAAGAAGCGAACACTTAATTGCAGACACCTGATTCCCCGACTCTCCCCAAAGTATGAAAATATGTACAGATATTAAGCTTAGCTGTCTCACTGCGACAAACAAAAGAAGTCATTAATATGAAACAGAAAATTCGTGTAGCCGAAAATCCAATCCGCAGCGAGAGGTGTTTATTTGAATAAAACCATTAAATATGAACAAAATCATACTTGATTGAAGTGGAAACTTCCTTATGGATAAACAGGTCGGAGTATCTTGGGACAGCAGGGCGGGTGCACACCAGTTCCCCGTGGGTACACGGGAGGGGAGAGGGATCCGCACAGGGGCAGGGACGGGAAATAAACACTACCATTACCGGGCTATTATTATGTTAACGGATCTATTGCCCCATGCTGACATATGGACTTTTGTTTTCAAACAAATTTTTTTCTCCCCCATGTGTTATCACTGCAGCTTTAAGTGAGGCGTCTTTTGCCACAGTGGGGGCCTGCCTGTAATGGCATCACCGGGAGACAGGGGCCTGTGAAGTGTAAGTCTATCAGAGACTAGTTAAGATTCCCTCAGGGTGGGTCTCTTGACAACAATACGAGTAAATGGTCGGACAGTGACCACAGCGGACTACCGCTAGTTTGATCTTTTGACCCGAGTCTATCAACGAGATCACTTAATAGCCCTTTAAATATTGCCAGTTAAGTAACAAAAGGCAGATCAACGAGCTGTTTTCCTCTGTGTTTACATCGTTAACAAATCCACGGGGGACACCTCTTTAGAAAACCTCGGTGCTTAGCCCCCCAAGGTTCACACGGGATCAGATATGGATGCATCGCTGAAAATATGACTTGGAGATCCAGTTTTTAAACAAAAACAGCACTTAAATTTCTTGACATTAATAACTTGTAATCCAGGTGATCCAGCCACAGATTTTATGTTTGATAGCCCATGTTTCTTATCCGGAGAAATTTATTTGTGTGAAGATTATAAAACAAGTACAATTTTTTGACATGTCCTTTTTAGAACCAGAGCAAATCCTTATATATCCATTAAGAAAGCCTGTCACAGAAATCACGCACGTGTAAGAATAGATGTCGAACACGCCTTGATCTTCAGCTGATGTGTTACTAAGAACTGGTGTTAAAATGAATAAAGCAAAAAGTGTACTATATTCTATTTTCGACATTGTTTGGTGTACCTTATACCTATTCGTGTTTTCAGTCAAAATGCTCTCACAAAATAATGTTGTAAGAAAAAAATGGTAAGACGCCGATATATTTGTAAAAAAGCTAAAATCCGTATAAAAAACTATAATTAAATTTCATAAGTTGTGTGGTGTAATATAAACTTATTCTTGTTTTCAGCCAACACCCTGTCACAAAATAGGTGTAAAGATAAGAAAAAAAATGACATACGTGTCAGCCCTATTCAAAGGCAATTTGCTAAGTACGATGCCATACCCCAAGTATACATACATACATATCGAAAGGCTTCAAACGGTGGATTATGCATTATCTACCATATGTTAATTTCAATTTTAACAAGTGAACATGATATCATTGGCAGACATAATCTCGTTTTCGTTGCTTGAGGTTATACATATAGATGTAGTCATAACACTTATGTCCAACTACATGGTTACTGCTTAACTATATATGTGTAACCCGAATAACATGACTCGTGCATGGTTTGATCCGGGCTAGGCTACCTTTACAGACAGCCTCTAATCAATCTACACATAGTTAATACAAGTAAACTCGGTTATTAAAAGTGGTTTCAGGACTTTTGGCGATCAAGCTGTTGTTGTGCGCACATGCGCAATCAGATTCATGTCAGGGTTGTTCGGTAGGTAACATTTCGGCCAGTGACAGTTTTGGGCACAAAAACATATGACATTTTCTTTGTGTTTACCGATACTTTGAACATATACTTTTGGTTGTGTGATATATGTTTGAGTTGACTAGGGATTTACATATCGTGTATATACATTTTCGGCGATATGTTTACACCTCACTATCTGTTGCTATGCTTTTGTGCGAGTTGTACAAACTTGCAAAACGTTTTGTTTGTGGTTAACACGAGGTTTGTGGTATCTCACAGAGTTAATTGCAATTAACTGGGTAAACATAGTTCACGCATGTTGTTGACTTTAATCCGTTAGTATATACTACTAACTTGTGTGTACGGCATGTTTGTGTGACTGGAGTTCCACTATCCCTTTTGATGGCTGGATTTCTCCACCACCACCTCAAGCGCGATTGAGGCCAACAAAGTTTCTTTACGGAAAGTCACGAGCTCGAATCCAGGATTCCGCAGAAGTAATTTTTCTTCATAGTATCGGTTTTTAATCATCCGTAAGACAGGTATACACAGCCACTCGAAAATTACCCAACACACACACGACAGATTCTAATGGCCCTTTTATGTCTTCAAGTTTACCACGTGCAAAAGAGTTGGCCAAATTCCACAAGAAATATTCCACCTTATGTCTGGAAGGTTGTTAGTTATATTGTCATGTGCAGAAGAATAGTTCAATATCCACAAGAAAGGTTCCACTTTATGTCTGGAAGCTTGTCAGTTGGATTGTCATGTGCAGAAAAAAAGGTTCCACCTTATGTCTAGAAGTTTGTCATTTAGATTGTCATGTGTAGAAGAATTGTCCAACAACCACAAAAAGATCCACCTTGTGTCCGGAAGTTTGTCATTTGCCACAACAAATGTTCCTCCCTAATCTCTCGAGAGAACCCAATTTTCATTACTTTTTCCTTATAACGAAGTACTGGAAAGCGTCACGTCAAGAAACCCATTAGTTTTCTATTGTCAGTGTGGTCTCTTATATTGGATACACAGATATCGATGCAATGTTCTGGACTTTGTGGTTAATTTAAGTGGTAAGCTGATGAGTTTTGGAGAGCAGTTTGTGAGCAGGGGACGGACAACGGCTGCCTGTGTCACAATATGTACATGTTGGTCAGCTAGGATATTGCAGTAACTTGTCAGGGTGAGCTGACAAGAAAACCGCCTCGGGAGAGCCATTGCTTGAAAAATAATATTGTGAGTTTGCATTATTTTCCCTTAGCAAAGTCAGTTTTTATATGAAAATATCTTCCCAAAAGCTGAATGAAAGAGTCTGCTATCAATCAGAAGGTCCTGCTTTGTTCGGTAAATTGCCTGAAGTCGGTGCAGAAAGCTAGACCAAATGCTTACATCCATGAAGGGCAGCTAAAACACGACGCTTGTTTCCTACATCGCCCTGGCCGGGTGCCAAACTAAAAGAAACACCAGTCCTTTGAACACAGAACAGAGCAGATACTCTTTGGTTGGGTATCAGGTGTTTTTGCTTGTATTTCTCATTGTCACATTGTATAATACCGATGGTACGGAGAGCTCCTATGTTTCATTACGTCATCTCTAGATAGCCATAACATTTCAAAATAACGTCACCAAATGAGTGGCTAGGTACTGACGATTGTTTGCTGTTTATTTGTTGATAAGCGGTGTAGAATTTTTAAAACAAATTTTTGGAATATTTCTGGATTACTACTTTATTAGTTAATTCAGCTTTAGTGGCTGACTTTATATTCACTTAAAAATTTAAAAAACGGCTAATAATATTCAATATCTTTATATAGTTAAAATAAAACACACATCTGATGAAGGATAACATATACGATAAAATTTTAGTTGTGATTTAATCATTCAGCCAAGCGAATGACATGACTAACAAGTTAAAATGTAAATTTCGAAATGCACCTCATACAGCGGAATTCACAAGCGGGTAATGTTGAACACTTTCATGCAGAGTGTTGTTGGTTTGTTTCGGCGATTATCAATGTACGGTATGTTGTGGTCAGCCTATTGTTTTTCCTTAATTCTTCGCCCACATTTTATACAATCGTGTTTTCTAAAAATATCAGCACGAACAGGAATATCCCCTAACTTGCTTTCAATGGTACACAAGGGCAGACAGGCTATGATAAGGGCTCGCCAGAGCCTCCTGTCCCAGTCCCATAAATCTTACAGTATCATTAACGAACTAAAGTGTCATTGTACGTGTCTCTCATTTTTGTCACCAGTAGCAAATAATGAGCAAACAGTTCTGGTCTAGTGTGTTCTGACAAAACCATTACGTGCGAGTTAGATCATGACTTTATATTCGGCCAAAACAGTACTATAGATGCAATCTGATGTAGACAACAGTCTAGAAGGAAAGAAAACAACGGACAGTATTAATGGACCGGAGACGACGGGTCAGTTCCATGTCCTTTTCACGGGATGTCACTCGGAATATACATAAACAGGTGTCTATGTGCGGATTGTAGCCAGATTCAGGTAGGCTGTACGCAAGAGATAGGGAGACACGATAACCCCATTGCCATTGTGTAAGTAAGTAGCCAGCAATCCTCCCTGACGCCCCGGTGGGGTATCACAGGGAATCTAGCCCCGGGCACGCCTTCAGGGGCATGGAGCACCGCTCTAACCCCCACCCCAGCCCATACTCTTTACATGTACATATTCACGCGTACCCCACCTTAAAGCCGCACCCAACACATGTATCCGTGACGCTGTGCTGTGTATAGTTTCTACTGTGTTGTCCCGTTATACACCGTGTCTGAATGGAATGGCTTATGTTGTGGTGCGTGACTTTCGTCAGTACTATTGTGTATGAACTGGGTGGACAACAAGCGGCCTGAGGAAGTTAGATGATATCTGGGATTGGCAATCTGGTCGCGAGTTATTAAATCGTATCAAGCCTTCGTATACCAGCCGTCAAGTATAATGGGCGCTAAAGACCTTGTATCACCAATTATATATACGCACCCGGTTACCCGCTGTGGCCATATACCGAACTTCTCCGTTGCCTGTTCGCTTGGAGACTAAAATGCGTAATTTTAGACAGTCACATTTATTGATAGATTTACTGATTAATTGAAGGGCTAGGTTGACGGATTCGTACTGCATCGCACAACACTCCACCGAGATGAAGTCTAAATATAGCTGTTAATATGCCTTATAATTCAGTTATTTTGTTTTGGCTGTTCGTTCACGTTTTGCGAAGATTCAGGATCGCCATCTTTAGTTGGCATGGAAGAGAAATGTATTCAGGGTAATTAGCTATACACCTCACGTAAAGTGTGTTTGGGATAGTCAACTTCTCAATGTTTCGTGTGACGTCCAGTTGTAGCAATTTTACACTACCCGCGTGTCTTACTGCCACACTGCCGCTGTGTCTTGATGCCACTCTGCCGACGTGTCTAACTGCCACACTGCCGCTGTGTCTTGATGCCACTCTGCCGACGTGTCTAACTGCCACACTGCCGATGTATCTTACTGCCACATTTCCTATATCTTGCTTACACACCGCCTACGTGTCTTACTGTCACACTTTCAATGTGTCTTGCTCACACACTGCCGTCATGTCTTACTGCCACACTTCCGATGTGTCTCGCTTATGTGTTCTGACGCCACACGACGTCAACGTTGCTGCAACACAACCGACAAAAGCTGTATTTAACGCAATCGATGTAACAGCAACACTATAGATGTGGTTGCAACATTGCAGGTGTGGTCGCAACGTTGTAGTTATGTCAGTCACATTATAGATCTGTCTGCAACGCTGTAGATCTGTCTGCAATACTCTATATGTGGCTGTAGAACCGATGGTACAGTTGAAACACAATCGATGTGGTTGTAATACTGTTGATGCGACTGAAACACTGTTGATGTGGCTGCGACACGGTTGATGGGTCTTTAGCAAGGCAGATGTGGCAGTAACACTGCAGATGTGGTATCTCTTTAACACAGTTGATGTGGCTGTAGCAATGTATAGATGTGGTTGGTACGAAACCGACGTGGCTGTCGACTTAAAGACCGCTGATGTGGCTGAAACACAATCGATACGGCTACAGCTCTGCTGGATGAAACGTTATGCTGGTGTAGCTTCAATACTTAGGTTTTCTTTGCTCTCTTAGTTTGTCTTTTCACTGGTTGAATACTTGTTTGATAGGTTTGTTGAAGGTTTATATGCATGTCTAACAAGTACAGCAATCGTATAGAGCAAGGCTTACACATATAATTACCCAATCTGATGCATTCAGATTGCATGTCTTAACGTGTCTATCTAAAGCGCATGTAGATGTCTTATGTTTTATTGATAGGTTGGAGTTGCGGTGTTGTAGTGCTAAGCCGCGTACAGTGCATAAAACTGAACACGTAAACACATCTATATGTAATCACTTTCTCTATATTCATTTACTGTATCAGTTCTTTGAATGCGCAGACAGGAAGTTGACTACGTGAGTTACATAAGCTGGGAGAGCCCGGATGCTGAGCGAATACCTAACAATCCACAAATACGGGTTTATATCTCCCTGGAAAAAAGGGTAAAGGAAAAAAAAAACACCTACATAAAAACTCCGGATATATGTACAATAAGAATGTTATGATCGATGTTAATTCTTCACCAGTTAATTAGCACCGTGTTATAGGACCATCCACGAGCAAATCAGATTCCAGATTTCCGTAGCTTCATCTTGTGTGATGATTAAACACGACAACCGTGGGAGACACAATGTGCTATTGTGAAGGGAGTCAGGTTACATGTGTTGCTCAAGGTTTCAAGGGAGTTAATTTGTATCTGCGGCCACCACGCGTACCGGAAGACATGTGTACACAACACCGGAAGTGGCATATTGACAAGGAAATACGGCCTGCATCAGTTATGTACGTGGCGTAGTTATTGCATCGATATCCAGGTATCTCATTATATTGCATAGAATTTTTGTTTTTATATTCTGTTTAAATTTCACGTATTAATAGGATTTTTACACAATAATAATAATAATAATAATAATAATAATAATAATAATAATTTATTTGTATTGGCACTTATGGTTGGTTGTTTTAATGCAAGCCTGATGCATCTTTAAGTGCGCAAAGGTGAAATTGGCTGGAGTTGACTGTAACATTTATAAAATAATTGACGGGAAAATTTTCACCTGTCACAAGAAATATTGAAATATTTGGCCATAGGAACTGATGTATTTCGTTTTTTGCCTACCACAATATGAATTCTTATCATCTGTCAACAACAACATGCACATCTTCGCCAAGTTTTTTTCTATATAGCATAAAAATAGTCGTCAACTTTGTTTAATAAGATGAAATACCATGCCATCTGTTATGTACAAGATGAAGGGTAATTTTATGATACATACCATATGGAATATGGATTTCTTCCATCACAAAGAACTACGTATCAAGTTAAACCTTTCCTAGTGGGATGTTAATGAACGAACACCAGCTGTGTGACATACATTCGCTTTGTTAACATATTTACTATTGCAGACATGTATATTGGACGCAATGGATGCATACTTTTAACAGTGGACACCATGTTTTTTGTTGTGATGCTTACCAGACATTTACCAGAAATTTGCAATTTCTTGAAAGCCAAGTTCCAACTTCAAGGTAATTCGTCACCTTGATCGTGTTTTGTTAAGTGTTGCCGGGGAGAATTAAATTTAACAAAACTACTGATTTGCATATTATCTCAAAGACAAATATTCCTTTCTGACCTTGAACGTTCACCCATCTCTGAGGTCCGTGCTTTGTCCGACGAAAATGCAACTTTAGTTTTGAAAGTTGTGGGGAATTATTTATGTATAGGGTCCACAGTTCTGTCTGTCTCTGTGAGGGTACTGATTGGCAGCAAGCCACTTTGCATGTCACTGGTTGACGTTATACTAGTTAACTTCCTGGTTTGACATAAATCAATGGTTTACTTTCTATCAAATGATGTACGTGTTTTTTTTTATTTTTAATGTATTTCCCATTTACGGTTTTGTAATAGATGACAACTATCGTCACTCAACTCATTACCTGTAATTAGCACCTTCCAAGTCGTATATGTGGTGAATATATTGTATTTCACCGTAAATTTGGTATTTAAAAATCCACTTTCAGAAGCACATTATGGTTTGAAAATGACACTTTTGATTCCGACACTTCAGTTTTTTATATAAGAAATTAAGGTGGCCATCATATAAAATGTGCCACTCGAAAAATGCTAAACTTTAGATGAAATATATGCAGTATATTCGGGAAAAGGAATTAACATATTTACGTGAATTTATTGTGTATACCCCCTGAATACCGAGGCTTGCCCAGAAGACAATATATATGTCACTTTCCGGAAGTACGCTTTTTGTGTAAACTGGAAAATAAACAGATATGTTTTTGTACATAAACTTGTTATGGTCGTGCGACTACAAGTTGAACGAGAAAGAGATGATCTGAGAGCGATTAAACACGTCAAAGCAACGAAATATACACGGCAAACACCTGTACGTTTTACCCGTGAAGTACGAAGACAAATCACCCTGTAAGGTGAAATGTACATAGCCGGGTGAGAAATGGACATCCGTCAGTCACATGCCATTGTACGATGTCGTTATCTAGCTGGCCTGTCCACCCGCTATCGCCTGTTCGTGCACGGTTAGTCGAGAGGCCGTGTTGACAAAACTCTCCCCGTAATGCTTGCCGTTAATCAAAGACAAACAGAAATAATCCCAAAGGTTTTAAGGCATTTTACCTGCCCTTATTTCTGCCCGGAGTGGATCGGCATGCTGGTGAAATCCCCCGGTGTTGCCATCTATCACTAGCTTGCCCCCTGTTTCAAGTACTTGATTTCCACACCGCCTTGAGAATTTCACCATGACCACTTGTCCATTGTTGACATAGTTAGGAGTGAGTACGAACATATCCCTATATGTTCCAATCCCATTATTTCTTTCGTTTTACATGAATTTCATTTCAACTGTGTGGTGCTCCCGACATCTGTAAGATTGGATTCATGGACATAACAAGTGCTCTGTTCGCTGAGAGTTGTATTCCAGTAACAACGACTGATCTGACAATCCCAGCCTTATATAAACGTGTATATAAGCTAGAACCGTGATATTTGAAGTCATAGATACCCATCCATGCGAATGTGCATTTCTCCGACTCATTTATGATTAGTGGCATCACTTCTGCTGCACTGAAATATTTGAATGATGTTGTAGTCATGAGCGTCAGACATTAAGCGTTGCACGCTATTAATGGTCAGGAATTAAGAGCTACACACACATTAGCATCATAAATAAGCGCTCTACACATTCATAATTGTGTCAGACATTAAGTGATACACGTTCAGGAACGTCAGATATTCAGCGATACACGTTAAGGAACGTCAGATGTCAGGTCCTGTACACAGTACTTGAACCCCACCTTTCTCTCCCTGTGCCCACCAAAAGAAATCCCCTAAACGCAGAACAAACAAACTACACTTTCATCGAAACGAACAAAAAACATGTTGCCTTGGGGTGTGAAGAATCCACTATACTATGTAGCCTAATGACAGTCGCTTAGATGCAATAAACACTTTACTGGCGTAATATATATATATATATATATATATATATATATATATATATATATATATATATATATATATATATATATATATATATATATATATATATGTACGATATTGTGTTTAAAAAAAAATTCTGCATGGTTGGTTTTCTCCAAGCACGATGCTGTCACAGGAATCTTTTCCGGACTCCCGAGCGTTTAACGAAATATTCCCGAATTTATGCGTCGAAACCATTAACAACGTTCCAGGTCAATAATCGCAAGACCAATTCCCAAAACGACGTATAACTCAAAAAAATCAAAGAACTAAGAAAGTGTATTAAGTATGAAATAAGGTAGGAATCATGCAAAGAGAAGCCATCAACTGTTTTTTTCAATGATGTTTGAGTACAAAGTTAAATCCTAAAACCCCACATATTTCGCCCCCTGTATATTCAACAAACACTTAAATTATGAATATTTCTGCAATACATATACTCTCCTCAAGCAGCAAGCATCTTTATCATTTATCCCAGAGAATTATAACGTACCGCTTCCAACACCACCCTAACCCTAACCTGTAAACCTAACTCAATCCCTCGTTGTCTGAGGCCTCTCTACACTTAAGCCCGTTTACCTGGCCGATGGCGATGATTGGCAGCTGAACGCCCATAGCTCCGTCGTCGGGGAAGCTGAGATCGGAAAGCTGGTCATTTTCCCCTAACATAAAAACAAACACGTCAATTTGTGTAGAATGAGCCGCGTCAGAAGCGAGATTTGTTTGTTTTTCGCTCTCAGAAACATTGTGAAAACCCGATAGAGATTTATCACCGGTAGACAATAGTTCGAGCAGGCCGCTGTTTCCTTGCCTCTTCTTTCAACATAAGAGATAGCCCGTAGGCATGACTGTCTATAGCTCACCTTGTGTTTGGCCCATAAACACACTACTTAAGCCATGTCTGTGTCAAATCAATGTCATCAGCGGATTAGAGTCAAAACCCCCTGTCTTTATCTATCCCTTAGATTCCCATCAGTTGCCGCTGTAAGTTTAAACTTTTACGCTGAGCCCGTTACACTTCAGGGCTTCTCCGTTCGAGGCGAACGATAACATCACGTTTAAATCGATTCAAATGCATTTATACTGATATCAAATGCGAATCTTCTAATATCGATTGCAATAATTTATTCCTAGGTTCAATGGATACCCCCAATTTTTTGCTACTGTGAATATTTGCTTTACTTCGATCTTTCCGATTAGACGTTATTCCAACCTGCAAAACCCCAGGGTCGAGGGCGTGCCAACGTACTAAGGGACATCGCTCCGGGCTAAGGTTGACAAACTGTAAGAGTTACTCCCCCTGACTAATTCACCCTCCGGCGGTGACTGTAAATGTGATCTAAAACATGTTTACTGCACAATTATTCGTTACAACGTTAATTGGAGCACCTCAGTCTAACAGCAGGACTTCTCTTGAATGCGAGTGTGTTAAGTAACAGCGCTATACACAAAACACCTACGGTTTTAGCGGATGCAACGCTAATTAAAAAGTTCAGCGAATTCCTGGTTGCGATAGGTCAGTCAACATTTGACGCATTTACTCGAGTAGTTTGAATAAAAACCTGGCGGAATTGAATTGACAAGATGCCGTATTTCAACGGTTACGTTTGACCATTTGCCAACTATCACACTGTCGTTGCTGCTCTGGATCTATTCTCTGTGCTGTAAGTGTCCTTTATATTCTAAATAGTCTTGAATGGTGCTAATTGCTTATTAACTTAACCTTCACTCTAATTACAGATTATATATATATATATATATATATATATATATATATATATATATATATATATATATATATATATATATATATATATATATATACGAGAACATTTTTATATGACTGTATCACGGCCTTGTACATGTAGTTTGGATGCCTTGACAACCGCGCTAGGGCACACACGATGATAGGCGAGAAAGTTTGTCACTTATTTAGCAAAGGCCTGTGGTTTATATCACCGGCTTTTCGCTATTAACTAAAAAATTTTAATACCAAATAAAATTAAAAAAGAATGACAAACTTTAAAAAAAAATTAAAAAATGAGTACTGCGCTGTACAACAATGATTAAAAGATCCCTAAAACAATTATGAATATGAGACTATACTTTGTGTATCTTGTGATACTCATCAGTTTCGCTTATTTTTCGACCATGCTCTGTTTGTTTGCTAGAACTTATGAGTATGTGTGGACAGCTTTAATTTGCATTGCTATACGTCATAGTAACTGTTTTGCTGTCTTATACATCACATACACAAAGCAATCAATCCCTTGACACGTCCCTGTACTTTCTTCAATTAAACTTAAATTTTATCGGTGAAAACTGAATTTGTTGTAAGCTGTTGAAATTATTCTATAGGAAATTTTTTCAAAATTTCTAACTGTTGTCGACAGTGCTATAAACTATGGTTGTAAGTTTCCTAATCTTCCTCAACTAACAAATATCCTTTAATAAAATTAAAATTAATTTTT